>NC_090963.1:2709442-3009442 GCF_040807025.1 Struthio camelus
TAAAGAAGCTAGGCAGTAGGAAGTTTGTTTGCAGGAGCCAACTTCTACTGTTCCCTACTGTCAAATAACCAGGCTATTACTCAATTCAGTATTAAAGGACCCAAGATCCATAAATAATATTAGGAAACAATTCCACATACTGACTTATCTGTATTTAAGAATTTTTAATAATCTACATTTTCATTTGCATAGTCTTCTTTTAGAAGTCTGAAGTAAAGTCTGGTGAAAGGAAAAGCGGGGGAGTTCGGAAGAGCTAATAGAATGCAAAATAGTAGGAGTACTTTAGATAGACTCATCAGAGTAGGAAAAAAAAGGATAGCTAGAATCATTGTTTTTAAAGAACACTTAGAGGTGAGCAAGAACGTAACCCTGCGGTGGCTGGTTACTATTCTCTTTGGTGTGCCATACCAGCCCAGTACTGCTGGGCTCAGAGCCCAGGGAAGGGGGCCGGGATCCGGCAATGGGGTGGTTCAGGGCACAGGGAAGGGGAAAGGGGCCAGGATCCCCCACAACAGGGCAGCCCGGGGTGCAGGGAAGGGGGCCTGGATCCCCCACAGCAGGGCAGCCCGGGGGGGCAGGGAAGGGGGCCGGGATCCCCCACAGCAGGGCAGCCCGGGGGGGCAGGGAAAGGGGCCGGGATCCCCCACAGCAGGGCAGCCCAGGGTGCAGGGAAGGGGGCCAGGATCCCCCACAGAGGGGAAGGGGGCCGGGATCCCCCACAGCAGGGCAGCCCGGGGGGGCAGGGAAGGGGGCCGGGATCCCCCACAGCAGGGCAGCCCGAGGTGCAGGGAAGGGGGCCAGGATCCCCCACAGAGGGGAAGGGGGCTGGGATCCCCCACAGCAGGGAAGGGGGCCGGGATCCCCCACAGCAGGGCAGCCCGGGGGGGCAGGGAAGGGGGCCTGGATCCCCCACAGCAGGGCAGCCCGAGGTGCAGGGAAGGGGGCCAGGATCCCCCACAGAGGGGAAGGGGGCTGGGATCCCCCACAGCAGGGAAGGGGGCCGGGATCCCCCACAGCAGGGCAGCCCGGGGGGGCAGGGAAGGGGGCCGGGATCCCCCACAGCAGGGCAGCCCGGGGGGGCAGGGAAGGGGGCCGGGATCCCCCACAGCAGGGCAGCCCGGGGGGGCAGGGAAGGGGGCCGGGATCCCCCACAGCAGGGCAGCCCGGGGGGGCAGGGAAGGGGGCCGGGATCCCCCACAGCAGGGCAGCCCGGGGGGGCAGGGAAGGGGGCCGGGATCCCCCACAGCAGGGCAGCCCGGGGGGGCAGGGAAGGGGGCCGGGATCCCCCACAGCAGGGCAGCCCGGGGGGGCAGGGAAGGGGGCCGGGATCCCCCACAGCAGGGCAGCCCAGGGTGCAGGGAAGGGGGCCAGGATCCCCCACAGAGGGGAAGGGGGCCTGGATCCCCCACAGCAGGGCAGCCCGGGGGGGCAGGGAAGGGGGCCGGGATCCCCCACAGCAGGGCAGCCCGGGGGGGCAGGGAAGGGGGCCGGGATCCCCCACAGCAGGGCAGCCCGGGGGGGCAGGGAAGGGGGCCGGGATCCCCCACAGCAGGGCAGCCCGGGGGGGCAGGGAAGGGGGCCGGGATCCCCCACAGCAGGGCAGCCCGGGGGGGCAGGGAAGGGGGCCGGGATCCCCCACAGCAGGGCAGCCCGGGGGGGCAGGGAAGGGGGCCGGGATCCCCCACAGCAGGGCAGCCCAGGGTGCAGGGAAGGGGGCCAGGATCCCCCACAGAGGGGAAGGGGGCCGGGATCCCCCACAGCAGGGCAGCCCGGGGGGGCAGGGAAGGGGGCCGGGATCCCCCACAGCAGGGCAGCCCGGGGGGGCAGGGAAGGGGGCCGGGACCCCGGAGCAGGGGAGAGGGGCCGGGACCCCGGAGCGGGGCGGCCCAGGCCGGGCCCTACCTGGGCGGGCGCGGGCGCGGGCGGGAGGCCGCAGGCCCGGCGCGTTGCCGTTGCCATGGCGACGGGGGCGGCCCGGCCCGGCCGCGCAGGCCGCGCCCCGCCGGGCCGGCAGCCACCAACCTCTCGGCTGTGAAAAACACTTTAATTCCCGGCAGCGGCAGCGCCGGCGGGACCCCGCGGAGTCCGGTGGCGGCGGCGGAGGTCCCGTCGCCCCGCTTCCTTGTCCCCCATCGCTCAGACCCAAGGCGGCAGCCGCGCATGGCTCCCGCTTGCATCCCGCCCCCACATCAACAGTGTAACTCCCGCGGGGTGTTTCCAAGCACGGCTGATTCCCCGGGAAAAACGGGTATCGGCTCCACGTTTTTCCCCCGCAGCAGGCCGGGAGAAATGTCCCGCATGCGCACTGAAAAGAAAAGAAAAACCCGAAATAAAAGCGTAAGGGAGGGCCGAGCCGCGGGCCCGGCTGTGCAGGCGCTCGGCCCGACGAGTGCGGGACGCGGGCCTGAACCGCTCGGATGACCGCGCTAAAAAGTGCACATTTATTAGTTAAAACTGACATTAAATCTTTGACGTTCGAGGAACGTTTGATAGGTTAACGCCCGTTTAACCCCCTCAGCGTAGCGATCCCGGGGGGAGGCAGGAGGTACGCTCCCTCCATCCATTAATATTCAGTGCAAAAACGAGTCCTTTAGGGCAATCGTCATTCCAAAGCGGGTGGCGTTCACATTTTATCCCTTCAAGGCCCTGTTAAACAGGGCCAAATCGCTGTCCCGTCCCCGCGTGCTTGGGGCAACGGCCCGGCCCCGGCTGGCGGGAGCAGCTCCTGACAAGACAGTTTGTGCTGCAGCTGGCGCTGGCTGCGAGCGCGGCCGAGCCGGGGGCTCCATCAGCAGCCCGGAGAGCCGAGCCCCGTCCCTGCTTAATGCTCGCTGCAAAGCCGCCTCGAGCGTGCGGATGTGCAGATTTACGCCGCTCGGGGCCTGTGCAGCCCGCTGTCCCCAGCGCCGGCTCTCCTTCTCGGGGAGAAGGGCTTCAGCGCCGCCGAGGAGCCTTCGCAGGAATGCCGCTGCGGCAACGAATGGGCTGTTGCGCTTCAGCTGTGGTTACACACGACCTGCTGGATTCGGTACCTTCCAGGCCACCTCCCGTCGGCTACGCTGTAATCCATGGTTAATAACATACCTAAAAAACCCAGTGGCATAAACCTGTTTCTTCCTACGCTGAGGAAAGCTGGACTAGACCCGGAACCGGTGCCCCTTTCCAGTTCAGAGGAAGGAGGCCCGCCTCGAGCCGGGCCTGGGTCTGCGTGCCCGGCTCCACCTCGGACAGCCGGGCCAGCAGGACTGAGCGCGCAGAGGGGAGCGCCGTGCCTCTCCGACACCCGCTCGCAACATTAAAGGCTGTGCCCCTTCGGCCCTGCGCGGCCCAAAGGACAGGCCGTCCCGCTGGGCATGCAGCGCGGGCAGGGATTTGGAGGAGCAGGAAGAGGAATCCTTGGCACTCGGGAGAACTAGCCCTACCAGTAACATAATACTGTGTCTATTATAAATAAAGGACCTTATCCTGCAAACCTTACCCTAGCCTTAACGGTAGCCCCATGGAGGTCTGCTGGATAGCATGGGCGGAAAGAGCTGTTCGGGTAGAAGAACGGTGAGCTTGGTCCTCAGAGCGCTTCCACGCTAGCAAACGCTGCCTGCGCCGCCTTTACTGTTCCTAGTGAGCAGGAACTGCCTCCTGCTTTTTACATGCAGCTCAGCCATAATATGCAAAATGATGTACGTTTATAAAATGTAGCAGGATGCCCATTTTTAAACATTGGCAATAAACAGGTCGTTCTGCATTTAGCTATCGAGACCATCAATTAGGAGCAGAATGTGCCGAGCATTGATTTAGCGTCTGAAGATACGGCTGGGGAGCCCTGTTCAGCTGCCAATGTTAAAATATTCAGTCTCGTGGCAGAAGCCTTTTGGAAGGTTGCTAGACTGCATTACTAATGCTATTTTAAATCCATAAGTAGATTCCCAGATGTGTATCTGGGAGGGTTAGCAGGAAAAAATACATGGCATGAGCTCTGTGTTGCAGGGCTTTATAACTAAAGCTGCTAATACAAAAGAGGAAGAAAAAAGTGGAGAAAAACTCCAAAGCCCTCGCTGAGTTGGCCAGGATTCATTCCCAGTGGCACAGGCATGCAAACAGCTACTGTACTCTAAGGACTGGATAACTACCCCTAAATGCTGACAATGGCTTTTAAATGGCTGCCTTAAAGGCAAATTGTGAATTTTCCTTGTTTCATTCCCAATTAGAGAATTGCTGCTCACTACCACACATGCTAGGGTAAGGATGCCTCTCTGTACAGCCCTCCAGCAAAAGCAGTTGCTCTGTACCCTGCAGCCGGTGCTGCGTTTCCGACCTTTGTCTGAGTGCTGTGCGTGGCCACAACGCACTGTTCTTGGAGCAAAGCGGGTGCAGCTAGCGCTTGAGGCCTGCAGTGTGCAGCGGCTGGTGTTGGAGGAAGACATTGTGGCAGAAACTGTTAGAGGTTGCATGCCATTTCCTCGCGGTATCATCCACACCTCATTTTCTATAGCACGTTGCCGATTTCTGTTAGCATTGACAATAAAATCCAGTGGCAGCATCTCTCTAATCCCAGGATCTAATCCTGTTTGCTGTGTTCCTAAGTCTTCCTGCCGAGCAGCACTCAGGGAAACCTCAGCTACAGCAGAAACCTTCTCCCTGCAGCTCTGGGCTGCACCTTTAGCCTTCATCAACTGCGGAGCAGTTCTGCTTTCTCACGGGCCCCAGAGCAGATGGGCTGCTAGCTTCAGAAGTGACCCAGGTTTTCCAAAGAGGAGAGGTGTCTTTTGCCAGCAGAACCAGACAGGAGACTACTTCTCATGTGAAGATAATTATTTCTGTGTCCTCCAAAGCCAAATGCAGGTGGAAGACACAGCCCCTCTGCACCTTCTCAGGGAGACGTGATCTGTCCGTGAGCCCAGCTTGGGTCTACAGTATCTCTAAACCTGTGAAATTCTTTCGCTGCTGAAGGAGAAGGGGGCCATCAAGCTTCTTACACCAGGGTCCCGTTCTTGCTATCGTATTTCAGCCTGGGCCTGGGGAAGTTGAGGGTGGCGTACTCTGTGGCATTCTGCATTTGCAAGTTCTTCACCTCCTCTGCAGAGCGCTCCCGGGCCTTGGTGAACACCTGGATGTCCGCGTAATGAATGCTTTCGTCCTGCTTCACACTCTTGGGCTTATTCACGGTGGCATAGACAGGAAGCTCTGGGACATCTTCGTACATCGGAGCCTTTAGGGAGAAAGAGCTCTGGACAGTCAGCTCCCGCGGCTGCTGCTGCTGCAGCTGGCTTCCCCCGCTCCCGGGGCAGATGCCCTGCACACCCCCCCCAGCAGCATCCAGCTCCCGGCGGCTCAGGCTAACTGTGTTAGCAGCGTCCTACTGCTCCAGCCGGGCGGAAAGGATGAGAGCCCACGCCACTGTGCAGCAATGCACGTTGTTCCCACAACCGTCCCAGCCTACACTGGATGACACGACTGGGCTCTAAATAAGCTGCCTCGTGTCCTCCCAAGGCATCTAGCCTAGGAAGTGATGGTCAGCCCTGTCCTTGCAGTGACCAGTTTGCAAAAAACCCCTAGGAAGCTGTTTACCTTCCTGCCATGCTGGTGCTGTTGGCTGTCATGTCTCACTCTGGCTCCTGAAAAAGAAAGACCAGAGGATCAGGTTAACACAACTGTTTATTGTTCCGTCTTTGAACGCAGAAATGCAGCGTCTGGCACATGGGCTCTCCCCCCTGGAAACATATCAAATTTCTGGCCCATCTGACATCCTCACCCTAATCCTGACTTTGAGGCTTGCCTCTGAGAAGAAAGCCTGGGCTTGTTTCTTTGGTAAAAAAAAATAAGGTTTCCCGAGATGACAACATGCTGTGGACCGCAATGTTCTTGGCAGAACCCAGGAGGATGTACACAGCACAGACAGCTTCCTTGTCAGGCCCTTGGAGAAGTCAGATCCAGTTTTAACTTTGTTATTTCCTTTGCTGTCTGGCAAACATGTTTTGCCAAGCTTGGTCCAAAGGCCACAGGACACAAGTGGGCCACTTAGCGAACGCACTTGGTGGCCAGGGGGCTGATGTCAGAGGAGTGTTTGCGGCTCTCGCTGGAGCGTGATGCAGTTTCTGCCTTGCTCACATGCTTTTTGGTGAGAGACTTAGGCATTTTAAGGAAAATGCTGAAGTCCTTTCCCTCCCCCTCGCCAGTCTCATGGCACATCACACCCTTTCTTTTAAGTTTTAAAGAAACCTTGCCTCTTGCCTCAGTCAAACTTCTCTCCAGGAAAGTAAGGTACAAAAGAGTTTGGGAGGGGAACTCGGCCTCCGGGATGCAGCTCGCACTCAGCACTGACTAATGCCAGCTAACCAGGCGTAAGCTGTTCCCCCTGCGCTTGTTCCCTAAAGCAGTTTTACGTATCCTTACCTTGCTTTTCCTTCTTTCTTTTAAAAGGTGAAGGGCAGTTCCTGAAATCAGAGAGAGATGTTAGCCCTGAGCAGCCCCAGCCCCAGCTCTGCCGTCGCGTAACACACGCACCGAAACGCACAGCACCAGGGTGTCCCCTCTGTGGGCAGCTGCCCAGCGGGGACGGGACCGCAACAACGCTGCGGCAGGGGACCAGCTAGTCCAGCTGCTCTGCACGAGCAGCTCTGCAGGCTCCTGTCCTGCTTGCTAACTGGGGCGCCCCGTGAACCGGAGCCGCTTCCGCAGGACGAGGGTCCAAAGGAAAGATCTGGGGATGTCTCTCCTGCTTCTGTGGCACTTCTGCTGTACCCCACAGACACCCCCAAGTCTCCTTGCCTTTCAGCCCTGTCTGGCTGTCCAATATGCACATACATCAGAGTGAATGAGAGCAGATTTCACTGCAGTTCTGCGGCCACGTTTCCACAGCTGGACAATCAAAGGCGCAGGGTGCAGAGCCTGCTCTGGGTTGGCACAAAACATTTCTCTTAGGGCCACATGCTCTGATAGTCCCATACCCTTGGCCCCCTTGACCAAGGAGCAGCTGTGCACAGACCTTGTGCTAAGTTAATTTTTCAGATTGTTTCTCCTCCTCTCAATTTTCCACTTCAGCACAACCAAGCCAAACACAACCAAGCCAAACAAGCCAGGCTCTTCATATAAGCCAAGCCAGTTCTACCCTCGGCCGGACCTGTGCAACCAGAGAGAGACAGGCCACATACAGCTGTGTCCCAGCCGTGCTGCGAACAGGAGCCAAATTCATTCCTACTGTACAAACACCGGTGGGAGCGGAGCCCCCACGGGCTGGCGCTGGCAAGGGGAGCAGAGGGAGGCCGAGCAGAGACGTGTCACATTCTGGGCCAGACACATGAAGCAAATGTTATCGTTCCAGCGTGCTCGGAGGGCCGGAGGGGAGCAGGTGCCAGCCCTTGTTCGGCTCCTCCTGTGCACACACGGACGTCCGGCGCTGGCCGCCGGCCAACACCGCGGGCCTCGGAGGGTCCCACCCTGGGCTGTGTCTCTGCCGCGGCGCAGGCAGTGCCCGAGCGGGGGCAGCTAGAGCTTTTTAACGGGACAGGAGAATCACCAGATGGTACCCAAGGGGCGTGATACGTCCCACGGCGTCTGCCTTCGCCAGACAGCCCCGCCGCGGCCGGGAACGACGCAGCGCCTGCGGCAGAGCTCAGCCTCTGCCAGCTTTTAGAAGCGGTTTCGGCAGGGGGAAGGGTGAGCGGGGCAGAGCATGTGCGATAATGGCTTTGGTGCTTCCAGAGCAAAACAACAAAAAAAAAAAAAAGCGTGAATGAGAGCAAAGAACTTGGAGACCTTCAAAGTGGCCAGTAATGATTAACCAGCCAGCCTTGCTAGAGCTGGGCAGCGCAGCTTTGGGGAAGGCAGGGTGGCCGCGCTGGCTGCAGCGGGGCCGAACCAGGGGCTGGCCCAGCTCTAGCCCGTCGCCCAAGGGCTGCGCGAGCAAAGGGTCAAGCCCTGCTCCTGGTGCCTCTGCCGCCCGCCGCTCGGCAGGGGCTCCGCCGGCCACCGAGACCCCAGCGCTCATCGGAGAGCAGCCGGGGGCTGCCCCCGGGAGGGGGCCCGGCTCAGGGCAGCAAGGCTCTGCCTGGAGGCGCTTCCCTCCCGCCTCCGCCGGCTCCGCGAGGCTCCCGAGCGCCTTGCTTCTTTGCGGCGTTCAGGCAGGTTGTGCAGCGCAATTGAAATAGCTCCACTTTAAATATGATCAGCGGGGTCCCTGGCCTCTCTCCTGGGATGGAGGTTCCAATATCAGCTTTCCAGGCTGCTTTTGCTTGTTTTGAGTGCCTGCCTCTGTAGAGCGCGAGTTAGCTGCCAGTCTGTAGGCTGGAGCTATTCTGAGGCTGTCTGCAGGCTAGTCACAGCCAGGCAGGAGACGGCATCTCCCAGCCTGATCTGCGGTAATTAGAGCGGATGTGGCAAGGGAAACAAGAACAGGGCAAACCTCTCCCTCCTTTTGCTCGAAACCAGGTCAAATATGTTGCACCAACTCACAGCCTGCTAGATGCACTTTGTATTCCCTGCTCCTGTATCACTTCTACCCCTTTGCCGACATCAACGCCTTCTGGATTTCAGCCCTATGCCAGTCTGCTTTCCAGTAGGTCCGAAATCTCACCATGCATCGCTATCCACGCACACTGCATAATCCAGCCCGGAGCGCTCCCCGGAAGGGAGAAAACCTGTCTGCTGCAGGGCGGCACGCACGGATGTACCCACACCTGGGGGCACAGTCCCCCGTCGGTAGCTTCCCTCTGTGAGTAAATTTGCTTTCCTTTGCTTCCTTCAGAAGCCTCCTCAGTCTCTCACCATCTGCTGCATGTCCCTCCGGGCCCACACGTCGGCGGTGATGATGACGAGGCTCTTCCATCCGGGAGGAGGTGGGTGACTGCCTCCCCTCAGCCCTGTTGCAAGTCTCAGCTTTATTTAGAAAGCCCAGCTCTTTGCTGACATCGCTGGGGTGCTGCAGAGACAGCAAGTATCCAGAAATAAAGCAGTATTGATGCCTGGAAACACCTCAGCTAAAACTAAGTACCATTTTTTCCCCTCTGTCACCAAGGCAAAGCTATGAATCGTCCAAACCTCTGCTGCGGGGCTTCAATGCACCACAGTCTGCTGTTAGTCATGGTCCTTTGTAGGTGCTCACAAGCCCATGTTACCAACAACACGTTCCTGTTGGCTTCCTCCCTCCTCGTCAGGAGCCCTTGCAAGGCGGCTGTGCAGCACGTGGGCGCCTGGGAGCCTCAGGCCCTTCATTCACCCATGTGCTTTCCCCTGTGAGATGGGAAATGATGCTCCTGGGGAGAGAGCTCTGCTTTCCCCTCCCTGCACAGCCTTTAAGGTAGACGTTAGCACTGGAGCCCCGCACAGCTGCTCAGGGCAAAAGGGAGCTGCGTCTTCGGCCAGAGCTTCGCCCTCGGCGGGAGGAATCCGCTGCAGGGCAGCGGCTGCAGGGTTGCAACGCCCGCAGCAGAAGTACCACTCTGGCTTCTCACTTTCCATGCCACCTCTGGGAGAAAAAATCAAGCAGGTAACAGGAGCCCCCGTCCTGTAGCCTGGGGAGAGCAGCATTTGACGCTGCCGCAGGGGAGCAGGCAGGAGAGGGCTTGCTGCAGCGCTGCTGCCCGAAGGGAGCAGAAAGCTGAGCTCCTGCTGGCCCTGCCCGGGCCAGTCACCTTCAAATTCGGGTTCGTGCTTCCTTCCGTGGGCAGAGGTGTTTGTGCGCGGCCTGGCACCACCCGGGCCCGGCGCTGCCCCTGCAATGCGTGCTGTAACGGTGTTGCTTGTGCTCAGGAGTCCCCGGCTTTGCGGGGCTGGCACACGCAGCTCCCTCCAAGACAACCAGCCTGCGCCCCAGGGCTCCCCGTCCCTGAGTTCCTGCCCTCCAACTAGGGGCTTGGGCCCAGAGCACCCGGCCGTCCCGACCCCCGCTCCTCTGTTCCAGCCACTAGGTGATGCTGCACTTCTCTTAACTGTTGAAAAGCAATGATGGTTTTTTAAATACTTCAGCAAATGCAGCGCTGGAGAGCGTGTCCTCTGGGCTTCACCTGATATTCGTGGCTCTTCCCCCTTGTACCACTCTCAGAGCAGCAAATATTTCCACTTGGCATCGAATGCTGCTCCGCTGTGCCCTTTCTCTGCAAGCCGGAGGTGCAGGGCACCGTGTGAGCCTGGAGGGATTAAACTGGCATCCTCCCTCTTAGGGGAAAAAAACCCAACAGCATCTGAAAAACGTGGCCAGGGTTTCCCGAGCGCAGATAAAGCCCAGGCAGACACAGGCAGGGAGAGGGGCTGGGGCCGCTGCGAGCGGGACCAGGAAGCTCACCCAAAGCCCTTGGTGCCAGCCCTGCCCCAGGGGTGCCAAGGGGACACCTCCGGGCGCGCACCTGCCTGGAGAGCGCTGGGGCGCACGCAGGGGCTCCAGCTAACTCCTTCCTGGAGCCGCGCTATTCTCAGCTACCGGCACGGCTGCGGCAACGCGAGGCTGCCGGTCCCGGAGGTGCCGCGGCTCGTCTGGGCTGCGAGATGGCAGCGGCGAAGCCCCCTTTCCCGTCCCCGCTTCGGAGCCCCTCCGCCTGCCCCGGCACCTGCAGGCAGCCGCCCGCCCGGCCGCCGGGGCTCGCTTGCGCCGGGTGCCCCTGCGAGCGGGCGAGGTGCCGGGCTGGGAGCCGGGCGGCAGCAACTCCGCGCCGGCAAGCAAAGCTTGCAAAGTCCACCCAAACTTTTGCTCGGGCTGCCCCGAGCCTCGCCGGCCGCCCTCGTCCCCGGCGGGCGCCGTACTCACCACGCTCGCCCGCAGCTGCAGAGATTGCCCATGTCGCTCCCTCCTCCATGAAGCAGCAGTGTTTTCTGGACAGGGAGAGCTTGTATTTCCTGGTTCCCTGCTCGGCCCCTGGCTATTCTAAGGGAGTGTCTGGCAGTGTCAGATTTCTCTCCATCACTGCAGCGAGCTTCGCTAGGCCCGAGCGTGCCATCTACCGGAGGGCTGGCCGGACCCCGGGCTCTGCGCTCCCCTCCTGCTGCCCGGCCAGGACAGGGCAAGGTAGCACCATGCCTCCGGGGCTCAGCCCTGGGGCTAAAACGCTGCCTTGCCCTCCGCAGCGGCTGTCCCTCCACTATGCCCCTCTCCGGCCGGCACCATGCCGCGGATGCCGGCAGAGAGGTGAAAGTGGATGGAGGAGAGATTTTGAATGTCCCGGAACGAGAGGAGACACTGCAGGGGAGGCCGGGAGGGGAAGGGAGCTGTCAGCCCCGTTCGTGCTCCAATTGTTGCTGCATCTCCTCTCCGGTGGGATGCCAGAGGAACGTGCAGCCTGGGCTGGCGGCGCCTGGGCGCGGGAGCGAGCGGGCCGGGGAGGGAGGCCGTGCCCTGGCCAAGCGCGGCAGCAGGGTGCCCCGCGGGTCCGCTCTCCGCTGCGGCCGGCCAGACGGAAGGGGGCACGTAACCTAAGGCACGTTCCTGCGCGTCCGGGCTTTTCAAAGTCCAGGTCTTTTATCTAGACCAGGAAGTACAGGTTTGCCCTTTTGAGGATCCCACGAGGGACGTAGCACCGTTAAGAGTGCTACAATACTGCCCTTAGGCTCAGCCCTCAGCCTGCCAGATAGGGACATTAGTCGGTCTTTCGCCTGCCTTTTGTAGCTCCTGCTGAGAGCCCTTCAGACCGGAGGAGCTGTCGGCTCCTGCGCGGCGCAGCAAGGCCCTGACCTCCAGCAGCTGTAAGAGAGCTGACACCCAACGCTAAAAGATAGCGCGTGAGCGCAGCAGAAACTGCGCGCTCCAGAGCTTAGGTTCAGCAGTCAGCCCCAGCTCTGCACAGCCCTGACGGGACGTGCGGGCAAGCCGGTAAGTTTTAATTCACCCTGCTGGCTAGCCGGTTTGAGCTGTATCGCACGCGGAGCCCTGGCAGGTCCCCCTGCTCCTCCAGCTCTGCCAGTCCCAGGCTGCAGCTCCCCGGTCGACTAAGGGGCCGGGTCTGCTCTCAGCTGGGCTCGCGGTATCGCCTACCGTCCGCCCCAGCGCAGAGCGAGGCCTGTGGCTCTCCTTGGCAGGATGGCGGGGCGCAGATGCCCTCCGAGTCCTGGAGCAGCGGCCCCTCGAGCTGCAGAGCCTGGTCTTACACTGACACCGCTGCCCAGCGTGCGGCCGGCGGGCAGCTTGCCAGCGCACGCGGCACCCCGAGCCCCAGCAGGATTTAGGGTCTGGCTGGGGCAGGCAGACGGGATTGAGGCCCGGACCCAGCAGGACCGTGTTCTCCAGCTGCTGCAAAAACCGGCTGGTCTCAGGAGTCCGTGTCCCCTGGGGAAGTCGCAGACTATGTGTCTCCGAGTTTGCCACAGACACTGTTGGTTTAGCGAGCCAGTCTCTGTTTTGATTTCAGGGATAACTTGGGCTTTGTTGTTTTGTGGAGAGGAAGGGGAAAAAAAAAGCTGAGAGCCCGTTCTCATTGGCCCCTGACACAAACGCTGGAGCTGCTGGTTTGAGCTCCATCAGAGAGACAGAAAGGCATCGAAAACATTGGCAGAGCTGGAAAACATTTGGCTGCCGTTCTGCATTCCCTCTTCCGTCTGTGTCTGCAGGGATAAAAGCGAGCCTGGCTCCCAGCGCTCCTGCTTCGCAGGGCGATCACGCTATTTTGTGCAAAGCCTGCAAGGGTGCAGCGGCACAGCCCTCTGCAGCACGCCAGGCCGTGCCGGCCCCCTCGCCGCATCGCGCGCGGGGCAGCCGGCTTCATGCACCCAGGCACATCGTCTGGGGCAACGGGCTGCGCAGCTGGCGCAGCGCGAGCCTGCGAGCAGAGAAGGAACTCGCTGGAGAGCCGAGGCAGAGCTAAAAAAGCCAGGGGGAGAGCAGAACTGTGAAATGACTCTTAATTTGTATTGCGGCAGTAGCCAGGTACCTCGTACACGGAGGAATGGGACCACACGGTGGTAGGTGCGGTACAGGCACACAGCGAGCTGGCGTTTCAAAAAGCGGGGAGCTCTGAACGGATTTGGCCGCTTTCGCCTTAGAATCGGCGCCGTTTGCAGCCCTAGCCCAGGCCACGCAGCCCTTCTGCTGCCGTGCTGCCTGCGTGGACCCGACCTCCTGCCGCCATGCCGCCAAGGGAGCCCTTTCCCCCTCTACACCCAGCCGTGCACCCTGCAGCCATCCCCTCTGCTCGTCCCTGGGCTCGCGGCGCCCCGGGGACACATTGCACTGGCGAGCGGGGCTGGGAGCTTTAAATAAATACCTGAGAAGAGATTGCCCTTTGGTTTTTTAAAGTAAAACCTGCTTCATTGCTCTGATTATTTTGCTGCAGACCTATAGGATGGGGAAACCACCGCTCACCCGAGGAGGCGGATTACAGGAGAGCTGGGTGCGAGGGAAGCTGAGCTCAAGGAAGTAAAACCTGACCTGCAGGCAGGACCCACGGTTATTCACCTGGTTTTGCGTTTGAGGAGAGAGACAGCCTGGCTCTCACTGGCAGGAGCAATTCCTGCTCTTACGAGCTGCCTCTTCAGGTCGTTGAAAGTCAGGAGCCCAGTATTATCGCTGAGATTATTATTAACAACCCAGACAAAGCCTGTTGTACAGGTGGTTTTCCTTTTGACAGCATCTTCTGAAACGCTCACTGGCAGCAGCTGGTGTGGCATCCCTCAGTGGTACAGACCGGGGTGGGACGGAGGCTTTGCCGCCCTCCCGCTCCCTCTCTCCCGGGGCTGGCAAGGCCCTCAGGGCTGCTCTTAATTTCACTTCAGTCCTCATTGCTGGCAGGGGCCCCGAGGAGCAGAAAATAGCTGCACAGCGGTTCGCTCTGGTCTGGGTGCTGCCTTGCCTGGCGAGAGCGAAAGAGCAGCCTTATACCGGTGCTTGAGCAAGCCAGGAGGCAGGCTGCATGGGGCAGGCTCCTGCGTGGGGCGTTTCTGGCCCTGTTTCTTCACGGGGGCAGCGCTCAGGGCCAGCAGAGCAGCTCCCAGCGGGCCGAGAGCGATGCTCCCCGAGCCCCCGCCGCGGCCTGGGAGCCTGCTCTCTCCCCCATGGGAGGGCTGCGCTGCGGCGTGCCAGGGCCCCCCATATTTGGTCAGTGACACAGCGTTTTAGCTGCTTTGATTGGCACTGACGGGGATCGAGACAGGCACCGGCTGAGCCTCGGGGCCAGCCGGGGCGGCAGCTGCAGCCATCGGTCGCGCACGCCATCCCTGGCCGGGTAGCGCAAGACCGGGGAGACGTTCCTCATGCGCCCTGAGCATCACGGCGCCTGCAAAGGGGGCCACGTTCACCCGCTCTGCGACTCCCCGGAGAGCGCCGGGGCGCCAGCCAGGTGCCGGCACACGCACAGTGAGCCTCCAAGAGCCCGTCGCCCTCAGCCTTTCCTCCCAGAGGTTCCTGCCTGCCGCAGGCTCCCTGCAGGGGTGAATGACCCTGGCTGTGCTGGAGCGGGCAGGGACGATGGCAGGGCTCCCTTGGGCTGCCCTCCAAGTCCCCCTTGGTGCCATTTCGACAGCCACGCGCAGCGGGAGCTGCCCGCTGCTCCGCTCAGCGCCTCAGGAGCAGCTCAGGCGCCATCCATGCTCTCCACTGCACAGTGACTTGGCCAGAAGCAATATGAATCTGAGGCAAAGAAGAGAAGGTCAGAGTCAGATTTATTCCTCTTTCGTCCTGAGAGCTGTGGGCACTTCTGCAGAGAGGCACGCACCTTCCATCTCCAGCACTGTCCGCAGCGGTCGGCGGCCGGCCCGGGAGTGAGGTGCCGGGAGCACCCCTTCCCTCTTCCCGGCACCCTGGAAGAGCAGCTCCTTCCAGGCTGGAGCACAGCAGCTGTTTCAGTCTGCAGCGATGCAGCCTGGCTGTCTCGCCTAAGAGTGACCCTTGCGATCTGGGATGGGCAAAGAGCACCACCCTGCACGGTGCTCAGCGGGCACTTGACCTAGGAGAAAACTTACATGACAGTTCCCCACACTAACATTTCAGTTCCCCTCTTTTTTCAATTCCAAGCCCCTTTTTCCAACCAGCAGCCTTCAGAAGCAGGAGTCTGGCACGGGCACCTCTCCGGTCTCACGCCTCTGCTAAGCACTGGTGGTGAGAAATAGGGGTCTGGCACTGAGACATCCCCCCCACCCCCTGCTCCAGCCCAGCTCTGGGACTTTTAGGATTCTTCTTTCTCTTTCTCTTCCTTGGACTGTTCCTCCTTGGGCTGTTCCTCCTTGGGCTGTTCTTCCTTGCCCTCCGGCTGCTTCTGGTGGGTTATCTTCACCTCGTTGACTCTGGCCTTCACCTCCTTCCCGGTCCGAGGAGCCACAATACTTAAGATGCCGTCATGGGACAAGGTGGCTCTCACCAGCAAGGGGTCGACATCCAGCGGGAGGATGTAGGTCCTGGTGAACTCTCGGGAGATGAAGCCGTGACGGTCAGACTTTTGCGGGTGCTGCCCCATCACCTCCAGCAGGTTGTCCACGGTGCGGACAGTGAGCTCATCCGGCAAGAAGTGACAGACATCCAGGAACACCTGGAATTTGTGGTCGTTGAGGCTGATCTCGGAGGTGCCTCGATCCAGCTGCTTGTTGATCCGAGGCCTGATGTAGTAGCCATGATACAGGGCAGGAGCTAAAATCTCACATGGGGACACACCTGAAAGTGAGACCCAGTGAGGAGCATGGGGTTCCCAGGGGAAGGAGTGGGAGGAGGATGGTTGGCAGCAGATGTGATGGGGACAGGAGGAGGCTGGGATGTGGCAAACAGGTTCCTTGGTTTTGCAGCTGCACCAGCTGCACAAAAGGGAGCGAATCTCCAGCTGTTCCTGCCTTTGTGTCTCCAAAGCACATGCTTGGGGCCAGCCGCCGGCCGGCCACCACCTCCCGCCAGGCAGCCAAGGGCTGGTGGCCAGCTCTCGGGTGTTTGCCGGCCGGGCAGGGAGGGACTGGTAGGTGCGCTGGGTGCTCTGCGGAGCCAGGCGCAGGGCTGGGCACGGAAAACGCTGACGGTGAAGAAATTGGGCCGAGGAACTAAAGCCCTTTTGTGTGCCATTGTCTGGGGGGCTTTTCTTGGGGCTTTTTGCCTTTTCACGCTGTTGTGCGGGTGCTGAATGGTTCTGCTGCTGCCCACATTCCTTCCCCGCTGCCAGCCGCTGCCGGGCTTTGTGCTCAACACCCCAGCTCAGCTTTTCTCCACTGCCCCCGGCTGCAAAAACCCCTCCCTGCACTAGCACTTTCCAAAAGGGCCTAATTTTCATCCCTGCCCCTGGCACTGTGGCAGTGGCCCTTCTGCTCAGGAGCTCTGCCCGGCGGCTGCTCACAGCAGCTGGGGCAGGGAGGTGGGCAGGTGGGGGGTCTCCGCTCAGCCATCCCTTATTAGCGAAGGAGAGCATGGAGGCAGGTCCTGCGCAGCCTTGTGACCGTACGGCCTTCTGCTGGGGTTAGCGTGGGGCACGAGGCACCCGGGGGCTGCCGGGGGACGGCAGCCCGACATGTAGAAGGGTTGCAGCAGGGCGTTTCGCTCCGTGTTTGCACAGCATGCGCACGAAGGCCAGCAAGGTGGGGGTGTGAGGGAGGGGAGGAGAGGAACGAGGCAGGGATGGAGGGAAGCGAACCGGCAGAGGCACTCTCCAGATGTGCCCCCTGATCTGACCTGGGTTCCTGCGCTCCGCAGCTCCCTTGGCTCCAGCCTCGCTGGCCCGCTCTGGAGGTGAATCCCTCCAGAGGGACTCTGCCGGCTCTCCTGCCTCGGAGGACGGAAAGGTGCCGGGAAGACGCCGGCTTCCTCCTTACCTTCCCCGAAGTTCTGGTCGTAGATCTTGCTGGGGCTGGCAAACTCGTACTCCGAACTCATGGGGTAGGCGTGGGGGACGGTCCGTGCAGCCATGGTGCCTCCGGGACGGGGACCTTGCGAGCGCTCGCTGCCGCTGAGAGTGAAGGCTGCAGATTGCAAGGCTTTAATGGGGTGAATTCCACAGGGAGGAGTGTGTGATAAAAAGACGGACCAAAATAGCCGCGCACACAGGCCCAGAGACGCCTCGCCAGGGTGACGAGGGAAGCTCCTTGCTGCATTCCTGCGGGGAGTCCAGGCACTGCCGCAGGCGGGGGTGCCTGGCGAAAATCCTGCGCCTCCCCTGGGATCTGCTCCTTGAGCAGGGCGTGCGGAGGCAAGCGGGCCGCCGAGCGGGGCCGGGTGGCGAGGGGGCGAGCTGGGGGAGGCCGTGGAGCGGGGGAGAGCCGGCTGGATGCTGGGCACCGCTGCCTACCCATCCTATGCCCTACAGAGGAGCTTGGTTTTCCCAGGAGCCGCGTGGAGGCACGAGCCTTTTGTTCCTGCGAGCGCTAAGGTCCTGCAGGTTAAACTAGCCCAGGTTAAGCTGGCCTAGACGGGATCCAGATCCCTCTACCAGCACCTCCACAACCCAGACGGTGCTGCTGGAGATGGCGGTCCACCTGGTCCTGGGCTTCGGCATTGTGTGATGAGACCTGGAGAAATGCCCAAGGCAGGGACCCTCAGTTAACTGGGGAGCTGAATTTGGCATAGGTCCAGTTTTACTGAACTGGGAGGGATAGTCCTCACTAAGCTCCTTATACCCTGAAACCAGAGATCGCCCTGAGTCCACGTCCCCGCAGCAGGAGAGAGCGGGTGCTCTGCCGTTGATGTAATGTGGAACTGGAGGAGGCATTTACGGCCCGGGCTGTTGCGCAGAGAGAAAGCCGCTCCCCAGTCCAGCAGGCAAGTTGAAAGGAAGAGGGCCAGAGCCCTGCGCAAGGGACCAGTGGTGCTAGCAGCAAGAAGGATGTGCCGCTGAGCCAGTAACCTGTATTTGAGTTGCAAGCTCTCAGAGGCACGGACTAGCTCTTGACTTGTAAGGACAGCCCCAGGGCTGAACCTTGTCCCATGTTCACGAGCAGGAATTAAGGCAAATGGGCAAAAAAGTTAGGGCATATTAGGAGTATTAATTATAGGAAATGAGCTTACTGCAGGAGCACAAGCAGACAGGGGCAGGCAAGCATGCAGCTTGCCTCCGTGAGAGGGCACGTCACCGGGCAGCAGCCCTTCCTGCACCGCCAGGGCTGAGCTCACCGAGTATTAGGCTCTTCTGCTCTCTCCAGCGAACTCATTTCTGCAGTGGGCAAAGCAGTTTGATGCACTGTGGAGGAAGGCATCTTTCGTTTGCGCCCAGACCAGCGGGCCTGCACTAAGGCGGCGGGGCTCACGTCGCCTGTGCGTGCCGGGCTGCAGAGAGCCACTCTGCTGGGGGCAACCAGATCTCCTGGGGTCTTTACTGATTTCCCCCTCATTAAACCAGCCCTGGCTTCCTTTGCCTGGAGGAGAGGCAGAGCTCTCCCCAGACCCGTGGGTGATGCCGGGAGCCAGAGCCCCGAGGCTGGCAGCAGAAACAACAGCCCCTTTTCATTTTCCGTGTGAGCCAAAGATAGGAGCTGCATTGATCCTGCTGGCATCCGAAGCAGCTGGGAGCATCAGCCAAGCCGGCTTGGGACTCTGCAGATAAACAGCACGTGGGGGAGCAGGGCGGGCGGCGGGGCAGTTTGGCTTCTTGCTGCCCCGTCAGACTCCTTTTCTTCTTCTCGCCTTCCCCCTCCTCCTCAGCAGCGTGTTCAAATCCCCCAGACAGCTACTGGGCACAGCTGAAGGGACCGGCCCAGGAGTGGGACAATAAAATCCCTGACATCACCGTTTGCGCGGGCTCGGCGGGGGGAGCCAGGCCAGCCGCACGGCTATAAAGCTGCCCCGGCTCCCCGCCGAGCGTTGCAGCAGTCGCCGGCCCCGCTCCTCCCGCACGCTCCAATGGATATCACCATCCACAACCCCCTGATCCGCCGGCCCCTCCTGTCTTTGTTGGCGCCGAGTCGCATCTTCGACCAGACTTTTGGGGAGCATCTGCAGGAGTCGGAGCTGCTCCCTACCTCCCCCGGCCTCAGCACCTTCCTGATGCGATCTCCCATCTTTCGGATGCCCAGCTGGATAGAGACTGGGCTCTCTGAGGTAACCTTCCCTTCTTACTGCTCTGTGCTATTGCTGCCTGCACATCCTGATGTCTCTGGAGCTGGGGACCGTGATGGCTGAGAGCTGGGAAGCTGCTGGCAGGCGGTTATTAGGAAAAGCCTGGGGGAAAAGGTGCTGTGCTTGTGTCTCCGCTTCTCCGCAGCGGGCAAGGGCCTCTGCCTGCTCTGCTAACCGTTCCTGACTGCGAGCAAGCATTGCCATAGCCTTGGGCACAGGCAGGCTGAGCTGAGTCTGTGCTGCAAATGACTGTAAGAGTTGAGGGGAGAAAGGACGAAACCTAAATTCCCTGTCTGCTCTGCGAAACTTTCAAACCCACTCCCTCCTGAGAAGGGAAGGGAGCCCCGGAGCGGTGGGATCCTCGTACGGGAGGCTGGGGTTCGTGGGTAAAAAGGGGTCCGTTTTGGAGTGTCACTGCTGAGCAGAGCAGCATTTTGAGAAATACACAGGACCCAACTGACCACGAAATAGCCCTCCAGCCCTGTCTGTCTCCCACACTCCCTTGTTCTGCCAATGCAGTGAGAGCTGCTTCGCGTTTCTGGACCTGCATGCATGTTCGTAGTGATCCCAGGGGTGAAGACGACTTTTATCCTGGCCAGAGTGCTCCGGGGAGGCTAGAGGAAAACCTAGCGAGGAGTGGCTCTCCCTCGGAGGCCGGAGTGGTGCTGCATCCCCAAGCAGCTGCTGGGATACATCACCACCGGGCACATCTGTGCTGAGCTGAGGAGGCCGCATCTAGGTGTCAGCACAGGCCAGAGATCCTGGGCGGACGTCAGGAGCGAATCCTGCCTGTCTGTAACTCGCAGGGGGAACCAACCTGCACGGCCTTCCTCCTAAAAGGCGGATGGCTGAGCCCTGGCGCTGCCGGCCTGCTGTGGGAGACCCAGCGCACGACGGGGCAGGCATGCCTGCCGCCGGCCGCCTCTCCTCCTGCCCTCACCCTCGGAGCCCCAGCACCTTTTGCAGAGAAGAGCCAGGAAAATCCGATCTCCAAACCACTTTTTCCCCAGACATCGTGTCGCCTCTGAGCGGAAGGCGCGCAGCTCCCAGCTCTCCGGTGGTTCCCGCATTGCTTTGCCCTGCGCTGGCTACACCAGACCCCAGCACCTCACCGACAAGTGTCCGCTGTGGCTGGCAGAGCCTGGGAAGCCCAGGGCTGCCCTCCCTCTGGGCAGAGCTGGTCCCCACTACGGGAACCTCTCCAGCCCTCGCTCGGCTCACAGCAGGTCCCGCGGCCAGGAGCAGCGCAGGAAGAGCAGCAGCTCTCGTAGCAGCGGCGGAGCTGGGGGACTAATACACAACCTGTGCGGCCAGGAGCTCTGCTGCAGTGGCCCTGGGGCAGGGAGACAACGGGCTGCTGTGCATCCCTAGCAGCCCTGGATGCCGTGGGGATGGCGAGATGCTTGTATACGACTGGACTCGCGTGGTCTTATAGGCGCCACGGCCCCACCAGTAGCTCTTCTGGCTCAAAGTGGCAGTGCTGCGGGGGCTGAGCCAAGGGGCATGCAGCTCGAAGGGCCTTGCCTGGTCTGCAAGTCAGCTGTCTATTTACAAGTAACTTGCAGAGCTATTCTAAGCCAAAGGAGCGAGAGGAAAGTATTTCTTAATCTTTCCATAATGTTTCACTTGATTTGGCAAACGGGGACTGGCTGTCCCCAGAAGCAGCCATATCAAGCACCATAGAAAACAGCATCCCACTGCCTCAGTGGAGAAATCTCTGTCACAAATACGTTTGAAGGAGGAGAAGGAAGCAGAAACCAGCAAGCGTAGAGCTGGCAGGGAGGCTACCTCCACGTCCCAGAGCAGAGCTCCGGGAGGCTTGCGTGCTCCCTCACCACGAATGCAATAGGAAGGCAGAGATAGCCAGCTCACATAGCAAAGTCCCAGGAGCTTGTCCAAGCCACGGAGGTAGGTGATGGGAAACAAAGGTGAAGCAACCTCACCAGAGGAACCAGAAAAAGCAGCATTTGCTAGAGGTGATAAAGCATAAAATGAAGGAGAAGGAGGCAAGATTAGCAGCAGGTGACTCAGTTTCATCAGAAATCTTGCTGCTCAGATAAGAGAGGCAGGTAGTGAGGTGGCAGTGTTTGCTGGTGACACATTATTTTGGTTACTAGAGAGTGACAATAGAGGGGAAAGCCTGCAAGTGGCACAGATGAGCCGCAGTCAGCTAGCTGCACGGTCAGGCTTCTTTAAAGACCTTGCAAAATCCAGCTACAGGGACTGGAAATCTGCAGACATTCTGTAAAAAGAACCAGATACAAAACCTGCAGGCCAACTAATGAGTCCCTTTTAGCAAATTCAAGTTGAGAGAGTCTCTTCGCCACCCCCAGGAAAACACTTACGCCGTGTAATCAAGAGAAAGAAAGGCATCACACTTTAGTGATGGGCACTAGTGTAACAGGCTAGAAAGAGACAAACCCAGCTGGGTCAGAACCCCAGGGCTGGATGAGGGAGATCGGACAGTGCTGTTTCTTCTCAGCTTTTTAGGTGAGGGCATGTGGAGGTACCCGCTTAAGTCTTGAACTGTTATATTCTGAGCACCTTTTAAGGCTGAAACCCTCACCTGCTCTTCTCTGAAGTCATCTCCTTATTTTGCAGATGCGACTGGAGAAGGACAAGTTTTCTGTTAACCTTGATGTGAAGCATTTCTCTCCTGAGGAGCTGAAAGTCAAGGTGTTAGGAGACATGATAGATATTCACGGGAAACATGAGGAGCGCCAGGTACTTTTGCTCTTACTATGTGACTGATAGAGTCAGTTCTGAACTTCCTCATCTGTGGTTAAACAAGGAGACTGCAAACCCGTCCTGTTCTGTGCTCATCTGCAAACGCTTCTAGTGGTTTTTATCAACTGATCCTAACGGAAGATGCTCTGTGTAACCCCTCCACTAATCCCAGACTGGGCAGCAGCAGGGTAGAGTTTTATTGCCGGTGATATATGAACTGTGAACCGAACTGGAAAATCAACTTTGAAATGTGCATTTCTGAGCCTCCATCTTGCTGGGAAGAGGCCAGGAATGCAGGGAGGCATTCAATAAGTTAACAATGAACTCTAATAATTAAACCACACAATGAATAGTCCATTACCCTGTTCTATTAGCAGGAGGTTATCTCTTCCTGAAAAAGGCCCATTTACCGGTTTGTAATCTTTAAGGGTTGTGTTCTGCTGCCAGTCATCCTACCGCCTGCTGGCCCTGGAGACCTGTGTGCCAGCTGGGCAGAGAGAAGTCAAAAGCCATGTACAAGGTTGTACAAAACAGGGTTTTCCAGTTCCTCCTCCCCGCCTCAGCAGAAACAAATCCTGGTGGTAAAGCAGCTATGCCGGTGTGACTGTCAGCACTAAGAGCTTCTGGGAGCACAGATTTCTCAGTCAGGAAATACAGCATTGCCTGACATAGCTGCGGGAAGCTTCTAATTCTGATACTGCTTCTGCAAAGTTTTCTGGCTAGGAAAATAACCAAATACTTTAGCAGACATTAGCTCACTGGGAAGCTGTGTTTTACAAGAGCTCTGGAGACCCTTGGGAATAGGTGTGGGTGGTACCGGATACAGCTCCAGCATCTTAGGAACAGCAGCACCCCACTGCGTGACGAAGGCAGACTGGCTGGCGCAAGAGCTGCAGCATGGTCTCTCCGTGCAAACACTGTGCCTGTAGGCACCTGCAGCTAGGGCAGGGCAGTCTCTGACTTCAGCCAGTCTTGGTGCTTTATAAAGGCATCTCATGACAGAAACACTTCAAACTCTCAGAAATATCGTCCTTTGAGGGCTGGAGCTTGCTGAACTCAGACTGCAGGCAAAGGGCTCGGGGTTTAGTTGGATCAGAGTGAACACTTCTAATCAAGGCTGTTCCTTCTCTTCTCCTTTTGAAGGATGAGCATGGCTTTATTGCCAGGGAGTTCAACCGGAAATACAGGATTCCAGCTGACGTGGATCCCCTGACCATAACCTCGTCGCTCTCTTTGGATGGTGTCCTGACAGTGAGCGCACCGAGGAAACTGAGTGACCTACCGGAGCGCACGATCCCTATCACCCATGAGGAGAAACCTGCCATTGCAGGAGCCCAAAGGAAGTAGGCTGCTATTTAAAAGCCAGCCTTGGGCTTTTCAAGAACACTTCCCATCAGATGCCAGCTGTAGTGAATGGCCACTCTTATTTATTTATGCTGAGTAAATTTACTAACAAATAAAACATGAATAAGCACTTTGTATTTTTGGTTTCTGAAAGCTCAGCGCATGGGAAGTGTTGTCTTAAGAAAGCTGCGTAAGCTTCCTGTGCAGCGAAACACACCTGGCGTCATTCTCGCTTACAGCCTGAGCGCTGGTGCGTCCAGGAGAGCTTGTTTTGGTGGTCAGAACCACTTTGCTGGTTTCATTTCATTACTCTAATGTTTTGCAAACATCTAATTGCATGAGCCCTTTCCCTCAGTTTTTCTGAAGGATTTCTGAGTGTGTTTCACAAACAATAGGAAAGTCTCTCCAGTGGACATGAGACTGGTAAGACAACTACATGACAGTTGAAACCCTTTCTAAATAGGGGTATTAGATAACAACTGAATGGGAGACAACCATATCTTAAATCTCTAGAATGACTCACGGTATGGGGAAGCGTCCAAGCGCTGCAACCAATTCAGACCGGTTGCAAACGACAATTGCATAGCTGCTGTAAACAGATACAACCAGAGCAGAGAAAAATGTCCTACTCTCATAGTGCAAATCACATCACTTTGAAACTATGCGGCCAGTGTCCTTCAAACAATAAATAGCATCTGAAGTCTAAAATATTCATCTGATTTGTGCTAACATTGTTCAGCACTGCGAAATGCTACAGAGTTTCTTTCTCTCAGGTGCCACCAGCTGCTTAGCATCTCTGGTTTCAAAGAGACACCAGCAGAAACGAAAATCTGCAGTATTGGAATTGAATTTCTATAATCCTTGTCCAAAAAGGACAGAATGCCACAAATATGTCCAGTAATGCCTACGGGGTCACACTCAGTTATGACCCAATCTATTTTCTCTGTTCCTTATACGTGCTAAGACAAAAGACCTTGTAGAAGGCATCAGTTTAAATTTCAAATGAACTGAAAGAGCCTTCTTCCACGGCCGTGAGTGAGAGAAATAAAACAAACATTCAGTGATGTGGAGTCATAGTCAAATGCCCCAAATCCCACTTAAATGCCAAGTTCCAGTGTTTCCTATTAGCTGGCTCTAGTAAGCTCTTCCAGCTCAGGAAGAGGGTCTTATTTGAACTTAGCTGAGAAGGCGCAGCACGACCCAGGTGCCTTGTGGTCACCTCTGTACATGAAACAAGTGACAGAAAAACACTCAAGTGACAAAACGATACAGTTTAGGAAGCAGGAAGAGTATATTTCACACGGTGCTACGTTTGGTTTTAATGCCCGACAGGTTTTTCTGCTTGAAGGACATCCTTGCAGCGCTGCTGGCAGACAGGCCTCCCGTCATTCTGGAAGCACAGTCTGTATCTTCACTGTCGCTTTCCCCACACCCTCTCGTTCCTCCCCCGAGCCTCGGACACCAGCAAAGGAAATGTTCCCATGTGGAGGCCTGTAGTCGATCATGTAGCAAGATGGGGCAGTTGGTTTGAACGGAGGGGGTTCCAACTCAGGCTGGTGGCCTGGAAACCAATGAGGTTCTCGCGTAAATCCTAAAAGAAAAGAAAACAAAACAAAACAAAAAACTCTCGGGAAAGTGCGAAATAGTAAGATTATATCCAGAAAGTGAAACTGAGGGAAACTTTTTCTGCAGAGCAGTGTTTTCTTAGGCTCAAACTTAGGAGCAAGAAATGGGGATTCTGAGTGGCAGCTCCTTGGGGATAAAGGTGATGAGGTTAGGTAGACAAGAACACTTGAAACGCAAATGCCACTCCCTGACTTGAAATACCTGTTCCATGGTGGTGCAGGAACGCAACTCAACAGCGAGAAGGGAAAACTGAACTCTTTCATCTCTATGCACAACTGTCATTTAGAAGCTTCTCCTCAGCTACACTACAGATCAAAGAGACTATGTTTTTGTGCACCTACTTCTTGTTCTTTGATGCTTTCCCTTGTTGTAATCTGAAGAGTAAGTTGTTTCAAAGCAGTGAGCGTACTGAAAAGGAAAGTTCATACTTAGCGTGGCTAAACATAAGTAAACATTAGCATAATACTAATGCTATCTGCATAGAAGCAAACTTTAGCATTTTATATCTTACAAGAAGACCAAAGCACCTGCAATTACGCTAGCTCTTGAAAGACAGGCTAAGGTAAGATAACAAAGCCTGGGTGACTCCTTTTGACTCACCGTAAAGGGCAAAACACTGAAGGGCACAGAGAAGACAGCTGGATTGGGGCCATCTTCAGAAGGAATAAAACAGAGAGATGACACAAAAAGCCATTTCTCAAGTCTGCGCTCCTGGGGTGGGACCACCGTAAGGCCCTAAGCCGAGGGCGAAGAAAAGGAGCAAAAGGACTGTTGCCTTTCCCTACTTTTAAAGACCAGGAGCAAAGACTAGGAGCAGGGCGGCACAACGGGATGCTACTCCTGGAAGCACCTGTGCCGCAGACACGGCAGGGATAGCCGGATAAAGCCCTGCGTCCATGACAAACGAAGTGACCGAGGAGCATCTCAGCTGAGACTCGCGATGGCCGCTCTCAGGGGAAAAGCGGGAGCGCCTACCTGGGAAGGAAGGGGCTTGGGCTGCACGATTTTCTGGATATCGTACCGCTCCTCGTTCCAGTTCCCTATGTGGGTTTTGTGCGAATAATCGCTTTCGTTGGTGGTGCACCTCCAGCCGAACTGGGAAAACTTGGCGGTGGGGCTCCAGTCCGCCCACACCTCCCCGTGGCCGGTGGCGCGCACCAGCGAGCCGCAGCCAGGGTGCCACGGCCCTGCCCGGGCCATGCGCCCGCAGGGAAACCCCTGCGGCAGAAAGCGGCCGACAGGGACGACCACCTTCCTCTCCGAAGCGCTACTTGTTGACAGGGGACCCCTGGGGGTAATTCAGCCCCTCAGACGGGGCAGAGAGCTTGGGCCGCTTGCGCAAGGCCGGGCACGGGCGCCCCTTCGCCGCCTTCAACCGCCAACGGCCGCTGCCGCCCGCCCCCGGCTCCTCGGGGCGGCGCCGCGGCGCCATCTTGTGCCGCAAGCGGCGGCGGCGGCGCCGCGCCGACATGGGGCCGGGGCGCCGCGTCCTGCTCCTCGGCGAGGGCAACTTCTCCTTCGCCGCCGCCCTCTGCGGAGCCGCCGCCGCCTCCCGCCTCGTGGCCACCTGCTACGAGGGCGAAGAGGACGTGTCCGGGCGGCCGCTGGCGGCCGCAAACCTCCGGCGGCTGCGGGAGAGCGGTGAGGCGGCGCCGCGGGGGCCGGGGCAGAGGCGGCCGCCACCGGCAAGTGGGCTGGGCAGGCCTGTGGGGTTTTTTTATTTTTTTCCCTTCTTCTTCTTCATTACATGTATGCCCGGAAGTTGAAGTTGTGCTGCAGGTCGACTGTCTTAACAGCCCGGTTTAGTCTTTCTCTTTTAATGCAGTTTAGCGGTTACCTTTGTTTAAAAACTTTCCGTAACTTAAAATGTCAGATTCTTCTTTTTGTTTGCCTTTGAGGAGCCGAAGTTCTGTTTTCTGTGGACTGCACCAAGCTGAGGGACTACTTTTTACCAGCAGACGGAGCGTTTTCCTGTATTTATTTCAACTTCCCTCACTGTGGAAGGAAAGCTGGGGTGATGAAGAACAGAGCGCTGCTTGCCCAGTTTTTCTCTAGGTGAGCAGAGTTAGCTCTCTGCAAACTGACTGCTGCGAGACAGCCTTCTAGCCCCGTTACAGAGCCCCATTTCACTAGCACTACGCAACTCCTGAGCACACTAGTAAATTTTTCTTACTGCCCGGCTTTCCTTCTAGCTGTGCAGAAGTGCTGGCAGAGAAAGGTGAGGTCCATGTGGCGCTTTGCAACGGGCAGGGTGGGACACCCGCTGATCGGCCAAGGAGAGCATGGCACAACAGCTGGCAAATAGTGGCAATGGCGGCAGGAGCCAGATTTATCTTGAGCGATGTTCATCCCTTCAACGCAGAGAATATCCATGGATATAAATGTACTGGATACAGGTAACTGCCATGTGATAAAACTCAAAAGCTGATACTAATGCTTTCATAATGCCTGGCACCATCATATCTTCCTTTAGTCTGCTGTTTCCTGGAGAGAGAGAAACTCACTTTAGTATTCCTTAAAATAGCTACTAATCTCTTTTGTCTCTAAGGAGAATAGTTAAGATTAAAATTCAAGCTTCTTGAGAAAGCATCCTCCAGAAATAAGATGATTTTAGGATTTTAAAGGTCCAAGTGATCCATTTCAGAACAAACGTCAATCTTGCCTTAAAGACAGCAAAGGAGCTATGGTAGGTGTATCTGCCTAGCAGACAATCGTAGAATCATAGCCTCCTCGATGGTGTTGGCAGGGACCTCTGGAGATCATCTAGTCCTGCCCTGCAGCTCAAAGCAGGGCTGGCCAGGGCAGGTTGCTTAGAGCCATGTCCCATTGGATGTTGAGTATCTCCAAGGATGGAGACTCCACTACTTCTCTGAATAACCTCTGCTGGCTTTTGACCACCCACAGTAAAAACACCGTAGCATTTTGCTCGCCTCCTAACAAGACCTGGCATTCAGCAATAGGTACATACATTAGTGTTAGGCTCAGTAGGTTTCTTCAGGTTATCTGTGTCACTGTGCACACTTCTGACACATTAAATATACAGATTTGTCAATGACTTTGCTGTGCTTTTATATATTGCCAGGAGTCAAGATAAATCCTTCAGTATAGAAGGTGCTTTAAACCACGTTTTCACACGAAGCACGCCACTTCCACCTCTCAAACCTATGATCTGCCAGATGGAACTGGGAAGCAGAAGAGTTTCTTTTCAAGTGCCACAGGTACTTGTGGATAAAATTAACAGGTAGGTATTATAATTAGCAAGTGTTTGGCAGTAACACACCCTACAGCATATATGACTAGCTTGACTCTCAGATAAAATGGAGTTGCTTCACGCTCCCTCCTTTCCCCCTTACAGAATTTCCTTTTCCATTTCTTCTGGAAGTCTGCTTTGAGTTGGCTTTTGGTCGTGGCCTGTTCCAAATAAGTCTACAGAAGAAAGGGCACTTTCTGAGTAAGACTGAGGCAGTGAATACTTTGCACACAGGAATAAAGATAAATGTTTTAATATGTCACGCAGAAGCTTGGAAGGAATTTGGGCGTTGACTTGATGTCTGCTAATACTGCAAAACAAAAGCTAGCTAGGATGAGAAGGGCTAAACTTTTAGGTGAACTACTGCAGACTCTGGAGAATGTCTGGGGCTAATGTCTGCATTTGATTAACTGCCTTAACCTGGTGATGCCAATGCTGAGCAGCAGCCTCGTGATGCTTGCTAAGTTGCTTTCCACAAGCCAAAGTGCAGTTAATCCTTGACTGCAACGCAAACCCCAGTGTCTTGAAAATGCGTTAGCAGTTATTATGCCTCCTTGTTCAGGTGGCTCCTGAAAACAGGTTTAACATCTGAGATCACTTTGGGTAAATTGTCACCCTCAAATTAGGATCACAGGATGGCATTTCAAGCAAATCGGAGTGGTGTCTGTAATGTGCCATGTTGTTTTTCACAGGGGTTTCCTAGAACTAAACTCAGATCATCCAGTAAGAACAGTCAAGGAGAAGCTCACTGCAGTGCTCAGGCAAGCCTTTCCGATACAAAGCATTGACTGCTGCCTTCCTCTCCTCCACCAAGGTCACATCAGTGGTGTTTGTCACTCAAATGTCTTTTGGATAGTTCCCAGCCCAGAGGAGAATGCATGCACTGAGCAAATGGCTAATGGACCGGCAAATGCAGTGTTATTTTCCCACGCTGATTTTTGCAAGGACACAGATGAGAATGGCTGGATGAAGGTACAAGAGGGCAACCTCATTTCAGAACAGATTTGTCTTAGACCTTCCCTGCTGCTCTACGTTCAGACGCTAATAGAAAGAGCAACCTTTCTGCCTGGGACTCTTTATGTTCTTTCTGGGCCTGTTTTCAGGAAGTGTCCCATCTCTCCTCACTCTCTGCCTGTTTTTCACGAGGCAGTGTTTTTATGTGCAGTTGACAAGGGTATGGAGAACAGCTGTATCCAGATGTTGGCGGATACCATTAGGAGCGGCATACATTCCCTTCACCAGACTGTTTCTGGTTGTAAATTGAACATCACTCTGCAGGAAGCAACAAGCTTTGAAACAACGGAGCTAAATGACTTTGCCGCTTTTGAAGCTCAGGTTACTAAAATTCAGCACTTTGTCTGTGTGGAAACGGATGCTTTAGGCTCCTGTGAGAAGGGCTGCTGTGTGGGATCCACGAGCACAGCTCGTGATGGCCCAAAGAGCAGCGATTTGGTGGCTGTGTTTGCATCAGTGAATCTCGACCTCCTAGCCATGCTGATCTGTGGAATAGCAGACTGGCGAATGCTCTGGACATCAGATGAGCGCTTCCTCAGTCAGTTTCCTGGAGGAGAGTTAAGGGTTTTCAAGAGTTTTTCTCTCTATCCCCCTTCCTACGTGCATGATGTCAGCTTTTGGGTTCCTGATGGGGAGCAGTTCGATGAAGTTGCTTTTCATACTATTGCCAGGCAGGTGTCACGTGAAACAGTTGTATCCATCCAGTTAATTGATAGTTTCCAGCAGTCAGAGACTGGACGGAAGAGCCTCTGCTACAGACTGACCTATCAGTCCTGTGACAAGGCACTGAGCTGCCAGGAGGTGGCAGAGATGCAGCTGCTTTTTCGGGAGGAAATACGGCAGTGCTTGCGCGTGACTCTTCGGTAGACCATTGTAGACTGTCTTTAGCCTTTTCAGCACCACCTATGATTGTTGCTGTCCTGGAAAGTGTGGACTGCATCGTGTTAAACCTAACACTGTGTGTTGTTGCAATGCCTTTTGTAAAGGTGCTGTGGACCTAACTGATGCATCTGCATGCGTTTTAAATATGAAAATTCCCGTTGAAGGTAACAAAGACCATGTGCCTTCCTATTTTCTGTGTCTGTAATGCAATGTTTTTAAGTGGAAGCTTGCTTTATGAGGTTCCTGTAATAGCTATGAAACTGGAATTCCTCTACTTACTGATGCCAATTCACTCTTCCTAGTGCTGCTTATGTTCACCCAGCCCCTTGCAGTGATGGCTACTGTATCAAGTGTGCTGAACCTGAGCTTTGTGACTAGTTCAAAAAGGTTGTGTGGAGTCTGAGCACTAAACATCCCATGGAGCAGGTGCTTAGTTCCTGTCAGTGCTCACTATTTGCGAGGTCTGCCCTGTGCAGCTCTTTCCAGGAGAAGGAAGGCCAGCGTGGGGATAAGCCCCATACGACTATCTCAATTCACTGGGTAGGTTATTAGATAGTAGTTATTTCATTAATAGCTAATATAGACAGTAATTACGAATGATAATTCTGTGATTAGATTCCAATAGATACTAACATTTTAAAAACTGTACTATGAGGTGCTACTATATTAATGGCTCCAATAGATATTAATAGGTACTACTAGGTAACTCTAGTCATAGATTGTGTTCCTGGAATCTGTTCAATTCTATGAGGTACGTGTATAAATAGTTACAGTGGATGCTGAGTGGTCTTTCTATGAATGCATTCTGAGAGGGTACAGATGATTTTAGTAGTAATTACTACAGCTACTCTAGATATTCTTAGACAGTATTAGGAAATTGCATTAATAGCATCAATGCATATGAATATTACCAATACAAAATTGTACTACTAGATAAATCTATTAGTAGATTCGAAAAGATTCTGGTAGAGTCTCACACTAGAATCAAAGGGCAGGATTATCTGTTAGCAGTCCCTAGTAATTCCTGTCCAGTCTAACGGAGCCCTATGAGAGCCGTTGGAGTCTAGCGCAGGGCTGAGCGCGGCGGCCCCTTGGGTCTCCGACGGCGCCGTTGCAGGCGTGAGAGCCCCTTTACCTCTCCTGGAGGTGAGGAGCTGCGGGCGGAGCGCGCTGGGGACGACGGCGGGCTGCGGCCGGCGGGGGGCGCGCGCCCGTGCCCACACCCGGCATGGCGGCCGGCGGCTTCGGCCCGTCTCGCGGGAGGGCGCGGGCGCCCGGCTGCCCGTACTCGGCATGGCGGCCAAGGGGGCCCGGCAGCGGCCGCGGGCAGGCGGCGGCGGCGGCGGGGAGGCGGCCCGGCCGCGGGCGGAGGCGGCGGGCGCGGAGGAGGCCCGGGCGGAGTAGGTGGCGGGCGGGGCGCGGCGCGCTGGCGAGTAGAAACCGAGGGGCGCGTGCCCACTCCCCGGGCTGAGTGCAAGCGTCGCGCGGGGGGGAGGGAGAGGTCGGCAACCGCCGCGCGCGGGGGGCAAGCGCCTGCCGGCGGTCAGCAGCCCCCTCTGGGGGAGGGGGGGTGAGCGACCGTTACTGCGGAGGGTTTTTACCCAGCGCCGGGGTTTCACACGGCAGGCCCCGCAGCGGGGCGCCCTGGTGGGCATCCGCGGGGCTTGGCAGGCTTGGTGGAAAGGGGTTTCCTTGGCTTATCCAGAGCAGCTCCGGCTCCCCTGGCGCCGCAGCAGCCAGTGCCTGCCTTGCTGTCTCTGGGCTGGGGGCGGTGGATGCGGTCGTGTGGGGCTGGCTGTCAGTGGTGGGGTGGGCCCCGAGGGGTGCAGGGGCCTTGCTTCAGTATCATGTAGGCGAATGGTAGTGGGAGGGGACTGTGTGCCCCCCAAAGAGACCAGCGAATAAGTGTCACCTGTGCTCACCAAATGCTCTAAATGAACTTTGCCTCATGGTGGAAATTAAGAAGATGCAAACATGCTTAGAGTAGCAAGGTCTGAAAGGAAGAGAGCAGTTCACAGGTGTTGGTCAAGGCGATGTTTTCAGATAGCGAAAGGCTGTTCAAAACGGAAGGATTTCTTGGCCCCTTGGAGACCTAGTTATTTGCTGTGACCCTAGGCACTACTCTTGATCCTGTTCCTGAGTTTTCCTGGTGCATGTTTGTATTTTTTCTTTGGAGTAGACCATCTGGGAACAAAGCAGGACAAGTCTGGGCCCCCGAAGGATCTACAGCTTTCAAGTGTCTCATCTCAGCCAGGTTCTGTGCTGCTCTCTTGAGCAACATCTCGGATTGTGATGAGACATTTAACTACTGGGAACCGGTAAGTGGCTTCTCCTTGGAGGGATTTGGCAGTTTGCACTTAGCCCGTGCAAATGTAGATTTATCTAGAATGCGAATCTGTGCTTTTTCAGAGGAAATGTCTTACTTGAGCGTTCAGTAATGGGAAATGTGAAACTGCGGACTCCGTTTGATGCACGTTTATTTGTTCTTTTAAATCACCTTTGTAGACACACTACCTCGTTTATGGGAAGGGGTTCCAGACGTGGGAATACTCTCCAGCCTATGCCATCCGATCCTATGCTTACTTGTGGCTTCATGCCTTACCAGCCTTGTTCCATGCTAAAGTTCTGCAAACTAATAAGGTAAGTGAGACGTACCAAGGCTTCTCTTGTGAGAAATTAATGTGCCTTTAGTCTGGGTTAAACAATTGCTTTGTCTGTTGTCAGTGATAATGGAATTGCTGTTTGTGAGGGTTTGTGAGGTGACTCAGGAGTGGGGGGGGGGGTGAAGGGAAAGTGATTGGAGAGTTGCGGGGAAGTGCTGTCATGCTCTTTGTTCACTGAAAAGCTGTCTTGGATGGATTGGGGGCTCCCTGGTGTTGTCAGTGTCTGCAGGCCTGGGGGCAGTTAGCCAGGGGTAGCAGGCTCTCATTCAGTGTGCGTCAGTGGTTGATTTCACCCCCATGTTTCAGGAGCTGCTATTATTTTCCACCGCAGCTATCAGTGACTGCTTTGATTTTTTCTTTCGATGAACTATTTTTAAAAACACATATTTTGCAAATGACATTGTGAGCTGACCTTGCAGGAGTGTAAACAAAACCGCTGAACGTGCATTCTACTTGAGTAGCCTTTATCATGCTTTGAATGTTTCTCCGCAACAGAACATAGGGGCATTTGTGGTGTTGCATGGTATTCGGTTACCTGGAGCATATTAGTTCTGGCAAATGCTCTTCTTTATGGTCTTCCAGAATAAAGAGGGATAGGATCAGTCAGTTCAGTGCACTGTGTTCACCTTATTTGCTGTAAAGAACCTCTGGATTAGAGGGCTAGGCCTCGAGCTACTGGGAGCTTTTGCCATCCCTTGGTGTGCAACCTGGGTCTACAATAACATGCTTGTTCTCTGCTGCCAAACTTGCTTCATTCTGTTCAGAACTTCTGTTCTTGCGACCTGCTTGTTAGCAGCAGGTGCATCAACTTCGTTGCAAACCTTGTTCTGACTCTGGGTCCGTCTCCTAGGTTCTTATCTTCTATTTCCTCCGATGCCTCCTGGCCTTCCTGAGCTGCATTTGTGAACTCTACTTCTATAAGTGAGTACAGGAAGCTGTCTGCTGTGAGTGTTTTCAAGCAATGTGAACAACATATTCAGTTCTTGCTACAGAAAACATACCCTGAAGCCCGTACGCGAATGTCTCTGCCAAATTGGGTTGCTTCACAATGAAACTTAAAAATATATGTCCTCAAGACAACTGAGTGAAATATTGGTCAGAATTCCACTGTTAGGACAAAAATCTAGTCTGAGATTCACCACCCACGTCTCCACTGCAGTGTTTTGCCTTGGCTACCCTCTTTTTCTCACTGATACCAGCAAGTAAGGTGGGTGTGTTGTAAACTGAGCTCTGCAAGAACGGAGATGGGTGCTGTGTGTATGCTTATCATAGTGATTTTTAGTGGGATGCATTGATAGTTGCTCTCAGTGGTGTATCTGCCAATGGCGATAACATCCACTAAAAGCAGTAGCCTGAACATGCCATTACCTATTTAAGCTAGATTTTTATTTTTCCCGGCTACCTCTTCATTTGTGGCTTTCAAGCTATTATCTTGCATGACTTCTGTTGGCAACAGTCTGGTTCTAAGGACGTGAGCTATGACTTTTGGCACGAAGTTGCCGTTGGTGGGATTTTGTGATGGGTGGAAGCCTTAGACAGACTGATGTTGCTATAGCAGTGCAAACTCCCAAGCATGAACCTGGTGCATAGTAACAAAGTGTTGTTGTAGAAAAGGTGCTGGTCTTGATGGACCATAACGTTGGACTTTTGAACAAGTCTAGTAGTTCCTGACTTCCAAATGCAGTTGACGTTAGAGCAGACCTGGTTTCTACCAGAGTTTTGCGATGGTGTAGCTTGGGAGGATCTGAAACCCCAGGCCAGAGGTGACCATGCTGCTCTTCGAATTGCCCTCACAGGCTGAGGAATGAAAGTTGCCCAGCTTAAAGCTTTGGGGATGCTCCAGGAATTCCCTGTGGCTCTGCATGCATTGGGTACTGTGCTTTTGTATACTGAGAATATTTCTGTGATCTCTAATTCTCTCTTGCTTTCTTAGGGCCGTGTGCAAGAAATTTGGGCTGCATGTGAGTCGGCTGATGTTGGCCTTCTTAGTTCTCAGCACTGGCATGTTTTGCTCATCTGCAGGTAAGTCTCTTCAGCAGTGAGGTTCACGATTACCTTGTCCATAGAAACCAAAGACAGATCTAGAGAGAAGAAAAATCACAGCACTAAAATCTCTCTCTAGCAGCCAGCACCCTGTGCTAGATAGTTTGCTCTACTGTGTTGCAGGTATTCCTTGTGGCAGGTGTGGTGACAGAATAGCTGTTGATTCAGATGACGTTCCCTGCATCACTTTCTTCTCTCTTCCCTCTTCCAAGGCATATTTATTTCTACTGTAGCCTCCTATCTCAGGGCAGTAAAGCCATGCCTTTCAGACAAGGTATTGGCCTCTTCCTTAAACACGGTTTAATCTAAGGAAGGAAGGCCATGTTTTTTGCGTTGTCATTTGTCTTTGTGTCCTGTCCCTTCTGGCTGGCTGTTCCCATCTGCCAAGTAAACCACTCTAAGTCTTAGAAAACACCTATTGTGGGTATTGAGTAAAGTGTGAAGAGAGGCCTTGAGCAAGAGTTTTCTGTGTAGTGTGTACCAAAATTTAAAGAAAGGGTAATATCATAGCTTAAGAGTGCTGAGATTGCCTATTTTGCCCTTTTTTGTTTATGGTGAATAGAGACTGGATTTTTGCTTCATTGGTCTTAGCAGCGTTAGAGGTCTCTTCATTCTGTCGTTATGTCCTGCCAGTCTGACCCCAGTTGTTTCAGAGACTGTGCCTGGTCAGCTCCCATTTCCTGCTGCTTTTTGTTCACTTCATTTTTTTCAGCCTAGCAGGCTGCAGAGGATAAAGCAAGTGTCACAAAGTGGTTATCCACCTGCAATCATGGATGCTCTGAAGTGAATTCTGCTGCTGGGTGCCACTGGGGAAAGAAGCCTTCACACCTAAAGGAAGTATTTCTGGTCTTGGCAGAACAAGAGCAGGAAGCCTCTTTTTTGCTTCTACTGAAATAAGAGCTTCCAGTACAACATCCCAGCTCCAATGGAATCAACGAGAGATGTTTAGCCTTATCTTGGCCTCGTGCAGTTCTCTAACTGTGGGAAAGCTATGCTAACTCCTTTCTTTCTTTCTGTTGCAGCTTTCCTCCCAAGCAGTTTCTGCATGTACACCACAATGATTGCCATGACTGGCTGGTACATGGATAAGACCTCTGTAGCTGTGTTGGGGGTGGCTGCTGGAGCCCTTGTTGGCTGGCCCTTCAGTGCAGCTCTTGGGTAAGGAGAGGGATGTTCAGGAGTTTTGCACTTTGTCAAATATTTGTCCCCTATTGTTTGGGGAGAATGTAGGGGCCACAGGGCTGGAGGAGCCACAGCCTCATTTCTTTGCTTTTGAACAGTTTAAGTTTGGGAGCATTTCCTGACCCTAATATATGGAGAAGACCTGAGCTGAATGAGTGGAATAGGGAGTAGTAGCAGACCCCAGTGCAGTGATGTTTCTCCTCCAGTTACTGTCATGCTTGTTTCGAGGGGACAGAAAATCTCATGGTGGGGCAAGATAAAGTCTCCAGTTGATACCTGATCTCTCTTTCAGGCTTCCTATTGCCTTCGACTTGTTAATACTGAAGCGGAGGTGGAAAAGCTTCTTAAACTGGTGTGTGGTATCGTTGATCATGTTTCTGGTAAGTCCCTGTAACAATGCAAAGAAGGAATGGATTGGGCTTGCAATGAATGGAAGGAGGGTTCTGTAAACAAAATCGCATAAAGCTTTTGGACTGTTCAGCCGAAAGCTTCTGGCACGCCCTACATCATAGACACTTTCTTCCAGGTGCCCTTGGTAATTGTGGACAGCTATTACTATGGGAAGCTGGTAGTTGCACCTCTCAACATTGTTTTATACAACGTCTTCACTTCTCATGGGCCTGATCTCTATGGTAAGTTTAAGATAACACAACAGGAAGGTAACTGGTCACTTTCTTGGTACTGTCAGGGGACAGTGACCTACCACGTTTTGTTTGCTGATCCTTTGGCTGACATACGCAAAAGCAAAGAGCTTGCAAGCTCCAAAGAGTGTCAGTTTCAGCTTTTTGCCACGCGGTGTCTCTCTCGAGCTGGGAATCCATTGGGCATTGTCACATTTCCCGTTGGGTTTCCAGTGCTTTGAGTTAAGCTGCTTTTGTTCACCTTTTAGCTTTGAAGTTCTGTAAACCGTCATGAGATGTCTCAGCAATCCCACATCACAGCAGAGAGCTGTTAGCAGCAAACTTGTCTGGAATGCAACGTGAACGCAACAGGCACAAATGAAATTGTTTATTAACAGTTTGGATTTGCCCTAGTGTGTGGTTACGTTTCCAATGTGCTTTCTAGATGTTTTTTCAGAGTGGTTATTTATAATAAAGACCTGGACGACTCATCGTATGTCTGAAAAATGCCAGTTACGCACTTGGATCAACTGCCAATTTAGTTAGAGAAGCCAAGGAAAGGGGCATCTGCATGTGTATGTGCATGTGTGTGTCTGTCAGCTTTAATCCCGTTCTTGGCTGTTCTTGTTCTTCGCAGTCAGGGTGCAGAGCCTTGGGAGAACATGTAGCAATGCAGGACCCATCGTTCTTTCAGTTCACGTCAGGTCTTTGCAGACTACCTGGTTCCACGCTGTGCTTTGGGAATCGTCTTATTTGACAGCGTGTGGCCTGGGCTTTGCTGGCAAGTAGCATCTGTGGTTACCGCAAAGGCATCTTTGAGACTCTGGAGAAGGAAGAAAGGTTAACTCATTCCCCATGCTGTTCTGGCAGTCCTGCTGGAGCCAGGGCAGGTTTGACTCGCATAGACTACACTTGATCTCCCTGTTTCTCTTGGATGACTAAATTGTGAGGGGGGGGGGGGGAGAAAAATCTTTATGACAATGACAAGTGGCAGAGAGTCCAGAAAAAGCAGCGATAATAATATTTAGGCTCCTGTTTCCACTTTTCATCTGTAAGCCCTTCATAGAGTTTATAAACATTTCCTTTCTTCTTTTTGGCTTAAGCAATATAAAAATTATCTCTGCTTTCCAGAGCTGAACGCAGAGTAAAGGAAGTGTCTTGCCTAAGCTTGCAGAGTGAGTCAGTAGCAAAGACAGGATTAGTGTTTCATTCCGTATAGTTTTAATGTTAGCAAAAATTCAAAATTGATTCAGACAACACCGTTTCAGACAACATGTAGTTAGATATGGAAATAATTGCCATGGGAAATAACTAAGCTGGTAGCCTCCACTAGACTTAAAAAGGGGTTAGAAATGTTTATGGATCTCAAGGGGAGTCAGAGTTGTCATCATCAATTATAATGTCAAATTTAGAACGGGTGTTAAACCTTATACTTCAGGGTTTAGGGTAATCTCTTAGTGTTAGAGACCAGGATGATATCTAATCTGCAGGCAAATCATCTGCCTAGCATGAGATTCCCTGGTACTAGCCTTTCAGGATACTGAGTGACCCAGATCTCAGATCTGAATCCTCCTGGCAAAGCCATGGTCTTTGTTTGAGAGCTGCCATTGCACTTAGTTGCTCGTATATCCTGTAGTGTTAGAGTTGAAGAGTAATAGTGTATTATGTTTCTAGCAGAGCTAGAGAGGGGCGTTTTGCTGGAGGAAACTTCAGGGAGCCTTATGGCACAGGATCTCTACCATCTCCGTAATCTGTTTCAGCCCTAGTGAGGTTTTCCAGGAGGAATTCAGCAGTGATTAGTAGTGATGAAGGCTTTCTCCCGCAGTGCCCTGCAGGCTGTATTTGGAGGCTCACTTGAAGGTCTTTTTTGAGTGGTGACTTGTTCATTGTGTTGTGGCACAACAGAGTGATGGCTACCATGCTGCGGTCCTTCATTTCTGCAGGAAGGCTCTGAAGCCTCTTGCTGTGACTCTTCCGTAATGGAAACTCCAAGCTGTGTCTCCGATGGGGTTTGGCACGGGCTCATCCATGACCTTTCTCCACACTGGTGCATGAGTTGTTTCCAGCGTCCTCCAGGGACCAATCTATTCTTAACTGTTTTATTCACAGTGACATTTGTATAACATCCTTGGGTTAATACAAGAGCCTGCCTGAAACTGCTCTTTAATGCAGTGTGGTCAGGACAACAGTGTGTGTTTAGAGAGCTTCGAAACACTTACGAATAAGGAAAGATAACACTACCAGGGGAGATGAAAGGCTGGCAAATCCCTTTTGGCTTTGGAACAGGGATTTCCCAGCTTTCATACGATGGGAGCAAAAGCTGCTGGAGGTTGCAGAGTTATCAACCTGTATCTTCAGTGTGAGCACTGCAGTATCTTTACTTTTGCCTGCAGACTGGAGTCTTAGAGGCAAGGCTGAATTTCTTTTTTCCTTTAGCAGTATACTCCTTCTGGATAGACACTATCTGTGCAAAGAATGTTTCCCCTTGTGGTTATTAGGTTCCTGGAGTCGAGGGAAAGTAGCTTCTAAGCAGATATCCCTGAGCCTGATTCCGAGGCTTTGTGGTGTTTTTGTTTGCATGTATGCTAAGAACACACAATTGGTGGCACAGCTTTTGTCCTACTTCCTGTGATGAGAGATTTGGCTCTGATTTGCAATGCAGTGGCATTTCGGGAAGCTTTGTTCAGCTCAGGCTCAGCCCTGACCAAATGTACTACAGTTGGAGTTTTTTATATGACACCTTGCTCTGTTGAGCCCTGGTCATTAAACAGAGTGAAAAATAAATCAAATGCAGAAAGCAGACTGTTTGTTATACTAGGACTGAATCAGACTTATTTAGAATGAGGGCTGTGACTCATTATCAAGTTATTGTGGCTTAATTAGTGCTTAACAGCTGAGCTGCAGTTTCAGTGTGTATACAGGCTTTTAGCTTGTGATAAATATTAGACAGGGTCCCTTAGCTTAAGCCTATTTTACAACACCTCTGTTTTGTCCTGAGCTGCCCTCACCGTTGCTGTGGTCAAGCTGCAGCATGATGGCTTGTTAAGCTCTGGAACTAATCTGGTGAGTTTGACTTCTGTAAGTGTTCCTGGAGCCTGTCACAGAGCACAAGGTTCGATGCGGTTTCTGGCTCAGTATCTGGCAGTGCTTCCAGTTGCTTCTTCCCAGTGTGGAACTGTAGTGCCATGAACTGCAACTGCTACTTTCTCCTACAGCTGACACTTACTCAGCGCTAGCATATTATCTGTCGTGGCCTGAAGGCGATGCTGTGGAAGCTTGTTCCCATCAGTGCTATGCCTGGAGAGTCCTTCAGTGTCCCTCCCCCTGCATGAAGGACGTTCTCCTAGGCCAGGACTTCTTGTATGCAGTGGGGCTGATGTCTTTCATTGCAGTCCTTCCTCACCTTTCTCAAGGTGATCACCTTGAGTCTTTGTGGATAACAACAGGAAAATTGCCTGGGAGGCAATGAGACTGAATGTGAGTCACCGCAGCGAACCAAGCCTGTGCCTTCTATATAAAACCTGATGTCTGCGAGTTACTTAACTTGCCTTGTGCGATGCACTATTCTCCTCCCATTTGGCTTCCCCCGCTCCAGCCAAAGCAGAAAGTTTGTCCTTGGAGAAGGAGGGGAGGTTCCAGTTCTTACTGCTTAAGGACAGTTAAGTTGCACTGGAAAAAATCTGAGGGACTATCCATTGTGTTAAAACTGTGCTTTAGACCAGCTGACCTCTTTTGTTAGCAGCATACCTCAAGAAACCTCTGGGCCTTTAAATCTGTATCTGCACTGTGGAGGTGCTTCATGAAGTGTCCTTCATTCCTGAGCCCCAGGCTGACAAGATCAGAGACCGGACTAGGGTGGGCCATAGTTCGTTTCCTTCTGTTTCCATAGCAGCCAGGGCAAGTGGAAAGGGAGACAGTGTGGCCCCTAGTCTTTTAGAGATACAGGACTTGACCTTGCTATGCAGTTTAACTGGGGAGTACCAATTTCTATCATTTTAAGAAGACTTTTATCTTATCCTGGCATCATCTGTGATAAAGTGATTGTATGTTTTAGCAGTGAAAGTGGGGAAACAGGCTACATAATTCAGTTCCGGTCCCCTTTTATATAAAAGAGACCTTAGTGCTCTGTAGAAGTAGTTACTGGAGTGGCTTAACCTGTGTTAGCCTTGCCATAATTCCTTAGAAACCTATATTGTGACCCCAGAATGGAAGAATCTGGAGGCTGAGGAGAAACTAAAGCCCACTTTACATACACTTTTTCCAGATGTCCACTGGCAGATATACATGTGATGCTGCACACTGCCTCAGGTGTTTCCCTCACGGACGTTCCCCACCTCATAGCCCTGATTTAGTCCTAGAACGACCTGTTTTCTGCACTCAGTCAGGATCCTCCTCTCGGTGGGTGTTTAGAATTGCAGGGCTCAAAAATGGAGAGTCACCAACAGAGGCTAGAGAAAGGGGAAAGTATGTTGGCAGTATTGCAAAAATTGCTATACAGATAACTGTCGAGTCCGTCGCCTAACGTCTTCTTTCAGTCTACCATATCCTGTATTCCCCCTTTGTCAGGCTGAGAATTATGCTCCTGTGGGACTTGAAAGAATTACAAGGCAAATGGGGAGAGAGAGAGAGAGGGTGAATATCTAAAAACTTGCTCCCGTAATTGCTTTTTGTTTTCAGTGCTAATAGATAAAGATTTCCTAAATGAACTTTGGTTGCTTGGACTGTGCCTCAGTAACTCCAGCTGCATGTTTCTGACATTACCAGTTCACCTTCTAATTGTATTTAGTTGTAGGAGCTGCAGAGGTGTTGGGTTTTCCCTGCTGCTTTTCAGTTGTCTGATTAATTTCAACATGGACCCTTTTTAAGTGGCTCTGATTGCAGGAAATTGCTGCGGCATGTGACATATGTCACAACAGTGCAGTGATTAAAGCCCCCGCGTGTCACTTACCGACTGATTGAGCTAATCACACTGAGAAAGTGGCAAATGTGCAGAACTGGCGTTCTTCATTGTTCAGAATTTTAAGCATCTTGAGTTAAGAGTCCAAGTGAATGACAGTTGGACTGGAATTTGTGTCAGTTTGCATCCTTCCAGCTTTCAACCAACACCTGTCCGTATGTGTTACGACTTGCTGCTGTTTAAGGCTACACTGTAGGAACAAACTGAAGCAGGGAAATTTTACACAGTGTTGACCCTGAGGAGGTATCAGAACTAGCATCTGGATGCACTTTGGTGGAAGCGTCTCAGTTGGATGAAGTGTGAATGTGAACTTTTTTTTTTGTTTGGTTGGTTTTAGTATATTTTCTAGTTCTGCCAGCATGGAATATAGCATCTTCACTCCAGGGTAATAATGATCTCTTGACATCCTGTGCTTCTGGGTTATCCCTGTGTTACTTTCCTGCAGTTAGCAAGAATGAATTAGGAATAGAATTTCCTGGCTTTATCAGTTTCAGCTTCTGCTTTCTTGCTTCATAGGCTTTCATAAGGCAAAGGTGGGTTCTCTGTCACAGCACCTGGCTCTCTGCTAGTCAAGGCTGATGTTAGTGACCTGTGATTCATGAGCAGCAGATGTAACACTGATTATGACCCAATGAAAAAGGAAAAAATAATTCATGAAAAGGCAGACAACAAAGTTTCTGGCATAGACATGACTGTAAGATATTCGGATACTTTTGTATGGCTGTTGACCAGTTCCATTGTCGCTTTTATGCCAGTTTCGTGGGTGAGAGGCAGAACCGCGAGAGTGCTTTGAGTTGGCTCAGGCTCGCTCCAGGGGGCTGCATCCTCTGTCGAACTGTGACATCTTCTCTCCACACCCTTCTGCTCTTTGGTTTCAAGTTGCGTGCAGTGGGGAGCAGTGATATCTGCTGCTGATTATCTCAATTTATTTCAGACAGAGAAGTAATGAAGTTACTGTAACATCTAGATCTCTTACATGTTTATGTTTAAAAAAAAAAAAAAAAAGTTTCCCTTTCCCATGCTTTAGGTACTGAACCCTGCTCCTTCTATTTCATCAATGGCTTTCTGAATTTCAACGTGGCATTTATTTTGGCTCTGCTTGTCCTGCCGCTGACTTGCTTCATGGAGTGTCTGCTCCAGAAATTTCATGGTGAGTACAAGATGGCTGTGAGAGCTGAGCACAGACAGCCCTGATCTCCTGCAGCCTTGCTAGTCAGGGAAGAGTTTACCTGCTAGAGTGCAGCTTTCCTTTACTGGAAGTGAAATGAGGTTCAGGGAAAGTCTTTGGAATAATAGCAAAGTTCTTGGAGCTCGTTACTCAGTTCAGTATTGACGTCACAGTGGAGTTAGCTGCGTAGAGAGGCACACTGAGACGTATCTACTCACAGGGCTGTCTGCGGAAAGGCAGAAATATCCGTCTCTTTTAAGGACGATGCCTTTGTTCCCTGCCTCCCTCTGCGGAAGAACATTGTGTTGTCAAGGCTGAACTATCCAGAGTAAGCTTGCAAATTGTACAGTACATAACCTTCAGCCAGACATGCAAACGCTTTAGCAGTAACTCCACCAGAAATCTTAAGAAGGGAAAGAAACCACGTACCCATTGTTGTTTCCATCTTATCTGCAGCTGGAAATGGTAGACCGGAGTTGGATGAGGAATCTTTTATTGTGCTTTTCCACTGTTGCTTTTTATGCCACTGCCAGAACATTTGCTGCAGCAGTTTGGGAGAACAGAGTTGTTTTTCCTTTTCTTTCTCATTTTTGGGGCTGAGCCTACAAAGACAGGACAGTCCATGCACTGGGAAGTGTCTCTGTAGGTGTGTATATACTGAGAGCAGAGAGAAGAGCTCCCCTGCAGCTTTTCTGCTTCATTTTGAGTTTTCTCTTAAATAAATGATGTCAGTTTAAACACACAGCATTTGGCAAGTGACTGTAGAGAGGAAAAGAGTATTGGGGAAGTGTGAGTTCTCCTCTGCCGTTTTCCTAAGGAAGATTCATGGCAAATGTTAAATGGCAGCAGCTGCCTCCAGATTCATCAGTCCAGTTAGGGCTCTGCTGTCATAATTTTTACTGGATACGAGAAACACTAACATCATAACCTTGCTGCCAATTTATGCTAATGAGTGCTTGCTTATATCTGTTCCTTGGATATGACTGACATACTGTCAGAAACCAGTAAAAGCCCAGTAGGAGATCCTGTCAATGCAAGACTTCCTGCTGTTCACTTAGTGTTTTTGTGCTTAACCGCGGGAGCCGTTCTGCTGGGTGCTTTGTTCTTATTGTCTGTGAAATGCCTTTGGCTAAATTGTTTAACCCCGCTGTTGGGAGTAGCGAAGGGGCAGAAAAAGGATTGAAAATTGTCAGGCGCTGTGCAATTCTCCTCAGTGTGACTAAAATTCAGGGTAATTGTTGTTATTTTTGAATCAGTTATTTCCTGTGTTAAGCAGAAGGTACCTGAGAGACCTCTCACATGCTGTCATTTTTGTAATGAAGCAATGAAGGTTGTGGAAACATCAGTGGCTAAACCTCTTGTAAGTGAAAGATAGATCCAGAGGAGATTCTTTCTGATTTTTGTATGTTCAGCATAATACACAAAAAGAAACCTGGTACTTCAGATTACCTTTTTAGACATGTCAGTTCTTGAGAGATTTTTGTCTCTTTTTACTTGGATTCAGTAAATGAGTCCAGTATCCTCTGCACGCGGTCTCCTAAAGCTTGTCAAGACTGTTGGTGTTTAGGAACCTATGAAAACTCTTCAAACTTCTGTACTGAATGTTTGGACATGTTACTTGGCTTATAGCAGCACCTCTCCTCGGAACATGGAGTATCTATGTCTGAAGGCTGTTATTTGGGTCTGAAAAATGACCTTCTGAATATAAGATATGGTAACATACCTGGTGAGTCTGTGCAGGAGGGCAAATAGGATAAACCTCTTACTCTTATGTTACTACTTTGCGGAGTATATTTTTTCTTTCAGTTCAGAATCTGGGCCGTCCCTACTGGCTGACACTAGCTCCTATGTACATTTGGATCATGATTTTCTTCAGTCAGCCCCACAAAGAGGAGAGGTTTCTCTTTCCTATCTATCCTCTCATCTGTCTTTGTGGTGCTGTGGCGCTCTCTGCTCTTCAGGTAAGTTTTAGTAGGATGGGTCGTTTTTTTAACGAGCTCATACCTTTAGGGAGTTAGCAGTTATAGCTAGCTGACTTCTGTAACGTTGCTTTCCAAAGCTTGGGTATATCCGCAGAATGTCTGCGACTGTGACACAATCTGCTGTGTTTACATGGCTCAGCACAGTCCTGTGTGTAACTTGTCATCATCTGTCTCTAGCTATAGCAGTTTCATTTTCAGACTTTTTCATGGACAGGTGTTAAGACTCTGGAAGCACAGCAGTTATAATATTGAAGGGTGGCATGTTGCTGCTTTTATGAGGTAAACCATAGTCCTCCTGTACAGGATAATGGGAAGTGTCTGGAAAACTGTGAGCCCCGGGATGCAAAAACAAAATTATTTGGGATTTCCTCTCTGAGTGGCATACCTAATGAGCTAATCTAATAATCTTGGACTTCAATGCAGGCTTCTGAATAGCCCAGCAGAAAAGATCAAATTTCATGGCTTTATAACGTGATAACGTTAGGAACTTTTCTGGAATTGTATGAAACGATAAATAGTTGAGGATATTTTCTTGCCACTAACTGTTCCGTTGTGACTTTGACTTGTTCTCCCACCCTGCAAGGGGGAATCTCTGATGGAGAGCAGTTGTGGCGTTGCAGTGCCAACACAATGTAACATCCAAGAGGTGTCACAAGGATTGATAACTTGCCGGTAGTGCTGTGGACCCTTGGCCTGCTGCTGAGCTAGCTTTAAGGGGCAGGAATATGCGTGTGTAGGAAATGCATTTTGTTGTACGCTGATAAGAATCCTTCCCTGATTTGACAGGGGAAAAAGATCTTGTTTAGGCATCAGGAAATTGCTTTTGGCATTTGGAAGAGTCAAAAACTGGATGTTTAATAAATGATGATTAAAACACTTAGTAGAGTAAAACATTCCAAGTCAACAGGAGCCTTGCCAAAGCTCAAAATTACTCATCTCTCCTCATGCAGGAATGCAGTCGCTAGTCCCTGTTATAAACCCTTCCCGCTGTTCTGCTTTGGTCTGCTGTTACCCCTCTGTCCTGCTATACCCCACTGTTCATCTCCTAGCCTCCCCACCAGCACTGTCAGCATCCCTCAAATCACTCTCATGCCACCCCAGTCACTCACTAGATCTATCCTGTCTCTTAATTTCCCATCACTGCTGATGCCTTGCAATGTTAGACTTGGAACACCGCAGTTGAGTTTCAGTCTTTGAGTTCTTACAGGTTCAGGCTCTGTCATGTAAGCAGATTTATTGCTCTAATTGAGAATTGCTGTGTGCTGTCAGAAGATTAATCGGAGGGCAACAGTTTAGAACCGCTGTCAAATACGGCTTTAGGAAACTCTAGTGTGTATTTCTGTCCTGCGTGTTTTAACACTATTTGATGGAGTTTTGTCCTGCATTCAGTATCCAGCTGAGAGCTTAGAACTGATGCCATGCTAACAGAGCAAGCTCATCAGAGAAACTACTCCCTTGAACCGCATGAGTCTGGTTGTTATGAGAAAAATGCAAACAAGTCAAGAGGAACAGAAACCAGATTAGGACAGGAAGTGAATAATCCCTCCTGCACAAAGGTAGAGCAGGAGAGACGGACCAAACCAATTATCTGATGTAGTTTCTCATATTCTCAGTTTATCAGTCATATCAGAGTATGCGTAACTTCATATTTTCTTTTTGTCTCTCTCTCTCTCTCTCCCCTCAGAAGTGTTACCACTTCATATTCCAGCGCTACCGCCTGGAACACTACACAGTCTCCTCCAACTGGTTGGCTCTGGGGACTGTCTTTCTCTTTGGCCTGTTGTCATTGTCGCGCTCTGTTGCCTTATTCAGAGGTTGGTATTTTAGACTTGTCCTGTGCTTTTTGGGGTGCTGGTCTTGACAAGTCTTAGGGCTTGCTGAAGTTGTGCTGCTTTGACTGTACCAACATAGTAAGACAGTCTTGGGAGTTTGGATGTCATTTTACCGGGGAAAGGAATAAACTGTGATGGTCACACTTAAGGATTGACTAGATGTATGTGCATATTACTATAATTATATCCGTTAAAACACTGCTACCCTTCATCTTCAGCCAGTGTGACTATACTGATACAAAGTCTGTATCCAGATCAGTGTTTCTGCAGATACTTAAACTTGCAAACATATGCTCCTACTTGAAAAAGCATTTTTTCCATGTAACATTTGTAATTAGGTGCATATGTCCTTCATGGAGATGGATTAAGTATGGTTCTTAAGTGCTTTCTTGAATCAGGGCCATGCAGTGAGCCTTCCCTCCTCAGCAAAGTTAGGCAGCAGCAACGTTTTTCTCTAGATGGTAGCCATTAACAGTTGGGATAGGAGAACGTCAATAAAGGTGCTGTGGTAACAGCACCTCTAAAACGTGGGGATAGGAATGTTTGGAGTCCAGCCACTTCTTGTTATAGACCATTTCATTTATTCAATAAGTTACCAATTAGAAGATATGTATGGGACATTTATTTGTAGTCTTTCAAGATAAGTCATGCAAATATTGTCTACTTCTTTAGCCTCGCTGACAACTTTCTGCCTCCCGTAGGCTACCATGGGCCTCTGGACTTATACCCAGAATTTCACAGGATTGCAACTGACCCAACTATTCACACTGTGCCAGAGGGGAGGCCAGTTAATGTCTGTGTGGGAAAGGAGTGGTACAGATTTCCAAGCAGCTTTCTTCTGCCAGATAAGTAAGGCTTGATTTGATGAGATCCATAAGTGGGGGCACTTCTCCTAAGAAATACTTATGGGAGTAATCTTCTAGACCTTATATCTCTGTGGACACCAGCATATCCAAAACACGGGATTCAGAGGTCTGGTGTCAACAGATTATGTTGGCCAGGAGCCACTGAAAATCTGTGGTGTGACTGCTCTTCTAACAGGGCTGTCTGCTGTCAAGCATGAAATGCCCTTGGTTATATTTTTGGTCTTCTCCATGCAAAATCCTACCAGCTCCTGCGGTTTCCTGCTCGGCTTTCTAACACTGTTCTCTATAGTTGGCAGCTCCAGTTCATCCTGTCAGAATTCAGGGGCCAGTTACCGAAACCATTTGCCAAGGGACCAATGGCAACGCGGATCATTCCCACGGACATGAACGACCAAAACAGGGAAGAGCCATCGCGATATGTAAGGATTGCATTCCTGTTTTCTTTTCCTTATCTTACTATATCGTTCATATTATTGTAGTGCCTAGAATCAAGGATCAGATCTGCCCGTTTTGTGTCCTGGGGACTGTACAGCTACAGAACAAAAACGAGTTTTCTACAGCACTTAGAAATTTCCCCATTTGTATATCCGGTTTCTGTTTGCATTTCATCTCCCTATTTTTCATTTAAAGAGGTTAAAAAAACCAGCCAAGCAAAAGAAGTAATAATTCCTAGTTGATGCAGTTTTGGGTTGAGTACAATGTGTTCCTGTACACACAGGGGAGTGACCTGAATGAGTAGTTTGAAATCCCCCACATAAAATGTTTGTCACTGAGCAGGGATTGAATTTTTCTTTTGTACTTTCCTTTCTTTTTAAATATGGAGTTACTCATCATATTTGCAAGAGAGGAGAAGGAGTTTAATTTGGAACTTCCTTGAAACAATTGCATCAGTGATTTCAATGGGAAGCTGTTTAAGATAATGTATACCAGTATTATTCATTTGTTACTTTACTTGGTTGTCTTGTGTTACCTAACCAAAAATAGCTCTCACAGATGAATATTTTTTAAATATTGTCAGCTAACTGCTTGTAAAAATTATTTAGCAGATAAAATTTTAGTGGTGCACTAAATATCAGATATTTAGTCATCCTTCCTTTTCTGTCTTAAGGGGTGAATGAGAGGAACTGCCAAGAAATGCACAGTCCTTTCTTCATCCTCTCTCAGCACCTTGGAGGATAACTTTGGTATGTTCATCAGTATATAGGAAGCGCTCACATGTAACGGACCAGGTTTCTGGTTTGTATGGGTGGATGTAGCTTCACTGAAGACAGTGGACATGCGCTCGTTTATATGGCTCATGACTTTGACCTTTTACACGATATACAGAGTAGTTGTGATCAGCTCTCAGAAGCGGATGGAATGCAGTACGGTAACAGAGATGGAGCGTATGTGAGTGAAAGCCAGGATGAATCGGCTGGGTTGAAGCTCTCTTATTTTGAGCCTCGTTATGTAGTTATTGGAAATGGAAGGGAGGCGTGTACCCACCTGAGAGAAGCTGTCTGCTGCAGTGCATTTAATTTACGAAATCTTTTAACTGTGGCGTATTTTTAGCACAGACAGCTGGCTGTCTGTGCGCAGCCTGTGACTAATGGAACGAAACACACTTTTGTTTCATGGTTGTTTCTTAATGTCACCCTACAATTTTGTTATTTCTGATGCAAGCGAGAGGGCCTGGGACATGTTTATTTAGTGCAGTTAGAAATTAGCTACTTGATGTAAATTTTAAATGGGGTTTTAAAACAAACCTTTTCTTCTGAGCTGCTAAAGCATACCCAGATTCAAGAATCAAAAAAAAAAAAAAAAAAAAAGGAAAGGAAAAAAGTCTGCAAGCCCTGGAAAAATGGAACCATACGTAGCAAATAAATCTAAATAGAAGGAGGCTGTTGGTCATTTAAAGAGGGGGGAAAACAAATGTTTCAGAAGGATTATCTGAGCCATAGACAGCTCAAAACCAGTTAATAGCTGGAGAAATGAGACTGATCTGTTGGCCTCAAGTGTTAATATCTATTCCTGTGCTGCTTGAAAATTGCCGAGTAAATCTCACTGTTTCTGTTGCTATGGGACACTGGGGAAAAGAGTGATTTGACCTTCTTGTTTTGCAATTCTTCCTTTCTTAATCGTGTTGAACAGCGCTTGCTTGTACTTGTCCTACTGGGGAGATGCGTTTCTCTCCAAAGCTACTAAGGAGGAGATAAAGGATATTATCTCTTGAAAAGGGGAGTCCAACAAGAACAGTAGATTAGGCCTAAGAGCAGAAACACTGTTTAAAAACTCCTGACTTCAGAGGGTTTTTTTTTTTTAAACACTTTATTTTCACTTTTTTTCCCATTCCCTTCCTCTCTATTTTGAACTGTAGCAATCACTTGCTGCCCATTTTTGAAAGATGTGTTTGAGTGCTTTCAGTGGAACATCTCTGTTTCTGTCCAGCACATTTTAACTTTATCTGTGGTACACCAGACAAGCTCTTGTCATGCTCTGTGTAGCTGGCCAGCATCCATCTAGGCGCTCATGAGAGACGTGCAGTTGCAGAAGTACAGCAACAGGCAGGACTCCGACTTCTGCCTCTGCAGAATATTGTGTCCTCTCCTGTTATTTAGCATGTGATCCAATCTAGTTCTCCTCCACCAATTACTGTAACAGTTGCACCACCTTTATAAGAAAAAGACTAGGAGGAGGAAAAGGAAAGGTGAGAGGAGAAGGCGATAGGCTGTACTTTATAAATTCCATGTGGCTCCATTCACTAAGGCTGATATCTTCTGTCTATTTAAAAAAAAAAAAAAAAATTCAACGTCTGTACAACACTGAAGTCTTGTGTAAACCCTCAAATAAGTGTATAGCATCTGTGCTGGCCTTCTGACCAGGGTGAATATCATCCTTAGCTTCAGCATAACCTACGATAATACACTGTGCTCTACTGGGACTGGTAGAAGGGAAATCTGTCCATCACCTGACAGATAATTCGTTTGCACTGGAGGTTCCAGCTCTTTTAGCGGGGAACATTTAGAATGAAAGAAGTGAGATCTGTCTTACTGTTTGAGGCAGCAACTTGTTTCTCTGATAGAACCTATGTAACTTGTAAAACAAACTTGTTTTGAGAGTCATTTTGCTAATGAGCCGGAACCCCTCTCAGGGCCTGGAGTGTTCTTCTTACACAGTGCAAAAAGAGGATTCAACACTCTCCTTAGCTGAGTTTCCCATGGTGTAATTTCATCTGCTGCTTAGCTGTGATGCCGCTGAGCCATCTGGTATCTTCTTAATTAAACTATTTTCAGCCTAAATTGTAATAATAAACCCCAAAGTAGCTTCAGAAAGGGAATCCGAGAATGTCCAAGGAAGTTTGCAATAGACGTTTGTAAGAGAGCAAACTGAAATCAAGGAAACCCTCAAAGAAGAGGCTGAGGAAGTGAGTCAATACAAGACGTAGTCATCCAGGAGAATGTTTGGCTCATCTCAGCTACTTGGATTTAAGATAACGTATGGGTAGGAGCCTTTGCAAGCGTGCCTCAGCTTTTGATTTGACTAATTTAGCGCTAGCTGCCCTGCCTTTTTTTCCCGTGTTTTCAACATGACAAACGTTTGTAGTGGCTCTGAGGAAATTTACTCCTTTTTTGAAACACCTGATCATTATATATCACCTCCATGTTTTCCTAACTGGGTGAGATGTCTGCGCTGTTGTGTCATCACCAAGACACAACTGTGGGAGTGCTGGCTTCCTAAGGGCTGCAGACAGATCTCTCATGAAGGTCAGGGGCCCTCAATGCAGAGGGCATTGAAACTAATCAGACCAGAACTTGAAGCTCCCCAAACTTGGTTGCATTCCTTTCACCAGGCATGTAACTTCAGGAATGTGAGTCCTCCCCTGACAGGGTCCATAGTCTTTCTCTTCCAGCCCTGTTGCCCGGACACCGTACCAAGTCTGAAGGGGGCTGTCTTTTACAGATGTCAATGATATGTGACCCTGCCAGAGTCTCCCCCATGAACTGAGCATTTATAAGCTTGTGCAAGCTTAATGGCAGTGCAGAGCCACTGAGGGATGAACAAGGACCAAGAGCTACTATCATCAGCTGAGAGAGAGGGTTTTTTGTGTGCGCGCTGTCGACAGAATCTGATTATGGCAGTGGGGCCACAGAGCTTGTCTCCAGACAATAATTCAGCACAGAATCACACACACAATCAGAGAATGGTTGACGTTGGAAGGGACTTCTGGAGATCATCTAGTCCCAAACCCCCCTGCTTATGCAGGGTCACCTAGAGCACGTTGCACAGGATTGTGCCCAGATGGCTTTTGAATATCTCCACAGAAGGAGACTCCACAACCTCTCTGGGCAACGTATTCCAGTGTTCTTGGTCACCCTCACAGTAAAGCAGTTTTTCCTCGTGTTCGGACAGAGCACAATGGTTTACTTCTGTTGCAGTGTTTTTGTTGCTGTTTTTGGTGTTTTGTTTTGTTTTTTTCCAAAAAATTGCAACCGGTTCACAGCAAGATGCATGATGGAAGTTCTTAGCTTAGTACAAAATCTCCTTAGAGGTCATTTAGCCACCTCATGATTTCTCCTGATTCCTGAAAATGCAGTGAATTGCTCAGTGGTAGGTGTCCTTGTGTATGCCTGAGGTTGGGAAGGAAGCATGTTAGAAGCATGTAACTGTCCTCCTGCTCATACAGTTGAGAGTTCAAATGCAGCCTTGGTGGCAGCAGGGCATTTGTAAGGAGACGGCTGAAGCTTTCGGTTGCTTGCCAGTCAGTTTTCTTAGTGCTTGCTGGTCTAACGGGGCTGGGATTAGATGGTGCAAAGCATCCCGCCACTCTGATATCCCTGTCCTGCCAGGTGCAGGGAAGCTACAACCTGCAGCTGAGCTGTTGCAGTTGAAAACTTGATATTTTTCCTAAATTCCCTTGTTAAATCTCTTTCCTCTCTCCCTTGTATTTTACCTGGGAGAAACATCCATGTGACTAATGTTAGAGTTGGTAATTATTTGTTGGTGAGAAATTATGCCCTGTTTGTTCCATGTAACCAGAGGAAAGACTTGGGTGACTTATTATTTTATATCTAAATATATATATCGTAGTTCCCTGATGACTCCCAAATCAAAACATCGGGATTACTGAAGGACACAACCAATAGTTATTAGGATGTACTGCACTTCACTGGTGTCTTTTCTCAGAAATTTCAAGGCACTGAACTACTTTCTAATGTAGAAGGCTTAATAGCACATTTGAGGCAGAAGTGGGAATCGTTAGTTCCTTTCCTAGTTGGAAAAACGGGAGTGTCACGAGGAGGGATGGCAGACCAACAGAAAAAGCATCCAAGAGGTCTATGCGTTCTCGCTTATCAGCCAGAAACGCTAGGGATAAGGCTTTGAAATTACTGTGATGTGAAGTGACGGCAAAGCACGAGATAGTTGCAAGCATCAATCCTGTTGCCTGCTAGTGACTCTCAACTCACTACTGCAAGCTTTGGCCAGAAAACTCTGCCAGCTCAGGATGTGAGGATGTGTGACCGTTGACTGACAAAACCTAGCACCAGCAAAAGACCCAAGTACAGAGGCAGAAACGGGTAGAACTTACTTTGCTCCAGTGACTGAAAATCATTATGCCAGCAAAAGCTCAGCCTTACTGCTGCAATCCTGCATCTGTGAGAGGTTCATTTTGCTGGTGTATTGTAATGATACGTTTACTCTGGTACAGTTTAGACCGTGCCTTAGGCTCTGGGCTGCTTGCTTCATTTTTGAAAATGGGACTTACATTCTTGGGTCACTTAGAGACGATTAGATCTCCAACAGGAGGACAGCCTTTATTCCTAATAACTTGTCCTCTCCTCTAGACCTCTTTCTCTCTAGGCAGAGGTTTCTGCACAATGTATCCTTTCGTTGAACTACTTTGTATGTTACTTATCTCATAACTTATGGTTATTATTAAAAGGAAATTTGTCCTGATAGGAGCTCAAAACTTCTTTGTAGCTGACAGTTCACATTTGTCTTGGCAGAGTTTTTCTTCCGCGGCAGCTCATGTGCACGTCTTTACAAGAACCTGCAAGGAGTGGGGAAAAGAGGACGAGAGGAGAGGGCTATTAGCCAGAAAGGGCGCAGCAGCATATAAATGCATAGTATGGTCTGTTTGTATCCAAGATCACTCCTCAGTAGGAAGGAGAAGGTTGCATAACGCAAGTCTCCCGAGGACACTGCCCACAGCTCATTTAACTGGGAGGTCACACACACAATTCATTTCTGTGATGTTGCTTCCTCGAATACGTTTTCATAATTTAGCAGAATGTTGCCAAACATTTCTGTCAGGGCAGAGCAGTTACTTGCGTCACAGGCAGCTGATAAAGGCATGACTGTGCTGATATCAAGTCCACGTGGTCTGAGAGGTACAATGTGATGTCCATCTGCTGCAAGCGAGACAGTGAGGGTCAGCAGTGCTGCAGTACAGGTTATTCATGCACAGACCCAGCAGGGTGCAGCGCATTTGTGCCAGGCAAGGAGCTTACTCTGCCAGAGCTACTTCGGTTTTCCATGATTCCGCTTAAGCCCTAGCGAACCCCAGCTAAACTTGTCACAAGGTGAGAACACCAATGCTATGAGGCTGACAGAGTTAACAGTGTGATCAGTTATCAGTAACCTTAACCTGTGTTGGTCTCTGTATGTATTTCGCCAGATGTGCTAGAAACGTATACAACTGATTGTAAATGCACTTGTGTAGGAGGCCTGAAAAATTACGCGAGGGAGGGGAATTTTTTTTTTTTTTTTTGGAAAGATATCAGATGTGGTATGTCTTGGAGGAAAATAAACAGCAGAGCACAAGGCACTGGCATGGGTTTGTATGCTCCCCTGCAGCCTGATCTAGCATCTACTTTGTTCTCTTTCTTGGGCAGTGGGTCAAGCCCTTATTGCCTGAACTTAACTGTGTGTTCTTTAGGGCCAGGGCTCTGTTCTCCTTAGCAATTGTACAGCACCTATACGAGGTGTTACTCAGCAGGGTCTTTGGATGTTTATATATTGCAAACGGTTCATGATAATGATAAACAAGTGCTGAGTTGATGCATTTCCTGGAATCCACGTTTAGTATTCCTCTGGTTTGCAGAAACATTCCTGTGGATGTGCTTTGACTTAAGGTGCTCTTCTTACTGTTGGGCACACTCTTCGGAGTGTTATCCCTGAACTGCTGCTGTGCTATGGCAGTGATAGGAGCAGTTATCCATAGATCACTCTCAAAACGAGAGGAAGCTGCAAAGGTCTATCCTTTTCAGAGTTTTCGTCAATGATTGAGAGAAAAAGGAACATGCTTATTAAATTGCAAACGATGTAGGAGCAAGTATGTTGAAGTAGAATTCAGAGTGATTTTGACAAATTGTAGAAATGGTCTGAAAGCAACAGGAAGAAATTCTGTATGGACAGGTGCGTTAGACAGAAATAATTAGGTGCACGCATATAGGATGGGGACCTGACAGTTAGGCACAAGTCCTTCAGAAAAGGATTCAAGTGTGCAATGAATCACTGGCTGGATACAACTGAGCAATGCCATGCGCCTATAAAAAGAGATGAGCTGCATGTTGGGTTATATGCAGAGGAGCATGTTATGTTGTTATGTGACTCATGCATTGCCGCTCTGCGTAAGCAAGGCCACCGTTCAAGTGCAGCATGCAAATTTGGGTGCCACATGCAGGATAGATGCGACTATTTGAAGACATTTCAGAAGAAACCCATGAGAATGATCCCAGGGTTAGAAAAACATGACTGTAGAGGAAAGACTGAGTAAAAAGTGATTGTTTAGTCTAGAGAAGAGAAGACAGGAGCCATCTTCAGATAACAGAACTCAACTGCGTAAAAGGTATCGCAGAGATGATGATCTGTTTTCCTCGTGCATGGTGTAGAACAAGTAGGAACAGGCATAAACTGAAACAAGAAAGATTCAGTTTAGACATCAGGAAGCCTTTCTAACAATAAGGATAGTGAAGCCTTTTGCCTCGGGAGTTGTGGAGTCAGCATTTAGAAGTCTTTAAGAACTAGTTAGACATCCACAAGGAAAAGCTCAAGTAGAATTGATGCTGCTCCCTTAAATTCCCTTCTGTGACCTGACAGTTCCTCGGTAAAGAACTGTCAGTGGTACTTGTTCAGAGAGAGACCCTAGGGCTCCTCTCCTGTGATCAGAGCAGTAGTGATAATATACAGTCCCCATAAAGCTTTCACTTGAAAAATATTTTCAAGAGACCACTTTCACATTCAAAATATTTTACCAAGTTTTCTAAACGAAGCGTTTCACCTGTTGCTAGAAATGTAAACCCCTTTTTGTAGATGCATAACAGCAGCCTGTGTCAATGAACACGTATAACGAGAAACCTACAGGAAATAAAGAATCTCTTCCTTTCTGCAGATTGACATTTCCAAATGCCATTATCTGGTGGACTTGGATACAGCAGCTGAAACCCCAAGGGAGCCAAAGTATTCCTCCAACAAAGAAGAGTGGATCACCATTGCCTACAAGCCATTCCTAGATGCGTCCAGGTATGTTTTACGTATTTGAGAGGGAGGGAGAAAGGCTGGCAGGCCTATGAACTAATTCTGTTTGTTGGTCTGCTTACAAAAGTAGCTGTATACTGGGAGCAGAGATATGTTAGCAAAAGCCAGCTTGAAAAGATCTTTCCAGTAAAGACAACTTCCTGGCTACAGTACAACCGATGTCAAACTTGTACTTGCGATGTTTGTTACCTAGGCTGCTTGAGAGGATGAAACTAGCTGAGAAGGGTGGGGAGGGAAGATTATATTTAACAGGAATCCTCCCTGTGCACTTCTTGCTGAAGTAATATATTTTTTTTGTTTTGCTTTCTAAAGAAATGAGACCTTTGTCGTCTCCTCCCAATAGACTTTTGAATCTCCTATCTTGTTTTGACCAATTCAATAGACCAATGTAAGTCAGTCTCAAAGAGAGTGGGCTCTTACAAAGTTTTATGAAAGCTGGCAGATGGATAGAGGAGACAGTTTCAATGAGTGAAAAACCAGCAAGGTCACTCCTTTATTAGACGTCAGAGAACCTGCCTAAGAGACCGCTGTCAGAATCCAGGTTTCATTAGGTCTGCCCGCTCACTGAACAGCTTGCTTGTGTGTTTGGACAAGAATTTTTTTGAGAAGCATAAATTAGAGTGAAATTGCCTTCCTCCAGGCTAACATGCAGTGGAATCAGGTTTGTCGAAATGGGAGTGGTGTTAATACATCCTTGCAAGGACAGCAACTCTCAGCTATGAAGGGATGGTTATTTATTTGTTTAAAGCTCTGGTCACCTAGCTGTCATACCAGGACAGAGAAGCTGTGTGAAAAAGTCTCTGGAAAAGAGTAACACTAAAGTCAACACCTGTTTTCCGTGTGAGACCTAGTAGTAGATCTGTGTTGCACAGGGAGGGGGATTGCTGAAAGTAGTTAGAGAGTAAGGAGGAGTGGAAATGTGCTTTCCCCAGAAGTTGCTCTCATTATTCCCAGCTTGCTGACACAGATAAGTTTCCTAGGCAAGGTTTTTCATGAACTGTTTTTGCTCGGAGACCTGCTGTTATTATGTTAGAGCAGGACTTTAGGAAGGGAGAATGAGATGGCCAGTGAGTCTAATTAAAGAGGCAGTAGAAACATCTGTGTAACAGTTTAACAGGACTGTGTAAACAGACAGTTTAACTGTGTAACAGGACTCCTTGTGCAGAGCACATGCAAATAGCTTCAAACGTTCAGGGGCATTTCTGCTTTAAATACGCGTTCAGGTGTTTTCAAAGGTGGTATGTCTTGCTATTCTCTGCTGAACAAACTATGATTGTTTGTACCTGATCTAATGTCCTTTGAAGTCAATCAGAGGCACTGGATCAGGTCCAAGTAAGATTTTTGAGACACCTGGGGTCCCATCATGGGGATGTCACTTGCTAGGGGTGCTTTCAGGAATAGCAGGCTATCACGACAGCCTGCCTAGTGAAAGCAAAGCAAACTATTCTGGTAGGGCTGTACATGTCACAGGCTTCTCCGGAACGTCCTGGATTCTTCATGGCTGTTTTCTATGGCTTTTTCTGATTTTTTTTTTTTTTTTTTTTTTTTTTTCCCCCCTCTTCTTCCTGTCCTCAGCTGATGTTTGGTAGAGAAGGAGTTGATCTGTTTTGTGGGGCTTTTGGATTATTGCACCATGTTCTCTTCAGCCTCCACCCTTAGCCTCTGAGCTTCAGGTTACAGCTCCTGAGAGATATACCATTGTTCTTTCCTCTGAGCACCTTTCCTATCCCATTAGAAGCTGTGCCCTGCTGAATACAAGCCAGCATCTGTCTGGGAGCAGGAGGGCAGTGTGTCTGCTCCTTTTGCTGGTAGAAAGCTGTGCCTGCAACTGTAGGCCTTACCACAGGAGGGACACGAGGGTTTGGAATCCTCTGCCTTGACGCAGGGTTTCTTTTGTTCGTTTCTAGCTTGCCTGGGGATGTTTCCTGTAAGGTGCGCTGGTGTATGAGATACCTTCTCAGTCATGACCCCACTCTGCTCTGCCAGGCTGCATGGCATCAATGTAAGGTTTAAAGCTTGAGCCAAAGACATAGCTCAGTACCTATCTGGTTAGCTGAGTCCTTGTCACGCTCTCTTCGCTTTAGATGTTTTAATGCTGTTTCCCTTGTGAGCTGCTCTGTGAAATTCATCTGCCGCTGCCCTTCTCATTTGGGGAAATGGATGGGATTCAGGAATTTCCCTATTTACTGCCAATCCTCTTTGTCTTGGCAAGCACAAACACTGGGCTGGCTGCTCAGGAGTTCTGCTTCCTGAACCGCATAGGCAGAAATGCTGTTGCATTGCAGGCTGCTCTGCCCTTCTAGGGAAAATGCTGTCAAGGTACTTTTGCTGGCCTTGGGAAAGTAACTTGTTCCCAAGCTTGGCAGTGCAAATCTGTCCAGTCATCTTGATTTGACATATTATAGTATGTGTTGCATTTAGATGGTCTAAAGTCCAGCTAGAACCCTGAGCTGCGTTTCCTATTGGCTAAGCATCTCTGAAGGCCTGGAGCCAGCCTCCAGGTAACCCACTCAGTACAGGGATGTAGATGTCTGAGTTTGGTTCTTTGTATTTGGTTTATGAAGGGAGAGAGCGTGTGGCTGCTACCACTGGAAGTGACGGTCCAGCTTTTTGCAGCAAAGGTAACATCTCACCGTGGACCGGCAGCTTGTTGTGAGGAGCTGGGAGCTGCAGAGAGATCCTGAAACTCCAGAATACTGTGGCCATGGTAATAATGATGAGGTGAAAGAGCAGAACAGTGGGGAAGACAACAGAGTCCTTCCTGGCTAAGCAATAATCGAGTGCTTAGAACAAAGGAACAACTTACCTAAAAGTAGCGGAGGGAGGAAGGGGACCTTTTTGGCTGCAGGGTCCTCCTTAACAAAGGATGCTGTTGCATTAGTGGGAGACTAGAGTAGAAGAGGGTTTGCAGAGCGTGTCCCGAGAGGAGATCAGGCAGTCAGGTCTTTGGCCTTGCTGGTGTGCCTTGACAGCCTCCTTTCCTTCTCTCCTTCCTGTTCTTGTGCTGCACTGAAATTCTCCGTGCTGTTCATTATCAACGCCTCACAGCTGGAGCAGAAGGGAGGTGCAGTGCCTTCACCAGTGGAAGAGGCCAGGTTGCCATAGCAGCGTGTCTGATTTACATGCCTGCTGTGAGTACCTCCAGAGCTCCCGCAGTTTGGAGCGCTGTGCTCTTGTCCCCTCAGCAGGCTTTCAGCAGTTGGCAGGTGGGGCAGATAGAGTGCATGGTGCTGGTGAAGGACAAGAAGGGCATGTGCTCAACTTGGGGTATCCCTGGGGCTGAGGGAACCAGCAGTGTCTCCCTTGTCTTGTCACCCTGCTTGTCTGACAGATTTTCTGTCCCCCTGATGAAGAATGGTAAGTCAATAATCACACCTTGCCTAGCAGGGGAAATGCTTAGCTATGGGCACAGCTTCCTAAGACAGCTCATGGAGCGATGAAGAGGAGAAAGAGCAAATCCTATGAGGTCTGATCCACCCTGTACTCCAGCCAGTGTATCATTTAACAGTATCATGTTAAAACTTGGATTCTACAGACAAAGTCGTGGCCCCTTTTGCAAGCCCATCCGTATCAGCATGAGCAAGAGAAATTTTAGAAAGGCTCCTTTTGGATTGCCAGCTTCGTTATTTTTTTTGTCACGTATTTTACTTTTTTTTTTTTTTTTAATTTTAATTTGGCCCTTGGAGTAGAGGTAGGGTGGATGTGTGATTAAGGGCCTGAGCTGGAACTTGGTGCTCCTGTAAATGTGGCGCGGTCTCTTAGCATCCCTGTGCTGCAGTTTTTTATTTGGACCAAAAGTTTGTTAGCTCCTGTTTACCTCCAGGAGTTCTTTGATGATGAATGAAAGAGTGAGGCTCTTCAATTTCATAACAGTAGTGGCAAATAAATACATTTTCATCATTTGGCATCCAAATATTGAAATTTTGCTGCAATGTCTGTAGAAAGGTTTCCCATAGCAAGTGCTCATAACCGATCTGTTGAGCTCTTTGCTCTGGATGTGTCATACCATCTCTACAGTAAGACAGCGTCGTTTGCTCCCCCCCCCCTCCTCTGAGTGTGATTGAATAGTAATTTGCATAAAATAATGGGGTACACGCAGTTCCCAAAGGGGGAGCTGACAGAAGTTTTGCAATAGATTGGCAGCTGACAGATGAGCCACCTGGCAACAACTACGGATCTGCCTGGCAATCAGATAAGTTTCAAGGGTCTGTCTCATGTTGCAGACCCGGGCATTAACTGTTGTGCTTTTGCTGAGAACGGAAAACCTCATTTGCAAAGCAAGTACTCCTGGAGGATCTTTCTGCCTTGGGCTGCGGCAGCCTCTCTTGCTGCCAATCAGCCCTTCCTTTGCTTGCTTCTGGCCTTAAGCCCAGCTTGTGGAGCCCAACTAGAGCGGGCACATCTGAGCCCCAGAGGGAAGAGACTGAGAGTTATTGCTGCCATTCTTCACCCAGCTGGAAGTTTCTCTCAGGGCATCATGATGCACTGAGGCTGTTTCATGGATGCAACAAGTACTTCTATAGCCCAGAAAGTTATTGGCAGACCTGACGACGGAAAAGGTATGGAAATCCCAGCAAAAATATTTTTGTATTTTTTAATTTGGGACAACAAATCTAAGCAGTGCGTCTCTCCTACAGTTGAGAAGTTGATCAGTCTGGGGTGCTTAGCTACAAGAGAGCAGCAGTAACCCACAGTTGTAGATGTAGCAGCATGTTAGGTGCTAGAAATTGATTAGGTCAAAGGATCTCAGAGCTAGTAGATGTGTGGGCAGAATTCTTTGCAGAGTCAGACGCACAGGTCTGTGGGTAGAGTCAGGGAAGATGCGTCAGGACCTTCCTATAACAATTCAAGCTGCTTGCGTTTCTGAGCGTGTGCCTCCTCCCCTCCCAGCTCAGCAGAATGACGCATCTCTTAAATCCCGCACCTGCTTCCGCACAATAATTTGGAAGTGCCCCCCGCTACCTATGAAGTAAGTGTAAAAGCGCTATGAAAAGGCAGCTCTTTTTCTCTCCCTTCCTCCCCTCTTTTAAAAAAAAATAAAAAAAAAAAAGTATCCCCTCAAACTGAGCTGTGAGGGAAGCAGCCAGCTTAGATTTCAGGTCTATAGCTCCAGCGCTGTAGAGCAAGGAGCATTGGGGGGGGGGGGGGGGAAAGCAGGAAAAAAAACCCCTCCAGCTCTTGTTCTTTGAAAATAAATGACCCTAGCTGTTCAATTCACTCCTGCTGAACTGAAGGCTTCTGGGACTTACTGCGAGTCTCACATTGACGTCAGCAAGTGCAAATGTAAATCTCAGCTGGCTCTGATAAATGGTGCTGCTAATTGAATTAGAGAGCACTCTAAGCCACCAGCTAATTATGCTCCTCAGGAAGCTGCTTTGTCCAGGTCCATTTAATTCTATATTGGCTCAGCGCTCCAAATCTGGCAGAGAAAAGGGGAAATATATTACAGCTCCCTGCTGAGGAGCACATATTTTCCAGCTCTTTAGGCTGAGCCGTCTGCTTGCTCCAAATGCTTGTGCTCTCACCCTTGGGTTTTCCATCATAAAAAATATTCTTAATACAAGATTAATGATTCAGTCACCTTGTACTAGAATATCATCACCCTGGTTTGATAAGAGACTCTGTCTCATTCCCTTTAGCAGTGCTTTCCTCCATGTTACATGAAATGGTTTCCCTGCTTTTGTTTTATAAGTAGCTAAATCACTTGTTAGGTGCCCAGTTGGTTCAGAATTTAACACCTAGAGGAAGTGCAAATGTTAATGGGTTCTCAGAGAGCTTTGATCACAGGCTTCCTGTGTGTGCCAGCAGCCAGAAGGTACTAGGTCCTGCTCATGTGGCAGAGATCCAACTTCATCCTGCCTCCTCTTCTACCTTTCCTTTCTCCCCTTCCTCCTCATGCGTCTTTCTGAATTCTGCTGACTGGAGTGAGAAGTTCAGACTACAAGATGCAATTAGCAAGAAAGAACAGTTCTCTCCCCCCGCCCCGGTGTATAATCTAGCTGCTTCCATTCCAAGTAAGTCATTGAGTTTGGAAGCAAGGACTTGAACTCCTTCACTTAGCAGTTCTTGCTCCTGGTCTAGAAGAGCATCCACTGGAGTTAATAGAACAGGGCTGTTCGGTTGCTTTCTCCTGAAGTAGTTCATAGAAATATGCTCAGCACCAAACAGTGCTGTGGTTGCAGCTCTACGGGGCCTAGCGGGGTGCTGTGCAGCTCTCCCCTAACTGGGAACTGCCCTGGGTGCTGTCCCAGAGACCAGAAAAATGGAAAGTATTAGGACTTCCTTCTGGAGTGTGGGAGACCTCCCACATCTGGGGCACAGCAAGGACTGGGCAGAATTTGCCTGTTGCCCAGCTCTGGCCCAGAGCCTGCCATTTGAAGAGCCTTGCTGTAGCAGTGTTCTGGCAGCATTGCACTGGACCCTTGGCTACCCAACTTGGAATCATTGTGGCCTTGATCTTGCTACCAAGATGCTGCATGGGAGCTCTGTGCTCCTGAAGGCTACACACACTCACAGTCTCTGGGGTGCAAATTTAGAAGCACATGCAAATAGAACATAGAATTATATATACTCGCTGTCTTCTGTCATCCCAACCCCTTCCATGTGCCATCTGTTGTCTGAGGTTGCTGAGGCTGACGGAGCAAGGTGACAGGAGGTAAAGACTCCCTGTTTGAATTAAAGTGCTCTCATTGCTTTCTGAGCTGTAAGTGCACCAGCAGTTATGATTATCTCATTGGAAGCAAGGCCTTCAGGACCTTGCCACTGTGTAGTTAAGAGCAGGAAAGAGAATAACAACGTGCTTGCGTCCAGACCACGTCTCTTTTTGGTGAGAAAGCTGCTGCTTAACAAACATAAAGGCTGTGCTTACAACTATGGACCACATATCCTTGGTGCCCCCATTTGCCATATCATTTTCAGGTATTCATCGTTTTGGACCTGAGCTGTGTGTGGCTTTTTCTGAGTGCATCAATGTTGTTATTTTTAATATGCATCTTTTATTTTCTCTTGTCTTGTTTTTAACCCATGTCCTTAGGCTGGGTAATTTATAAATCTTGTCAATGAGGATTCATTTTGCTATGGCACCAGAAGCCTGGCTAGCTAACACCCAGTAGAAACCAAGGATTCCTTATAGACCTGAGAGTTCAAGCGATAGTATCACGTTACCTTGAAAAGCAGGTTGAACTTCATTTTGGGGATCTCCTCTGGTTAAATGAGATTTACCTCTCTCTGTTCTTGGAGCAAGTACTCCTTGTTCCGGGGGGAGTTCTGCCCAGAGAAAAGGAATGTAGATGAACTGCATCCTTTATCCACCAACTCACTGTATTGTTAGTTGTCATGGGCTTTGTGTCTTCACAGTATGTATGACATCCACTGGTGGGAAGAGCAGCTTATCTTTCTGCTCTGCATTTCTCGTCATTTTCCGCCCTCGATTCTCTTTTTTTTTTTTTTTCCATCAGTCATTCCTGCCTCTTTTCTCTTTCGTGATCTTCTTTCTGCCAACAGTATTTTTCTCCTCCCATTCCGCTGCTGATAAAAACTATGGAGCAGTGAGCACTGACATTCAAACTACTGTTAATAAGGGCTGAGTTGCCAGAGAAATTAGGAGCATGTGGAGAGCTTCCATTGCTCCAAGTTGTTGTTTCAGGCTGTCAGCAAACTCAGGGTGATGGCACTGAGTAAGCTTATTTAGGAGGATTTGAACTGGCTTTCTTTTGCTACTGCCAGATCTTGAAATAGCCTTCTGTTCTACAATGCAAAACTGAATTCTGCAGATTATCAACCTGAGGCGTACGGACCACGTGAGCTCACATGAGCACGTGAGCTATGCTGGGCCCTGTAGTTAGCACCTCTTAGAACACCAGCAAGTAAAAGGTGTAGGGAGTGCTTCTCACAAAAGGTGTGAAGAAGAGGAAGTGAAGACAGGCTAGTATGTGTTTCCGCAGGACTGTGAGAGGCACCAGTGCTGATGGCACCACAGGCACTTAGTTCTGTTGCTCCAGCAGTCCGACCCACTACTGCTGGAGTGCCACTCGTTCATAGAGTGCTGGCCTGGGCAGGCTGTCGTTATGTAGATGCATCCAGGTCGAGGGGAGGACGTGAACCAGCAGTGTTGTCTGACTACTGTCAGCTGTAAGCCTGGACTGAGTGGCTGAAAGCATTTTCAGTGTGACAGACTCTATAGTCAGGACCTCAGCCATCGGCTGTAGCTGCTGCCTTCCTCCCTGTCCCTGAGCTAAATTGTGCAAGGCAAATTCATCCAGTTACTTCATTTTTAACTCAAGCTGTTGCTCTTGTTCTGCATGAACCCAGAACTCTGGGGAATTGTGCTAGTTTTCACCCCTTCCTTACAGTGTAGCGTTAAGCTGATATTCACTCTTATTTTTCATTTTACTTAATTTAAACAGCATTGCAAGCAGCATGAACGCAGTTGCTTTTTTTTTTTTTCCCCTTCACTCGAGGGAAACGAAGTGAAACTAAACCATTCAGAGAGCAGCAAGCTTCAGTATCGAGATATGTATGTGTGTGCCTGTGTTGTGTGTGTGTGTGCACATGTAAGCTTGTGCCAACGTTTCTGTTGGCTCAGGCAATGGTGGGCTGTCAGGCGCAGAGGAGGAGATGCCAGAATAAGTTCAGCAATGACACAGTGTTTGTTAGCCACAAGAGATGGAGGAGGAAATGCAAGCGTTCTTTTCCAAGGGGGTGCTTTTACTTCTAGAGACTGGAGAGAGGTCAGCCTCTGATTTTCAAGCACAAGGAAATGACAGCTGCAAAAAATGTTCCTTATTCAGAACACACCAAAATTACCGTCTTCCACCTAGTTATTTGCTACTAAGAGATTCTGATTTGAACATATTCCCAATTCTAGCGCCTCAGGAATTCGCAAAGAACTAGCATTTCCAGTGGTTCTTTTATTTAGGAACTTTGGTGGGCCCTTACCAATTTGTAAGGGGCCTAAATGTTACTACTGAGCTTTTTGTTTTTTGGAAGTGAAGCAATCAGCATTTTATAGACTAAAGGGCTTTGCATATATCTGAGCGCTTGGCAAAAAGCAGGCTTACAGGATGCTGGATACTGAACGAAGGCAGAGTCTCACAATTAAGAATGGGACTTGTGAATTGTGGGAGTTCAGGTTCCTTTGGCCTCTCTGAGGGTAGACCGTACTTTCTGTCTCATTTTTCCCCTCTCCCAGATGGGAATAATACTACCTCCCCATCACTTTGTCTGTCTGGAGTGGGAACTCTTCAAGTGAAGAATGTTTTGCTCTATGCTTCTGTAGCATCTCATATAAAAGGACGCTGATATTGAGTGGTGCTGTGGCAGTACAAGTAAGAATCACCAGCCTTTTCCTGGAGGATCTTTGAATTCCAAGCTGCAGGAGTTCAGGAGTTTGCTGTTCTCAGTCATGCTACAGTGAGGTTGTCTAAGAACCCTGAGAGCCTCCTGGGAGATTGGTTCACAGTCGCAGTTCCTGCCATTGTTTTTTTGAACTGCATCTTTGAAAGATATCCAATGCTGCCTTACAAAAAGCAAACAAAACACAGTTCATCTTTCTTCTGAAAGAGACTTAAATTGGAAGTCCAGAACCTTGGCTATGTTACCAGGATAGCTGCATGAATTACAGTGAACAGCAAGTACATGCTGGATCTGTGTACCATCACTGACCGCTTGGCATGCTGCAAATCACGGATTTGAGTGCTGCTGCTGGCTTTATGTTGGTGGAGTTAGACTTATGTTTGTCAAGGCGCTGATAGTTTACGAACAAGATGATCTTAAAGAAATAAGGTGTAGAGTTAAGCCTCAATGCTGAGAAGGCAAGACTTGCCCCAGCCCTGATTTCAAGAAATTGCTCAAAATTTCATAGCTTCTAGGAGGGTTCAGCGTTGATGATAACGGAAATTATCTTATTTTTCCACTTCATATCTAAACCTGGATTTTACTATTAATTTGCTCAATAGAAGAGTGCATGCATTTAGAATATACTCAGCCACCACATCTCCAGCAATTAGCAGCCAAACAAGGGGTACTAATTTGATACAGTCATTAAGCCCTCCATGCTTGAGTACTCTGCTGGCGCAGTTGCTGCAAGATGCTATGAAACACCAGCTCCTGGCACCAGGAGGTTGTGGAGTGAATAGTGACAGCCAGCAACAAATTGCCTTGTAGGTCTTAGAGCAGTGCCTCCATCTTTAATTCAGTACCCTCAGCAGAAGAGCAAAACTCTGGAATCCTGGAGCCGGTCAAAGTTTGTCTCTACTTCAGGCATTGTGAAGGAGGAGGCCAGACAGATTGAACAGAAAATAGGAGATGTTGGGAACTAACTGCAGCCTTGCTATCTTCCAGCTTCATAGTGTGTCCTGAGGGAAGGGAGCTGTTTTTATCTGTATGGTACCAAGTCTTCTGTCAGGCCCACAGGATTATACTGCTTGCTGTTTGGATCGTGATATTCAGGAGCTAAGCTTCTTTCCATAATTATGCCTTCCTCCCCTCTCTCCCCTTTAATCCTACCGGAGTAGGTGGTGTTGGAAGAACTGAGCAGGCTGATGCTTTTAAGCTGGTAACACTGGCACAAACCAGCTTTGGTCCCACTGACGAGGAGAAGATGGACTGGGCTTTATATGTCTGTACCACTGTCATTCCCCACATCGCTTGCTCACCAGCCCAAATCTTTTTCAAAGCCTCATTTCTGTCATTTTGCATACGTTGGCTAATGAGCGCTTCAAGGACGATCTGTTTTTCCTTTTTGGTTTCAGGTCCTCAAAGCTGCTGCGTGCGTTCTACATCCCTCTCCTGTCAGAACAGCACACATGGTATGCAAACTATACTATTCTGAAATCCCGGAGGGTGAAGCAAATCAGGAAAAAAATGGGAGGCTAGCAACACACCTGGTAAACAGAATCATAAGCATCCACTGACACTGCTGGACAGCTGGCTAAGCCTTCTTCAGTTCCCTTTTTGAAAGACTGTGCGCGTAAGATCCACTAATAAAGATTTCCCATGAAGTGATTTCACTCTGCAAGCCTCCAGCTGTAAAAAGGGTACATCATCTGCTTTCAGTTCTCGATGTCAGGTCTCTGCTCTGCCTACACAGAACATACTGGTAAGAAACAGTTTGAAAATCCAGCAGCCACCTACAAACATATTGTCCCTGCTGCTCCCTGTGTTATTATCTATTACACTGGAGAAGAGGAAAATGAAAAATAACAAGGAATGACAGTGTGAGGTTATGCTCCAGGTTGCAGTCTGGCAATGGGAAAACCCAGCTCCACCCTTCTTTCTCTCAGTCTCTCTGTAGTCCTCATCTGCCTAAGTAGTGCTCACTTTCTCCCACGGAGCTTTTTCAGATAACAGTATTTAAGAAAAACATTTTTAAAGGAAAAGAAGGGGGAGGGCAGGGAAAAAAAAACCCTGGGAGAAAATTAACTGTGAAATGCACTGAACGTCAAGGAACGAGGTAGTCTATGCCATGGAGAAACAGCCTAAGGTTGCTCTGCCCAGGAGACGCTTTCAAGGAAAAACTTGTGCTTTTGGGGAAAAAAAACAAAACCAAAACTGATGAATTGTGTCAATTATCTGTTTTAATGGAATCAGGGTATTTTTGTTATATCTTTGATAGTGTGAAACACAGGTTTTGTTTGTTATTCATAATTCCTTAAAGAGGCCTCCTGTAACATCCTTTGAATTCTGGTCTACGACATCTAAGATTTCCAGAAACATCCAAAAAGGAGAAAAAATTTTAATTTTTCTTTATATGGTTCTGTCTCCCAAATCTACAAGGCAGAGAGTATGTGTGTTTCATTGGTCCAGTATGCTCCAGAGAAATGCAGTATTTGATTATAGCTCCATTTTTTTAAAACATGTTGCATTGCAAGCCAGATGAAGAGGCTTTTTTCATCTGTGCAGGAATGGGATGGCGTGAGATAGAGCTGAGAGGCAGTGCCTTTTTTTGCAAAAAGGCTGCACAAGCTTTGTGCCCCGCTCTTACACCTGTGAATACATTGGTCACGTGTGCAGTGACAAGGTGCCAGAGCAGGTGGATCAGGAAGCAGGTGGGTTTGTATGCAAACAGCAAAGCATGTGCCCCTGGGGATACGTATGCTGGTCCAGGTGCAGAATCCTGGGGTAGGCAAATCTCTTGGCCGGTCTGCAGGTTAACAGCTGAGCCGAATGGGAAGGGCAGGCTGTACCATCAGGGCTGTGATTTAACATGACACTATTGGGTCAGAGCAGAAAGAGCTGGACGAGGAGCAAGGCATGGCTGGAATCAGAGGAGACGCCTTGGAAATGTAGGGAGTGGCTAAGTCCCCTTGGGGCACTGAACGCAGAAGAGGAACATTAGGAACATTCCAGAGAGGGGGAACAAAATGGACTCTAGGGCCAGTGGCTGCAGTTCCGGTTTAAGATCCCTCCCCAAGTAAGATAAAAGGCATGGAAGCCAGTGTTGAACCATGCTGCTGACTTCCGAGTTCTTTCTGATTAATCAACCAGGTCTGCAGCTAGGAGTGTCTTGAAGAGGTTTTCCTTGGTGTTAGCCTCAGAATAATTTTCCAGATAGAACCTGGAGACCAGAGAGACAGGTAGCTTCCTCCAACTCTGAAACGATCTTGAATTCTCTTCAGCCTCTTGAGCCCTGATTGTGACTCCAGAACAGCCGACTGCTCACAGCATCCCCGGGTTTTGATTCCCTTGTCTCCTCTTGGAAGAGGGAGGAGTCACTGTGCAGAGAGTGATTTGCAAGAATGAATATATGTGAAGTTGGCCTCAGATCTCTTACTACTTCTGAAACTTATATCTGCAGTTGATTCTACCATTTAGATCAGTAGGTGCTAGTGAGTGACATGCTTCAAATATATGAAACCAGTAAATACTGTTATCAGCCTGTTTGTGGATATTGTGATTTGGTGATAGAGCTCTCATTAAGGTCTTATTTCAGCCTTGGGTGAGCCGTAAGCACTCAGCTAATGTGTTGTGTTCTCTGTTTTTTGTGCTTTCCTGTCTGTGGAGCTTGTTACTGTAGGTAGAAGACGCTCTGCATGCAGGGCTGGCACGGTTTCCATCCCAGCTTCTCTCAGCGCTCTGCACATTGTAACAACCCTATTTTCCTGATCTTATTTCTCTCGTGATGTTGAAAATTTCCCTATTGTGGTCTGCAAGCAGAGTAGAGGATGTGTCTGTCACCTGTCAGAAAAAAGCGAGTGGAACCTCAGAACTGACAAATGGCTGGAGACAAGCTGTGTTTAATGGAGGCCAAGAGTTCTGATTCTCCTTTGCATTTCATTAAGGAGGAGTTTTTTTAATGGCCTTGTGCTTTGTTGATAACACGTCTTATACAGTTCAAACCGCAGTAAGAGCAAACAGTTCACCTCTGTTGTCTGAGTGATTAGAGCATGGAGAATGCAGTCCTCTTCCCTTTGACCCGCACTGTATGAAGGAGCAGTTTAAAGTTGAAACTCTTTCTGAACTCAGAGTTTGAAGGCGTAGGGGGACCATTGCAGTGTGTAAGTCTTGGCCTTCTGCAGAGATGGATTTCACTATGTGCAAATATCACCCCTCGTGACAGCCAAATGTGGTGCTTAAAGGATTTCAGCCAAGCAACTTGTGTCTTGGGTGAATCGGCTTGAAAGGTCGCAGGCACATTGCAGATCAGCGTTGCAGTGTCTGTATTCATGGTATTCCCCTATATCCCTACAGCTGGCTCTCTCCCTGCTGAAAGTTTACATGTGTTGAACAGGCCTCTTCTGTGGTGAATCAGAATCAATACTCTTGTCTTCCTTGTTGCCACTCCCCTTGCTCATCTGTGACTATAAATTAAATAAATGCAATTGAAGAACCAATTGCACCTCCCTCTGGTGCTGTTTGTCTGACTGTTCTGTGATGTCCTAGCCTTCAACCTTAGGTTTACCGTGAGAAGACGTTTCAATAAGTATCTATTTTGAAGGACTGTGGCTGCTCCACCTCCCTCTCTCTTTTGATTCCTGTATTGAGGGGGAATGGTGGGAGACTGATAACTTGACAATAATTAGCAGATATCAATGTTTTCCAGAGGAAGTCAGCAAATATTTGGTTCCTGGAGGTAAATGCAGGTGCAGCTACAGGCACTGGTCCAGCTTTCCATTCCAGAGGTTCAAATCAAGGCGGCGGCTCTGTTTTGCTGCTTCCCCTACAAACAGGTGGAATCAATCGTGCCACCTGGAGAATTTGCAGGCTAAAGAGATGAGGCAATGAAAAGAAGGGTTGTTATTCTCATTTTTTGGATGGTGAGTGAAGATCAAATTTTAACACTGATTTCAGTGGGAAGTTAAGTGATAAAGTGCTTTGAAGATCTTCACCCGACATAACTCATCCAAGGTCACCTGTGGAGTCTGTGACTACAGGTTGTTTCTTGTCTAGTGTCTTTGGCACAGAATGAGCCTTCATAGCAACAGGTAAAGCCCTCCAAAATCCCTTTGGACTCTTTTCCTTTAGTCCTTGTTAGAGCAGAATCATTGTCTTGGGTAGTGTTCTCTGGCAACCAGAATGTAGCATGGAGACAATCCATCAACCCCAGGTAAAACCGTCTGCTATGAGAAGGTGAAGTTGCTTCTAATGGTGTTTTTATCATAAGGACTGAGCTATAGGTGATACTTCTGATGGGAAAGGCTAAAGCTCCCCTCATCTGTTCATAATTCACAGGTCAGGGCTTTTGCACAGTAGTGAGTATTTAAGCAAATAGCATTCAATAGCAAGAAGATTACTAGTAAATAAGCAGACTCGATGGAGTGAGCAGTCCAAGGAGTATGTGTTTTGGGGCCTGCAGGAAGGGAGTAGGACAGACTGCAAGAATTGCCTGCCAGGTTCAGGACTCTCTGGATGAAGAATCTTGCTTTCTGAATGTACATGTGGATGTGAAGAGATTTGTGCCAAAAGGTGGAGCTCTGTCTAAAACATTTTTAAAGCATTTTGTAGTTTGCATTGCTGGTTTTGTTCTCAAGCTTGGTGGAGGGGAGGGGTCCTGAGTTTTTTTTTTTTTTTTTTTAATCTTTGCTTTGACTCTAAATAAAGCAAATTTACGATCTCATTGTGAGGAGGCACGTTTGGTATCGCTGATTTATGACCTGTATTAAAAAATAAATAAAGTTTTGTGGTTTGTAAGCTCTATGGGTAAAGGGGCAAACCACACATTGTTGATCTGCCTCAGTTGGATTGCCAAGGCTGCCTGGGGTCGCCTTGGTCAGGGGCGGGTGTTGTGACCAAACCTGCTGGGTAGCACGTGTCAGGATCATGCAGGCAATCTTAGTTTGATTTTTCCTACCTTTGGTCTCTTCTCTCATCTTTGGAGAAAGGGCCTTTCATATTATTCTGGCTGGTTCCGGAGGAAAGAATTTCTAGATGGATTTCTGGAGTGCTGCTCGTTTCTGGCCTGGCACACTGGTAGAAGCTGTTTTCTTGACAGCACCAGAGCTAGGTGCATCCTTGTGGTCACATCTGTGGCTAGATCATGTGTCTCGTTGTGGTTGGTAGGAGAATGTGCAGGGGTTACAGTACTAACCTCCTCTTTGCTGGCAGTAGTTCTCTGCTTGCAAACTGAGACTGAGAGCTCTGAGGGTTGGAAAAGTGCTGCTGTGAAGTACTGGGACCCAGTAAAGTCAGGCATCAGCATGCATTTTTAGCCTGGCATTTCATATCCCATCTAGGGCTGCCACCGAGAGCTCTGTCACGCATGCTGCCTGGATTCCAGCTCGTCTGAGCTCATCCAGTCTTTGCAACGCAGAGCGCTGAGGTGGAGAGTCCCTGAGGAAATGCCAGCAATGAGACAGATTGACACCCTCAGAAATAGACTGAGGGAAGTCATGGTTTCCACAAAAGGACTTTTTTCCTGCCTGTTTACTGCAGCAGGATTTAAGGTCTGTTTCAGTTAGGCAGAAAAAGCAGGAGTCAGTTTGTGGGGTTCAGCTACAAGCTGCTCAAAAGGCAGGTGGATGTGTAGGCTGGTTAGCTCCCTGTAGGGCTCTAGGCCTGGCCTCAGGGGTATGTGAGAAGCAGCGCTGCTGCGCTCAAGCATGTTTGAATGTTGTTCAGTAGAAATTTGCTGGTTTTTGAAAGGCAAACCAAAAGAACGGTGCATCTGCAGAGAGGTGATGCTCATTTTCCTTGACTCAGGGTTTTTTTTTTTACTGTTCAAAGTTTTTGTCGTCTTTCAGTAGGGAAAATAACTGAACTAGTATACTCTGCTACAAGTGTGGAACTGAGAGTATGTGTGAAGAGGAGGGGGCAAAGGAGTTGGAGTGTGTGGAGCAGGGACCTGGGAATGGAATAACAGTGGATAAAATGCTGAGGGCTGTATGCAGGCTGGGAGCATGGAAGGGCTTCAGCCTAGTGTAGTTGGGAGTGCCACAGGTCAGCATTCAGGTGCAGCTGGCAGATCAGCGCGGAGCAAGTTGTTCTAGGACAGAGTTATGGTGTGTTGGCTGCTGGTCTGTCTTTCCAGAGCTCAGCTGCTGTTTGAAAGCTCTTCTCTCCAAAGGAATGGGGAAACATCTTGACTGGCTATGTTGCGTGGCCAACACACGGGAAATTTCTGTGAAGCATGGGGTCGGGGGAGAGGATGTTTTCATAGCGGACTGCTCATCTCTTGAGAATACCTGACCAAAGTTTGGTACCTGGGACAAGGATTATCAGTGTCAAGTGGTTTTCTTCTCCCCCGTTCCCCTGCCTTGTCTCTGGTAAGCCTGAGGCTTAGCCAGCCATTCTCAGTGGAGGCCAAGCTCGGAACAACTCTCTCCTTGGTACTTGTACTAAACTCAGAGGCGAGGGCTACCTTAGTACTCGGATCCGCATCACACCCAATGAAAGGCATTGACATAGTAGGTAATGAAACTGTTTGTTCAAGCTTCTAACTTTCCAGGCACTGCTGGAGGAAAAGAGCTGTGAATTTCTTTTTCCTTCAGCATCCATCAGAACCTGGGCGTCATCCCAGCCCCGCTGAGATTCGTCGCGTGTCCCCGTGAATAGCTGCACATGTCTCTATCCATTTGCCTGGAGGGGTACTAATGAGGCCCCATCTGTCTGCTTTGCAAACTCCAGCTGTGTCTGCCAAGCAGCAAAAAAGGTCAGGCTGGATGTGCAGGGTGAGAGAGCATCGTAACCTAGCAGGGCTCTCGATCAGTGGACTCCTTTTGCAGCATTCATGCCCTGGAGACCTTCACCTGGAGGGCAACGGCTGTGCAGGATTGGAGCATTGCAGCCAGGACAGGACAGAGCGTTGCCTTCGGTTGTGGGATTAGTGAAGAGGCTGGATGCAGAGGTGGAGACTCCCTGATTCTCTTCCAAACATGTACATGTGGCTAGACGCGAGACTAGAGAGTCAGGTGCCTGGGTCCTGTTCTAAACTGCAGGCGACAGTATAGGCCTGTGGCTAGAGGTGGGGAGAGGAGTCGGGACTCCTGGGTTCTCTTCCAGTACTGTCACTCCTGTGTCCTGTAAGTCCATGAATCTTGCTGGGGAGGTGAATTGCTGGGAAGTGTTTAAAACGTGAGTGACAAGACGGTCTTCAAACATCCTTGGCTAGAACATGGCAAGCTGCTCCTTGCTCTACCCAACACAAAGAGAAGGCTGCTCTGGCCTTATCTGGTTTCTAATAGTCCCCTGTGGCGTTGTTGTAGCACTCGTCCTGCCTGGAGTGGGCAAAGAGGAGTCCTCTGAAGTTTCCTCTGTCCTGTGTTGAAATGGGCTGGCTGGAAAGTCTCTCTATCTGGCCAAGAGCAGGGTGGAGATGCGATAACTGCAGTTATTTTGCTTTAGAACATGCTGTACAGGTGCTGCCCTGCACTGCAGAGCCCAGCCCTGTTTTCTCCCCCATACAAAGAGGAGGCTGTTTTGGCCTTCCTGTTTTTAATCTTCCCCTCCTACTTGGCCAGCGAAGCCGTAGTTTCAACACATTGTATCTGAGTCAGCAAGGAGTAACAACAGGGCCACTGAACGTGGATTTTGTGGTGAAATCATAAGCGGTTGCCCTTGTTAGCAGGTCTGGTTTGAACCCGGCCCAGTGGTCAGGGCATAGCAGTGGCAATCTGGAGACTTGGCTTTTCGCCTTGATTTTTGGGGCAGGTGGCTTTCCACATCTGTGACAGTCTTTGCCCAGCTGCAGAATCTTGGAGGCAGGTGCAGTCCCTGCCTGCCTTGCACCATGGTACCCTGCACTTAGCTCAGCGCTGCTGCAGGTATGAGACACCAAAGGGTCAAAGCAAGAGATGAGATTAGCAGGCTCCTTGGCTTCTTACCTTGCTGTTCCAGAACAGGGAGTAGGTTGTTCTTTCCTTGGGAGGAGGCTTTCAGACTCATTTTGCATGCCCTGCTTTGCTCCAGCATCCCTGGAGGCTCTGACCGCACCGTTGGAGAGAGAGAACCTGTTGGTGCACTGCTGGCATGAACCCTCTGCAGCTGGACACAGGCCCTCCTCTAACTCACGACTTCTTGGGAATATGCTCTGGGGACAGGCAGGATCTTTCCAGCAGTTTTATGCAACGCTGTCTGAATCATGCTATAAACAAGTCCAAACCCTATTATTAGACTTTGGAAACTGCTGCCTTAGAGACAGGTTTGCTTATAAATATCCATTATTTTCTCTCTGGCTTTCCACTAGGGAAGCTGGCAAGAAAAAGGGATCTCTACTTCTCCAGAGTCTGCCTGCCCCTGCTGTTATTGTTGCTTCTTCCCCACCTGAGCTCATCCTCTGCCCTGTTCCAGCCTCCCAAGTTCTGGCTGTGCTAATGAGCCGTCCGCTCCAATATCAGCAGTGTGGCAAATGCCAGCTATTTTGGGGGTGGATAGAAAAACACAAGCCATAAGAAACTGGGCTGAACACTTGCCACAGTCACTGGAGTGATCAGCTGCAGCGCCTAAAGTGCAAGTGCTGGGTCCAGTTCCCTACTCAGCCCCAACACGCGGCGTGACTGTGAGAAAGCCCCAGTGCCCTGTCAAACAGGGATGGCAGCACTTTCTTTCTCTGCCTTTTTTGTGAGGGACAGATCTAAGGCTTGCGAAAAGTGGGTGCAAATGCCGATTTCACCAGGCTTTGCAGTAGGCCTCTGGACTGCACAGTCTCGTACCATGTGAGTACACCTTGCCCAACAGGACTGCTGCCTCATTTCAAGGCTGTCAGCAGTCCCATCCAAATGAAGCTGTAGTCTTATCCCCTTGCCAAATCTGTACCCAGCACAGATCCCTCCTTCTCTTCCTACCTGCATGTGCTGCTTCTCTCTCTGCCTCTTCCAGTTGTCTGGAAGAAGTGCTTTTAGCTGTAGGGTGCTTTACCTTCCCTTGAAGCTGATTTTGTATTTTGTGCACTCAACATGTGCTCCAGGGACTTGGGTGCAGCTTTCTGTCAGAACCCAACTCCTCTTCTTATCTGTGCTTGTTTGGTAAGTGCTCTGCTGTGCACAAAAACCTAAAAGCTGCTCAGACTGCGCCCTGTGTTGTTATTCTGACAGGCCCAGAACAGCCAGGACGTGCTGAGGTTCGGAGAAGGGATGAAGGAGGTATTTTTAAAGTGAGGAAAGAAATGGCTAGCTCCTCTATAGTGGATGTTGCTGTGGGTGGTGTGGGGATGGGCTGGGGTGAGAACTAGAATCTCAACAGAACTTTTTATTCTTTCTCTAGACAGCTGCCTTGCAGCCCCGCGATACCCCTGTTTCTTCCAGCTGTGCCTTGCAAAACAGGTCTGTCTACCAGGTCAGGCTTGCCAGAGCCTTGCTCTCCACACCCTGGAGTTTGCTTTGCAGACAGCTAGAACCAGTGTCTGGTGCTGCATCTCTAGTGCAGTAAGGAGGTGAGTGGAAGGAGACGATGCTGCGTGTCTCCAGATGGCCACACATAGACATATTTGCTGGGGTCCCCTTTCTACGTATCTGCTCTCCCTGCAGACCACTCCTCCTCAGAGGGGTGGTCAGAGAACTGGCAGGCTTCTCTCCTCTTTGGCAAGGGGGCTCTGCACAGAGGACAATAGGTAGACTCTTTAGGAGATGAAATGCTCAGAGCACTCAGCAACTGATGCTAGTGAGATTTAGAGGGAAATGTATACACCTCACTGGTCGAAGCCAGCTCTGTAGGGTACCAAGCAGAAACTAATGGCCGCTGTGAAGGAGGGTGGATGCAGGGCTATAAATCTCTGCCTCAGGTGTGCTGGTGGATTCCAGGGTGTGGCAGGGCAAGCAGGCAGGCAGTGGTGAAAGAGAGAGCAAAGGGAGGATTTGTGTACGATGCAGCACTAGGAAGAGGAGGTCATAGTGTTTTTTTCAGCCAGGGATGTATTGTGAGGGTGGAATAAGGCACAGAGACTGTGGGAGAGGCAAGAGGACAGGAGGAGGTGCAACCGTGTGGAGCAGAGATGTGGTTGTGTGAGGAAATTATTTGGGGTGAGGCATCTGAGGGAAAGATTTGGAGGATCTGCCCCACAGAAAACATTAATTTCCCCTCTGCTTCAAGCATTTTTGGAAGCCTCCAGCTTTTCTTGCTTTCCATACAGTATCCTCTGCAGGCTGGTAGTCCCCTACTGCTCTAGGTGATGGGGACAGCAGTTTGCAAACTGGGAGCAGTGACAGCTTTGTTCATCCTTGCTTCTGTTAAGCTGGTCTATCTTTGGAGCCTGTGGCTGACAGACGTCACGCTTATACCCAGAAGAGGGATCAGAGCTAACAGAGTCTGGGAATCTCTGTTTTAGGCCCTCATTTCTCCCTTCAGCCCCCGATGGTCTGGGTCCCTAAGGGGAATCCTGCTGAGTTTCACCCAACTCCCCAACTAGGAAACCCTTCTCCAGCTACTTCCTCAGGCTCCCAGGAGAGGGCATCATGCTCCACGGGAAGCGGGCAAGGGACAGGGTCTTCAGAGCTGCCTGCTGGGCTGAGAGTGCAGGAGTACTTGGGGAGGGGGTGGGGAGGGATTGGGGTTTCTGCAGCGGGTTAGAGCTTGGGTTTCTGGACTGCAACCTTGCAGTTGTATGGTAGCGCTGATCTTGCTGGGATCTTAGTGGGAGTAGGGGAGGAGGTGAGTGGCTGACGCATGAGTGTTTTCTCTCCCGAAGATGAAATAGTAGAGCATCCTATTCCTTCTCCCTGCCTCTGTGCTCTGATGGCCTTCTCCCAGTGCCTCCTCCAGCACCTTTACACGCTGGTCCAGAGAGATGTGACAGGAGGGCAGATGTGACAGGAGGGCGCAAGATATACTAGGAGGGGCTCAACTGGCAGCTTGGTCTTGGTCCTGTGTGGAGACAGAGCCTGGAACGCCCTTCTTGCTCGAGTGGGCAGCACGCTGCACCTCAGGGCAGGCAGGTCATTCACACTCCCTTCTCTGTCAGAGTGGGATTGCGAAGGAGGCGGCAATGCTGACTGTTGTTCTCCCCATCTGTGACTGCAGTTATGTATCCCTTGTCGCTATAGTAGCAAGGGAGGTTTAGTTTAGTTCGTTCAGGTGGCTTTATGGTAGCCAGACCTGAGTGAAGAGTATGCACCAGCCCATCTGTGAGGGCTGCAGAGAGTGCCCTCGACTGGAGAGATGGAACATCCCTGCTCTCTTTGTCTCCCTGGGGTAATCTCCTGCATTAGGGTCAGTGTTTCCGCTTTTCAGAGCAAGCTGTTCTTCTTCCTTGTTTAAATTGTTTCGGTAGAAGTCCTTCTTTGTTAAGTACCTGTCTGTGAGGCCCCCAGGGTGTAACACAGCTGGCTTCCCAATTTGTATGCACAGAGCTCTCTCTCTGTGTGTGTGTGTGTGTGTGTGTGTGTGTGTAAGTGCGTGTATTTGTGTCTGAGCAGAGGACCCAACTGGAGGAAGTGATCCTACCAGTCACTCAGTTCTCTTGGTTCATCAACGGAATGAATATTTGCCTTGGTCAGTCAGAGTGAGGAACCACCATGCTGTCTACTGTGCTGGGCAGTGTGAACACAGCCTGTGTGCGCCGTGCACAACAGCTGCAAGCTTCTCACCTTCAAGTCCTGGGCATTGGTCTGGAAGTGAATAGAGTGTCCTGCCTGAAATCCTGGAGTCAGTGGAAAAGTTTTGAGCATATGTGTGTGCGTGTGCTGAATTCCTGTGCAAGTTGGACTGCTGCCCAGCTGGGGGAGACCCCCCTGCAGAGCCTGAGGAGTCTGTGGTGCATTCTGCAGATTTCTGCAGACATTTAAACCTACACACTGTTGATAGTAAAATCAGGCCAGGCAGGAGATGGAGGTGCCGAAGAGAGAGGGAGCGGGGAAATTCTTGATGCTCTCCCACCACTCTGGGAGTTTCCCTTCTCTCCTGCCCAGGGATTGCTGTTGGTCCCTTTGCTACTGCACACGACAAATGCAGAACGAGGGCCTTCTGGCAAAGCAAGTTCCTCTGTTCTTAAAGCAACCTAGAAAACATCCCTGCATAATAGGGATTATTTCCGAATCTCATTTTCTGTAGTGGGTTGACACTTATTGACAGATGATCAATGTTTGGAAGGAAAATTAATGATTAATTGCTTCCTTTCAATCAGGCTCCGTGTCCTTTGTCTTGCAGAATTTGCTGACAAATATACTATGTTTCTGGCAGTCCAAAATAGAAAATAGTTGTCCTCATGGGGGGGAGCTGGTGCAGAATTCAGGGCTGTGCTTGCCTTTCCCAGCAATAGCCTAGAGATGGGAGTCACCGTGAAGGAGTAGGTGCAATACCCATCCCCCTTTTGGGCTGCATAGGTGAGAGGGAACAGTAGTGCCTTAGGCAGGGAAAAAAATGAGCGATCGCATTTCAGCGTTGTGTGAGAAAGTAGAGGACAAGGCACAACTGCCCCCTGTAGATTTTTTTTTTTTTTTTTGGACATAATGAAAATGCCCTGGAATTTTAGCCACAGGACATATTTCATGGTATTCAGGCAGGGAGGAGTTTTCTCCTAAATAAATGGAAAGGAAAGATTGCGAGGCACTAGCCAACAGACTCAGGGTTAATGGGACTGCCTCTTAAATGTCAGTTACAGTCTAACATGCCTGCTGCCTAATGATTTACAGGAATAGCAGTGTGTGTGTGTCTGAGCTTTCCTTGTGAGAGTGGCTGTGATGTCTGTGAGAGCTGAATGACAGTAGAGCTGTGTTACAACCCCAAACAGCCGCCTTTTTACTTCTGCTCTCTGGTAGTCACAATGTAAGGAGCTCCGTTTACACTAGGTAAAAGGACTGTGCATGAGAAGGACTGTGCATTTTAGTGCAGTTTGTTGGTGAGTTCACAAATGTATTTCTGTGGACTTTGTACTTAGCAGTGGGCTGATGAAATTTGCTGATATGCTTTTGTGCCTGGTCTTCATGCCCTAAATAGCTTTGGCCAGTTCTCTATCAGCTGTTTGAAATGCTGATGGTGCTTGGACAGTAAATACTGCTAAGGAAGGCTGGTGCCTTAAGAAGCTTAATGTAGCGCGGGCAAAAGCTGAACGGGTCAACCTCTTGAAAGGACTCCTTGACAGAGAAGGGCAGTCCAGTGCCCAGCCATCTCCCCATGAGAAGCTAGGTTTGGTTTCCTGATCTGCAGGAGAACTTCACATTTCTGGCCATCTGGTCTAACTCCATGGCCAGCCATCTCACTCAGAACAGTGAGGTGTGCTGAGTACCCAGCCCTGTTTTTACCCTTGGCGTCACGTCAATTCCTTGTATGTTTTTAGACTATTGCCTAGAGCCTGCAGGCAGGCTCATAGGAAGCCTGTGTTGGTGAACAGAGCCCTCGTGCAGATTAGCTCTCCGGTACCACCTTCCAGCAGTATTATTTGCTAAGAAAGTTCCTTGTACTGTTTAGTAAGCCCAGTGTGCTTGCTAAATTGTGAGGGCACATCGTCTGTGCCAGAACCACCCCCAGCAACAAGGAGGATGAGCTGGCTTTTTCCAGTCAACCAGTCAATATTTGCTCTTCCAGGCAAGCTGTTAAAACGCTGTTGCTCTCTTGTTTTGGTATTTGTTTCTCCTCTTCTGCTGGAATATTGCCCCAAAGTCTCCCGCATTGGCAGCTCTTGTTTGTGTAGCAATGACATGTGGGCGTTCATAGAAGACAAGGTTGTGGGAGCCTTCCAATGATTGCCAGGTCATGTTTTCATTTTCTGTTCTGTGTATGGAGTGTGTTTCAGCCCATCTGCTCCAAGAAAGGCTGGAATTTGGGAAAAGAAAGCCACAGGATCATTTATTTAGTTCCAGGGTGAAATCTTGGTTTTGCTAAAAGCCATGAGAAAACTCCTGTTAACTTCAGTGGAGTCTGAATCGCCTCCTCAGCGTTATCAGGGCAGCCAGAGTCTGGTTTCAGCCATGTCCCCCTCCCCAATTTCCTATCTGTCTTCTTGTGCGGTATCACTGCAGCCCCAGGATACTGGAGTCCTAGCATTCCGCTGCACTTCCAAGGCAACACCATGAAGCAAAGACTAGACACAATAAAAAGTGAAACACCATCACCCTGGTGAGACTAAGGAGTCAGCCTGTGTCAGGGACACCAGGAAAACCCTGCCTTCTCTTTCCTTCAGTCTGGAGAGTGGGGAGCTTGTCCCTCTGGCCTTTTGCTGCGTTCAGTTCAACCAAGGTAAGAGTTATGAAGACAGTTGCACCTTAGACTGGTGGATATTAAGCTGGCACTCCTTTTCCCTCTCCCTCTTCCCCTAAGAATTATAGCATGATTTTGATCTGTAGTCTTAGCCTGATTTTGTATTTGCTGGATGGAAGGATGCGTGGCATTGGAAGCATGTACAACTTGCATGTGGTGATTAATCTCAACCTAAAGCTCTGTATTATAGATCCATAATCTCCCACACTGACCTGTTTTGGCCAGGATACTGGGACATTCCTCTTCAAAACACCAGGCAGAAAAGTCTTCAAATGACGTTCACTAAAGCTGTTTGTGTATCTGTTTGTGTATTACGCCCTCCTACAGAAAGGGAAGGGGCAGGGGAGAATAGTGCCTTTAGACTTTCAGATAACCATGGGTCTTCTTAAGAAAAAACTCTTCTGAACGTGTCTGCACAGATTGGTGCAGACGGATTTCTGCTCCAATACCATATTCCTGGAAGTTAGGCTGTAAGCCAGCTCCTATACAGAAACTGTACACCTAGTCAGCAAAGCATTGCACCAGCGCTAATATAGTTTGCCGAAAGAGAGAGAGAGAGTTGTATGATTCTGGAATAACCAGCTCAGTGCAGGCACTGGAGGGGGCCAGTTCTGGTTGCGTTTTTCTGCATCCTCAGGTCCTCTGGATGTGCCCTGTAACCATGCCAAGTTAGGCTCTGGAGATGAGAGTCCATGCTTGCATTACTTACTTGGTGCGTAGAGGTGTGAAAGATGCTCTTTTGCGTAGCTTTTTGGGAGTCCTTGTAAGATGGCCTTGTCCAAAGCTCTGTCTTGATGGATTTTTTTGTGGGTGCACCGGCTGGATGTAGCTTGTGCGTAACGTTAGCTGTAAGCCCTTGATCTAGCGGTCCTCTCTCTCTCTTTTCAATTATGGTTCCACTTAATTTCCTCGTTATTGCAGTCTCCTATAACTTCCAAGCATTTTTTTTTTAAGAGAGGAACATTTGCTGCCCTATCTTTCAGTACACTGGCTGTTACCTTTCTGGTTCACTAACAAGAAGCTTGAAGATCTTCACTGTGCAGATTATTTAGTATGTCAAAGTATTTGGCTCTGATAAGAAACTTTTCTCTTCCACTAGTAAGGGAAGGCAGCAGGGCCCTTAATTGCATTCTGCAACTCAGCCAAGTGAAATCTATCCTTGTGCCCTCGGAGTTGAAGCCAAAAAATCCCCCCACTGTTCCTCGTGCTTTGCAACCCCTCACTGAGTGAGCCTGCTTCCAAGTGCTTGTCTCTCCAGAGATTTATAACCACGGGGGTAGTTACCTTTGTGGAAAAGATTTGCAGCTCTTGTGTGCAGGAGAGCTCCACGTTGGTTTGTGAGGTGATTTGCACTAGCTTATCTTGGTTTAAAAGTCCAGGTAGACCAGACTGGAAAGAGGTTTAGTGAAAAGAGGAAGCGTCTGCCCTGGGCAGTTCTCCAAACCCATGTCTCACCAGCCTGCATTAGGTTTATGTTAGTGGCTAGATACAAGTCCCTGGCTCGTGATTAAAGACAAAAAACTCTCTCAGGTCTAGAGTTTAAGATATGATTTTCCTCCTGTGATACTGGTTGTAAGTGTAAATCCATGCCATTGCCTCTCATCTGTCTTTTTGCTTCCTAGGGATGTATGGTGGCAAATGCAGTCTTCCTAGTGACCGAGTACGAAAGCCTGATCAGAGACGTTTATGCCCGCCTGATCGTTACAGCTCCAGTGGACTCCCCAGAAAGTCCTCTGCAAAGTCATTTCAGTGCATTGGTCACTTTCTGTTCTGTCCACAAGACTCCGCTGTGCCATAAGGTCAAAAAACCTGGCCAGTATTGTCATGCTAACCAACAAGGCTCTTTGTCCTTTGGCAGTCCCATTCTCTGTCCCCAGCTGCAGACTCTGGCCTCAGAGAGTGAGCTTGGGACAACCGTGCCTTAGTTATGTGTCTGTGTGGGGCTGACAGTTCTTGACAGTGCCTTGACACTATGAAAGCAGAAATCAGTAATAAAATAGGTGTTTGCCTGCCAGTATCTTTCGCTAGATTAATCTCGGTTGTTAGTGATTTTTTGCTCTATTCATATTAATTTTAATTTGCTTAGCTTCTGTTCTTCCCTTCTTTCCCTTGTACTTCTGTCTGTTTGGGGAAATTTATACGAAATCACAGTTTCATACGTTCTTACCCGCCGATGATGGAGTCAAAAATTCAAGCCTCACTGGTTGGAGAGCAGAGAGAATATATCCTAGCAAAGGCTTGAGGGAAGTCTGGAAACTGTGTGGAAAATCATTGAACTTTTTTAGGTGCTACTTATACCCTTGCGGGGCAGGGAAGGAGAATTGAAACTCATCCATCCCCAAAGATGGGTTTCAGTGGTTTTGTCTTTCAGCAGTGCAACTAGGAATATGTTTCCGTAAACCTATCGGAGTATTAAGGCACCAATTAGACTGACTTTTAAGAATTGGATGAGGAACATTTGCAGCAGCTGTGGGACAGAATGGAATTAACCATTGTTCATGCAGCTGTGGAGTACACAGCTCTCCTCTTGCACAATTTTTGTTTCTTTGACTGCTTTATTCCAGACAGCCTATATACCACAGCAGTCGGGACATGTTCACAAGCTAGAATATCAGCCTCCAAAGCCTGTTTCCCTCCAGCTTCACATGCAATATGGGGCAGATTAGTTTGGTTGGAGGGAAGTGGATTCTCCAGCCTCTTACAGGTGCACCGTATAAGACAGTAACTCAAGAAAAGCTGTGGCATGTTTCTCTTTAAGGCAGACTTTTGGTAGGTTACATTCCTTTTGACTGATGACAATTTACAAAGAGTGGGTGGAATTCTTCAGGTGATTCTAGGTTGACTTGCTGCGTGATTAATGAGTGATTATGAGTAGATATAAATAATAATGGATTCAAGTATGTGTGGATGCTATAATTAAAAACTCTATTATAATATTTATTTATTTTAAATTACAAAAAACAAAGGATGCTAAATCATTCCATAGGACTTGACTGATATTCTTGGGCAGTCAGCTGCTCTTCTGATTAATCATAGTAGTGTCTAGGGGATGAAACCATGCCCAGACCACCTTTGTTCTCTGTATCTGTGCTATAGATCTCAGCGGCCGGAGCCCAGTTAGCTTGCTAGGAAATGTCTGGCTTTCACGATACTTTCTTTCTAGGAGTGCATTAGCTACCTGCCCAAACAGAAAAGCACCCCCATACCAGGGCGCTGTGGACACCGATGGCTGTCTTACAGCTTCTTTGTATACAGTGTCTAGGATGTACTCATGGAAGTAAATGTGTCAGGCCTGGTCCTAAATTTAACATGATGTCTTCAAAAATGAAACAAGACAGTACAGGTGGAGTGGTGGGAAGAGAAGGGGAGATCGGTAAGAATCTGTGGTTACTAAGTGCAGAAAATCTTTAGTTTGTTGGGTGTTTTATTCAGGCTGCTCATGGTCTTACCTTAAGTTGTAGGTAACTGGCTGTTGTGTAGAAGAGATGGCAAGAGCTCAGGATCTTCTAACTTTGCTGTGTTGCTCATTTCACATGACCAGAAGGATGGGGCTTGCAGTTAAACTTGTATCTTTGAGTGTCTTTGTGTCCTGAGAACTTGTTCCCAGTCTTACTGCTGACACAATTGGAAGAGCCATTGCGTTGGAGCAAATGCCCTCTTTACAGGGAAGGTTAGAGTGAAATTTGTTCATGTTTGCAAAGCTCATTGCACTGTTGGCTATAAAGCAGAATTTCAGTTTCCAACACTAGCTCCTTTTTAGAGGTGGTTTCCAGCATGCTGCCTGGAGGGGAGGCATCTGGTACATCAACATCAGCAGGAAAACATAAATCAGATGGAGCCAAATTACAGTAAATGGAATGGGGCCTTGTGTGCGTGATATGTACTTCTCTGAATGCTGGCATGTACCTATTGAGCGCTCCTGGCATCTGTTAGCCCTGGGAGCCGGGCCAGCAGCGCACTTCGTATGAGATACAGCATAGGAGATGTGCAGATTAGCAGCTTTCAGCTAGGTGCCTCCTTCAGCAGTCAGGCTCTCCCAGATACTTAAAAACTTCTTACTGATAAAAAAAAAAAAAAAAAAAAAAAAAAAGAAGGTAACTGCCTAATCCAGAGGGGAGAACAGTATGAAGAGAGCTTGTTCCTCTATCTATGGGAGGAAAACTGAGCCATGGAAAGGCGATGTGTCCATAGTCTCCAGCAAGCCTGGTGGCAAAACTGAGAAATCAAGCGTGCGTCTCTTGAGTCCCAGCCTGGAGCTCTCTTGGATGGGGCCATGCTACCTCCTGGTCAATGCAACGTCCTGCCCTCCAAAGGGACGGCCGCAAGAGGATTGAATGCTGCTTACATGGTAGGTGACTTACTGACCATAAATGGTTAGGTACCACTGGGAGAAGACAGGCTGTATTTATGTGGTGTTTGCTGTAATCAAGGAAGCTGGACTATAGGAGACATTCCCTACTGCTCTGGAATGCTGCTTTGTATGTTCTTCGGGCTGCTGGGTCCCCATACAAGGCTCTGGTTTTCTCCATGTTTTCACAGAGCTGATTGGCTGATTGTGTGTAAAAATTGGCGTCTTTAAATTCTTTTTGAAAGTAGACACTCCTAGATGCTGTGATCTGTTTTCTAGATGCAAAAAATGTGTGTGGAAGATGCATGTAATTTCTTGCGTCTCCAGGGACAGAGCAACTGCTTGTTCCTACAAGGAAGATGTTTCTTAAGATGCTGGACTCCCAAAGACCACCTGAAAAGCTTCTGCAGAGCCCTTTGTTTTGCATTTGGCTTGGGACCGGCTCCTGAGTTCGGCAGAGATTATGGCTGTGGTGTTGTTGTTGGAGTTTAGTTGTTGTTTTACTGTAAGAATAACTGTTACCAAACAGGAGCACTTCAGTCAGGCCATTACCAAGGAGGAAGGCAGAGTGAACCGTTTCCCTGTGTTAAGTAAACCCCAGTCTCTCTAATAGTCCCAATCTGCAGACAACGTAACACAGAAAACGTGCTCCTGGGCCCCCTCAGACATTCCCCTGACTTGTAAAGGCTCAGCTTTTTATAGTCAAAAGTTACGCTCTGAAAGGTCAGGAAAGCAAGCAAGCAAGGAAGAATGCATGACTTGTATATTTTCCCCCTTCCCTTGCAGAACAGCTGCCCAGGCTTGATTTAGAGGTTGATGCATGAGTTTTGAACTCATGCCTGGGGAATCTGATAGCATGAAGGACTGGATTGAACCAGCCAAAACGTGGTTTCCGTGGTGCCCTGTTTCGCCATGTACGTGTTAATACTGGGCCTGACCCAAAACTTGCCTGAAGGTTTTCTATTTTCTCCAGTGCATCCTCCCTTGTGTGTGTCTATAATGGAATCCCAGGAGATGCTATTGGTGCGAGAAATGCAGAAGCTGATTATTTTATTACTGCAGCATCATGAGGAAACCTTGCTGGGCAGACACTCAGGCTTTGCGTTCTTTCAGGGAAAACTCTTCAGGAAAGTCCTAGGCTGGAAGAGGTGCCTGTAGGTTTCGCGCTCACCAGCAAGTTGGTGTAAACCTCTCTCACCTGTGTGTTTACCTTGACCTGCTTACCCAAGTAGAAGGGACAGCAGCTCTAACCCATCTAGTCTACATACATGGTTTGGAAGACACGCCTAAAGAGGAGGTAAGGCCAGTGAAAGACAGCTCCCATGCAAGCAGCGTTGCCTAAGCAGAAAAGGCAGGAAAAGAACAGGAGGGAAGCTAAAGTGCAAGGCAGGAAGCAGCTGTGCCTCAGACCGTGGAAGGCCTGATGCTCCCCTGGTTCTATGTGATGGTCGCAACGCTTTGGTTTTGTACGAAGGATGCCTTCGAAAACTGCCCCTGCATCAACAGAACCTACTGTGTGTGAGAGGGGAGATGTTTATCTGAATCCCTGCCATGGGAGTCTCATGGGAGCCTGCCCCCGAAAGAGCTGCATTACTTTGTGAAAACTGCTAGCGCGCTTGTGCTCGTTTTGCTTCAGTTCTCTTCTCCTTGCCTTTGGTTTAATGAGCAACAGTAAAGACAAGAGCTTTTCATGTTCCTCATGTAGATTCCTTCCTTTTTGGGAATGGGACAAAATGGCAAATGCTCTAGTTGCAAAATCTGTGCTTCCTGAAAGACAAAGCGTGAAGTCCTTGAAGGCTGAAGTGGAAGTGGAGATTTTGCCCGACTTCAGCTCCTACTGCTGAGGGCCTGGGCTTTTATTCTGAAATCTAAGGGGGTGTATTTATGCTGCTGTGATCACTTGATTTAGATTAAAATTCTTAATGGTCACTAACTGATTTGTTACCTGGAAGGTACAACAGATTCAAGACACTCAACGTGAAAGGAGAACACAAGAGGTTTATTATAGAGGCTGCCTATAAGTACAGAGGCTCGTATATATGTAGTTGACTCTTCTGTTCAGCACTGATGTTATTCAGAGAGCAAGTGCTTGGTGAGGGATCTGCTGTTAAAGCAAACTGTCTGATGGGAGCTGACATGTCTTATAAGCAACCGTTTTAAATGAAATTTTTCATGACTGAGAAATTTAATCTTCTCTCTGCCTGGAGGCAAAGCAGGCAGGGAACTGGCCTTCTAGAGCTGCTGGAATAGTTCAAGGTCTGGAAAACCTGGTTTAGAGGATTTATGGTTTTGGGATGCCACTCCCCATTCCACCTGGTGTTTTGTCCCTGTCTCTGTTGTCTAAGGAACAATCTCTTAGGCTTGACTGTATTGACTCCTGCAACTCCCCTGCAGGCAGGGCAACGCTCGTAGGCCACTTTAGAGAGGAAGCAGAGGTACAGTAAGCTAAAGGTCTTGCCTGTACTCGCAGGCAAAGTTGGCGTCACAGGGTAATTCCTAAGTTGAGCCATTCGGCGTTGGATACCAAAGCTTTCCAGACATCCCCAGAAAACGATTTGCCCAACAGCTAGCAGCAGTTTCTCTCTGCTGAGAGCTGACAAGCTCATCCTCCAAGTCCTCAGCTGCCGGCCCACAGAACTGGCTCATTGGTTCAGAGCCAGTTCGACAAAGCGCACGGTTCTCCCTGCCTTCACCTGACGTTCACCTCGCTTCTTGAATAAAGTGGAGGGATTGGTGGACCTTCTCCAGAGAAACCCTGAGAAATGTGTGGCTAAGCCAGATTAAAGTGGCATGGAGCAGTGGGGGAATATGTGACCCTTTGCTAAATTTACCCACAGGCTCACTTACTGGGTATTTTTCTGTGACCTTGGAAATACCCTTGGTGCCTGGAGCTAGGCTTATTGCTTATGACTTGGGCCTTATGCTCACTGTCTGGTAAAAGAAAGTCAGATTGTTCTCACTTACATTTTTAAAAACACTGAGTTGGTGCTGAGTTTTAGGATGTTTTCTTTTGTTATAAAATAGGGAGTGTTACTTTCTGTCTTAACAAAACACTTTTACTTCACTGAGAATTTCTACCCTTTGACACTAAAGACTTGGTAGTACTGTCTCCAGAATCCCTTCTGACAGAACAAATCCCTCCCAGCAAATGTTTTAGCCTTGCCTGCCTTGTGACTGAGACCTACTTCGGAAACAGGGAGAAGGGCACTGCTGAAAACAAAACACAGCAGCTGATCTGGCTGTAAACCCCCTGGGTGCTTAAACTGCCTGTTGGCAGCAGGAGATCAGATGCTACTGGCGTCAGCTGCCTCTCCTCTTAAGAAATGTTTTGGCCATTTTTCTTTCTGTTTAGATACAGGCCTGAATTGATGTGCTAGCCTGTTAACCCCTCAAGTGCTGTCTGTATGGCTCCTAAGAATCTGCCATGTTTCTATGGAGCAAAAGAGCGTGTTCTGTACTGCCGTTGAGCAAAACCCAGCATGACCCAATCCTAGAGTCCTTGCTGATTATGGGAAGGCCTTCACTTAGGAACGGTGCCTGTTGGAGCAGCAGCCTAATTTCTGTTTTATTTTATGAACCAAACCCTAGACGCCAGCATTGCGCTCTGAGGGATGAGCTGCTCTCCACAGACTAGGACGTTAGGTCATAAGTAAGAGCTAAACTGCTTTTTATGTACGTCGCAGCGTGTCTTCCTGCACTTGCGCTCAGCTCTCGCTAAACCTGACGTGTGGATCACGTCAGCCTTACACCAGTGGATTTTGCACCAAGAAGCCCATCAGGACACGTGCATCAGGGCAGGCATGCAGCAGCCAGGCCAGACACAGCCCTGACGCATGACTCCCTGCCCAGCGCAGCCCTCGTTATGGGCTCCTGCACCTGCTGGGCCATTGCTAAAAGGCCCTGATTGCCATGGCCTGAGTGGCCCTGAGGGTGTCCCAGCAGTTTCTCCTAGGCTCTGCTGGAGGCAGGCAGAGCCCCACAGACCCTGGGACGGGTGGGTGCTGCGTGGTTTGCCCGTAGCTGGATGCATAGAGGTAAGCAGTGGAGGAGGGAGAAGGGTTTGCGCGTGGAGCAGGTGTGTCTGGAGGAGGAAGCTCTCTGGCTGGAGAGGCGCAGAGGACCCTGGAGACATCAAAAGGTGCCTGGCCAACTGAAGAAGGTCACCGCCGGGCAGGACTGAGGCCCAGTATGTCAGCAGACAGGTAAGGGCTGCACCTCTGGCTGGAGGAGCCTTGTTTATTCTCTGTCTGTGAACAGTATGTGCTGTCTGAGGTGAGGCTGTGCTGGAAAAAGGGTAGTGACTCCACAACACCAAGCCCAGCAACCACAGCCTGGAGCTCTGCTGCCTCGCTCCTGCATCCTGTTTATAACATGCCTTTGTCAGGTGCTGTGCGGACTGCAGAGTCCCTGCCCTGAGCGGCTTCCAATCTTTCCCAGCATGTGGTTCCTGGAAACCTGCAGTCAAATACCAGTAGGCACTGCTTTGTGCTCAGAGAAAATAGGATGGCCTTGTTTATGCAGATGCTTTGCTTTCAGAGATGAGGGTTGCCATTGAAAAGTAGCCAGTAAATATCAGCCCTTTTGGTTATAGGGTGAAATGTGTAGCTGGTTGCCTTTGTTCCCTTACAAGTGAATGCCTGTGAGCTGCTCAGTGACTACAGGAGGTCTCTTGGCTTGTAAAGTAGGTTTCCCCCATCCCCCAGTGACCCAGCTAGAAACAATGGAGGCCACACGGCACAAAGAGCACTGTAGTAACGCTGCCAGGAGCTGACGCTGCTTTCCCCTCTGAGTTTTTCCAGGCTTATTTTTAGGCAATTTACAATTAATTCTTTTGGAGTAAAAAGAGAATGCTTTTGTGGTTTCTAAGAAACTGTTGATATAAAAACCAACCCTTTTAAAGGGCAGTATTCTGGGATGAATACCCCAAGGGAGGACAAAAATCTGGATATGTCATGCCAGGGATCTAGGCAATATGTTCAAAATGATGCAAAAATGCATGGTTATTTCTTGCACTTTGTACTTTTTTTCTTTAAGTCTCAACCTCCAGTTCTGGCTCAGGGGTAATACATGTATGAGTGGCTTATGAACCCAGGCTTTTACTGCTGCTATGTTTGTGTGCATGTTTATCTTGATCAAATCATAACATCTGAGCAGGTAAGAAGGGAGTTATCAGGGCTTCTCAGAGCTCGAGAAATGCTTGCTTAAGAGGCAAACTCTCTTTCTGGGCTCTTGGAAAGCGTGTGTTTTCCTGACAGTGTTTTTAGAAAGCCTTCCCCAAAATTCCGGTTGTCTTTCTGCTTCTGCAGAAATTAAGTTAATGGCACTCAAAGCTTTTGCTTTCCATGTTCGTCTCCCTGCATGGAGCATTAAATGCATCAGTTAGTTGTCATTCATGAATGCTTGGGCTAAATTGGTCTGGAGAACTGACAAACATCTAATTTTTTTTTTTTAAACAGGCCACGCTGAATCAGAGCTTTGGCCTCTCCTCAAATATGTGATTACTTTAAATAAACATTAATAGAACAAGGTGAAGTACTTGGGACCACAGGAGTGTCTTTGGAGCTAGAGGTTAAGGACCTGGGTTAAACCAGAAAGGCAAAGGTTAAAGCCATGTGGTTCTGGGAGAAGGTCAGGGTCTTGCTTATTTAACTGGAATTTGGCATCAGTGTGAATACGTGGCAACCTGAGGTATGAAGGGGGAAAAACAGGCTTCTGGCCTCCTGACACCTTGGCTGGGTTTTGCTTGCTTGCTCTTGTAGAAGCTTACTGGGGAAACAGTGGTAATTTGGGGTTTTTTTGTCGTCCCCCCCCCCCCCCCGACGCTCCTGCATCCAGAAGAGTTGGTGGGTCCCTTGGGAGGGGGATGTTGGCAGCTATTTCTGTTCCCGTCAGCAGCTCTACAAGTTTTCTTTGGCTTGCAGCTGCTGAGTAGTCCACCTTCCTGGGAAAGAGCTTGCTCAGTGCATAAAAAGGGTTAAAGCACTTCAGAACCTTCCCTGGCTTTCTGTGCTGAATTACCTTAAACTTTCAACAAGTAGGGATGGCCTAGACAGATGTGTTGACATGGCAACCGCTCCAAGGAAACGCTTGTCGAGAAAGGAGAGCAGCTGGCCTGCAGTCATGACAAGGTACCTCAAGCGGGAGGCTGCAGCCGCTGCCCTGGCTATGCCCCCGGATCATGCTGTCAGTGCTCTGATTAGTGTGAATAATTCATATGTCTCTCTAACAGCCTTTAATGCAGCTGCAGTGACGTGAGCAGTGCTGACGGGACCCAACCACTAATTTGCTGTGTTAATAATAATGTTCTCCTACTCTGGCTCATAAATATGTTTCCAGGGAAGGAGGTTAAAGCCAGGTTCTCTGTTTGGTGGTTCCAATTGCTCCTTTTCCCCCTTTCCCCCAGACAGACGGAGGCACTCAAAGCTTAGAGTAGTCTGCAAGGCTGGGAACGTGGGGTGGGAGTGCATGCATGTGCTCTGACAGGCAGGAGCAGTGGCTTCAGCTCCTTTTCTGCCTGCTCTGAAGGCAACAGACCCTGCTTGCTGGAGAAACAGTGTGACCTAGTGGCTAGGGTGCTGGGCCGGGATTTGGGAGCTGCTGTGAGCTCACTTTCCAGCTCTGGCATTGCTTTTCTGAGTGGAGAAGGGGAGGAGTCTGCTTTCATAGGCATTTAAAGAGTTACTCTCCTGCAAGTATCTGTTATATCTGTGCCTACCGTTGTCTTGAGTGCTGTGATCTGAGACCCTGACCGTATTTGCCGACCTGCAGTGCTATGCAGTGCCCTGTGGCTGCTGTGGGTCCTGCACGCAGGCCAGACCCAGTGTTCTGGCTCTTTTTGGAGGAGAGGACCCCAGGTCCCAGAGAGCCCCAAAAAGGTGCTCCAACGCCATTGCAGATACATCGGCTCTGTCTTGCTTCCCCAGGCCAGCAGCAGAGCAGCCTTTCCAAGCAATTAAAATGCAATCTGTTCGTCGCAAATAACACAGCCTGTCCTGGAATCAGGAAAGTGACCTCTTGACTGCTGTGGGCAAAGGCTGCCTTTGCTCTCTTCGGAGAGGGTTTGCCATTTGGCATCTGCATATCATGGTGCCCAGCTCTTGGTACGTGAACTGAGCTACGGTGTTGTATGCGGTGCTCCCCCCCCCCGCCCCCCCCGACTATTTACCAGGTCCAATGTGGTATTTTCCATGCAAGCAGACACCTGGGCTTCCCAGAGTGCTTTGCAGCACAGTGTGCTCCGCAGGCTCTGTTGAAAGGGTAATGCATACCCAGGTGATTTCAGTACATGATATTATTTACCCTATTGACGTCAGCAGCTGCACACTCTCAGCTTCTCTCCTCTATAGCAGCCTCTAGGAGATGAGCTGCAGAGAGCTTATGAACTCCCGAAATGTGCCTAACCTTTCCAGAACTCGGCGTATAATTCTCAGCTAAGTAAATGTCCATTTATGAGTATTTTGGGATCAAACCTCCTATTAGCCTTCCAAAGCGTAACTCATTTTGTGCCTGCTCCACACACCAGCACCACATGGGTTCTTATCAAAACACTGTAGCCTTTATTTGCTGATAAGTCAGTTCAGCAGGGATTGCTACATAAAAACCATATTATGGCATTTTCCTTGCAGAAAATTACCGCCATAAAGTACATTCTTGAGCACAGAGATCTCTTCTCAAACTGCCATATTTAAAACATTTTCCTAACACTGAGTTATAGCTCTACGGGAAATGAAGCCTTCCTCTTAGGGATAGTACATTGAATTTTTGCTGAAAAGACCTGAAAAACTGAACAGAGACAACTGTTGAAGTAAACTGGAAAAATAAAGATCTGGTCCATGAGTCTGTTTTTCCTGAATATCCTGTATCTCTGCTGATGTTTGTCTAGCAACAAAGAGAAATCAGGGTGTCTCATGGTGTAATTTTGTTTGCTTTTTAGCTGCAGATTGGGTTCAGATTGAGCATTTGGGGTATGCCAGTATTGTCATGGGGGGCTGCTGTTGTGTCCTACAGTCTCAGCTTTGATTAAAAAGTATGGCTCCTGCAGTTTGTGTTAGAAGAGGCTGCTTTGATGTGAGCTGCGTGTTAAATGTAGCAGAGCTGTCTGCTGGGGTTTGCAGAAGGTTTTTGAAACAAGCTACTGTGAGGCGTGTATTGAACTGCCCCTCTCATCGCTGTAGCTTTGTGCGGCGGTGCCGAAGATGACAGAGGTTCCTGTTGCGTGCTCCTGCAGTCTCTAGCTGGTGGGACAGGGAAGATCCTGCACGCGGGTTGACACCCACTTCCATAGTGCCCCACGTTGTTATTTCTCTCACTTGTAATTTTTCCAGTTATCATGTAAAATGCTACTACATTAGTTTATCAATTCCTTCTTTGCCTGTCTGTTTCGGTCCTGTTGTTCCTGTTGTGCCAAAATAACTGCCCTTATGGTTTGCTCTGTGTGCCCCAGGTTCGTTGCTGCTTTTGCACCTAAATCTGCCTTACTTCTCCATTCAGTTTCTGGATTCTTGTCCCTTTGAGCTTTTGTCTACCTCATTCACAGCTGATTCCCTGAGACATTCACCCAATTAGAAGTTTCTTTCCATCTTATTTAAAATGAGCTTTCTGTTATCCGACCTCCACGGCAAACATGCGATATAATATTCCTGTCACTAAATAATCTGAATCAGCAAAAATCACAATGCTTTTGTTGTTTTAACTTCTAGGGTTGCTTGCAATTCTCCATGCTGGGTTGACCTGCTTGGCAATGTTCCTTGTACTTAGTCCCCAGCCAGGGTCAGGGCTACAGAAGCTGTACATCATTTTCCAGCTATTTACTTTGAATGTCCATTAGTGAATACAATTTCATTTCTGCTATAATTGCATATTCAGTCTGCAAAATCTTATTCAATTTCATGTATAGAGTACTCTCGTAAACGATTAGACGGACGTACTCTGCTCCTTCATTAGAAAAGGCACAGATGAAGAGATCAGGTTTAGTTAGAGCTTATTCTATGGCTCATTAATAATATACACTGGCTAGTATTATAGGGACTGGAAACTCATCTTCCTGTCTGTGCCATTTGCCACTCCCTTTGGATGCCTGGGTTTCTGTACCTCCGTAAGAGAAAGAACGTTGGGTTTTAATTCACCGTCTGGGTTACGGGCTAATCAGCCTAGCTACCACTATCAGACTTTTCAAAATCCTTAGTCATCGCTTGGAGGTTACTGGAGGAGCAGGCAGAATAGTTGAATTTTGGGTGTTCTGTTCCCCACTTAGTCTATTCATCTAATCCCTTTTGTACTGCTTTGCTTCAGCAGGATCCTCTGATCCTGGTGTGTCAGGATCGCTCCGCTCTCCCTGTTACATCCATGTTCAAAGCCTCAGTTCTCTGCTTCAGTGTATTGCCACCCCCAGCTGCTGAGGTGCTTGGAGCCTCAGAGCTGCAATCTGATTTTGCTATTGCTTTGGCTTGAGCTCAGCCTGCTTAAACTTCCATTTTTACAACTGCCTTGTAAATTTAGGGTCAGTTTCTTAGCCTGAACTTGCATTTCTGCCTCTTGCTTGTCTCATAGCCTGCCATTCAGTCACCTCCTGGGTAATTGCAGCTAAACGTACTCGTTAAGTCTTATTTTACCTTGCGTTGCCTGGTTTGGTATTTTTGAAGCCCGGTTATCAGTCTGTTGCTGTTGTACATTTTGTTTCAACTCTCTGCCTCTGAGAATAATGGGGTGCTCTGAATGTGGTGACCCTTTTCATCTAAAGACTTTACGAGGGCATGCCATTGAAGACATAAAGAAGGAGGCCACTTCTCTCCGTTGACTTTATGTAAAGCAATAATATTTACGTTTGTGTAAATGTTGTGCAGAACAGTACTTAGTATATTTGCCTCAGTGTCAGTCAGGATTGCATGTCTAGGACTGCTTTATCAGTCCAAGGAGCATAATATCCTTGCTCTTGGATCAGCTCCCTCAGAAGAAATATCTTCTGAAGAACTCTTCTTTCTGAACATAAACTTCTAATTGATCCTTTCAGATAAACTGGAAAATTTCCAAAATGCAGCCCCCAGCCTTTCAGGATGGGCACGTCATGCTCAATTACTAGCTCGTCATTGAGCTTACAGGTTCAATTGCTGCTCTCTTCTTCACCTGCAAACTCTGCTCTGTTGGTTGCATGTGCCAGCCCACAAGGGCTAGATATGTACTTAGCAATAGCCATGAAACAAGGGGTGTCTTCAGGGGTGTTGCAGGGTATCCGGCCTGTCTTCACCTGAAGGTCACGTGCTGGTGAAGCACCCACTGTTTCTGTGCTTGCTTATGGGGCCTGAGGCTTTGCCTCTTGGGAGGTGTATTAGGAAGGGGAACAGTCCTGCATAAGTTGTCACTATAGAGCAGGCGACTCCTGTGCTGTAACGCTTAGCTGCGAGCCCCCCATTCCCCTGACACGCGTGCCAAGTGCAGGTTGGCATGGTTGTTATGTGCTGGCTTTGCAGGCAGGTGGTGGAGGCTGGGCAGAAGCCTGGCTGTGTTGCGGAGTTCCCCTCTGAGAGGCCCGTGGCTGTGCTGCTACAGGACTGGGCTATGCTGTTTCCTCGAGCACTATGCTGGGCTCTGCAGTGTGTGGATGATGTTTCAGATAATCCCCTGAGTTAGCATATTGGCGAGCAGAGCTGGGGCAGCTGAGAGACTTCATCTTCTGCAGACAAGCCTGCTTCTACCTTGTGTCAGGAAAGTGGCCAGCTCTGCTTTCCGAGCAGGAAGGTGGTCCTGCCAGTGCCCAGCTCAGTACAGCTCTGGGGAAATGTGTGCAGCCTTGTTCCTGTTTGGAGCTGCTCACCAATCCAAGTATGAAAAGTTGCCTGTACTAGGAGGAACAGTGCCTAGGTTTGGTTGAAGCCTTGCAAGGGCTAGAGCTTCCAGCTGATGGCTGTATTGCTGTTGGAGCTCTTCCGGCTGCGTATCTGGGTTCTGGTCTGCAGAAGTTCCCTTGCTCTGTCCGTGCAGAGGAGCAGGCTTTGCAGTGCAAGTGGATGTGGGTTCTTGTTTGTCTCATTTTAAGCTGTCATTTTTGAATATTTGCTGTCTGGGGCTATCAATCTATTCCCGCAGTCCTTTCCTAGACACTCATCCTTTCCCACTTTCAAATGCACCAGTTCTCTTTCCCAGGCTTTCTCGCCACTCTTTCTTTAACCAGTCTCCCTTGCTGCCACTTTGCTCCATGCTGAAAGGACTTGGGCAGTGAAGCTTTTGAGAGCTTATCCTGTATGTGTTCAGGACCCTGGTGCAAGGTGAACAGAGGTGCAAGCTTATGCCCACAGAACTGCTATGTGCCTAATTCAGACAGTTTTAAAGCTACACCTGACTAGCTGGTCAGCTTAGATTGCAAAAGCCTCATCAGCAGAACTGACGCATATGCGTTCTACTCCCACCTCATGCACAAACTGTGCCGATAGTGGCTGCTACCCCGTGTATGTTGTGCTCCTGACAGCCTTGCTGCCGATCCATCTGCCAGGGACTTAACTGAACAGTGTCAGGCAGATAACACTGAAAAGGACAGCTCTGCTGGCTGGAGGCCCAGCAGGGAAAATGCTGTGGTCTGCAACTTTGCAAGGAGTTTAAAAGCTCTGATGTAATCTGTAAGTCACAACTCATCCCAGGAAGGGCTAGGGCTTCCTCCAGTCTCCATTGGGATGACCAGAGTTTAGCCTGTGCATTTTGAGGCGAGTGGGGAGATGCCTTTGAGACAGCCTGCAAGGTTATTTGAGGTCACCCCTTGAGGTATGACCTTGCTCACTGGTTTGTTTTGCTGTGACTCCTAGTAGCAAAGGAGTATCTCTGTATGGGAAAGCATTTTCTCCCCCCCCCTCCCCCCCCCCCATCCTGTATGTAGCCTGTTTGTAGTGCTTCTGGGGGAGGAGCGACAAACCGCCCCTGTCTCTGTGCAGCTTGAGTCATCCTGAGATCTCTGGCTGACGTCTCTGGTTAAGCTGGGCATGCAGGCAGATACAAAACTTCACCCTTCTCACTTGGATCTTCTCCCCAGACTGTATCATGAGGTCTAGGTCAATGGAGGAGTGGAGTATGTGGGCAAGAGCCGTGGCAGTTAGGTATGTTACGTGTATCCAGCTTGATGTCGTGTTAAGGCACAGCGTTGCTGGTAGCCTGTCTGGGTCTGTATTCTGGAAGCTTCCTGGCACTTCTGATTCATGGGAATGTGGAAGATGATCTGTCAGTTGGTCAGTTCTGTTACAAACCAAAATACTAATTCTGTAGCCAAATGTTTTGTGTCCCAGTGCGTCATACTAACTGCCATCTTCAGCCGCAGCTGTTCATGGCCAGTTGTAGCTGAGGTCTCGGCACAAATGCAACAGGGACGGAGGTGTTTGAGTGTGGCAGGATAGGTGAATTTGCATGTTCTACGTTAATTCTTGCTCATAAGAGCTTGAAGTATCTCTGACCACCACAGTTTTATTTCAATTGAAGAAACCCTGTTTGAGGCTCACAAGAGTGATATTAAAGATGTTGAAGAAAGAGTTGTTCAGATTTCTTTCATGCATACACACACACACACACACACACACACACACACACACACACACACAATGATCTTTCCTGTTGTGTACTAACTCTTGCAGCTAACTAGAGTCTGGAAGAAACTTCTGAGAGCAGTGCAAGGGCAGGCTTGTTGCAGCCCCAGGGTAGAAGCTGTGCTGCAATGTCTCCTCTTTGAGTATCTGCTGGTCTTTGGTGCACCCTCCAAGAAGTGTGTGGCATTTTACTTTCTCACAGAGCCTCCTCTGGAGTTGCCCATTCTTGCTATAAATTTAAACTGTCTTCTGGAGAGTTCCTATCATTCATTTTTAGTCTTCACTCTTAACAGGGCAGAGATGTAGGACTTCGAAGAGGTGCCTATTCAAGCAGCAGTAGTGAAAAATCCACCTTAACTCTAGAGACCGAAGCCTCTTTTCTATGAGGAAGGTGCTGGATAGTCTTAGGCTAAGTCAACATAAGCCTATTACAGCCCAGATCAGAGTAAAAGGTTTTAGGGACAGTAGTTGACAGAATTAATTGTCATTAATACCTAGTCTTGCTCTATTCTGGGAGTTGGGTTTTTTTCACGTCTTTTACAGGCCAATTCAAACTTGCTGGCAGAGCAGAGCAAAGGCCGAGCAGAAAATGTGAGTGCAGCTTTCAAATGAGTAAGCCAATTTTAGATGGCACAAATCTTGTTATTGTTCCTGATGTCACAGATGGAGCAAAAATTTCACCTTGCTCTTGCCATTGAACTTCATTTACTTTTTTGTTTTTGTTTTTGGTCTTGTCTTAGTAATTTTGAATGAGTCTTCTACTAATGAAAGTGAAAAGTATTGTAACTACCTTGTGGAATCAAGTTCTCCAGCCTCTAGAAAGGGCTGCAGTGTCACGTGCAGTGCCTGGTTTCTTTGTTTTCTGTGGAACTCTGGGTGTCTTGTGCATGTGTACTGCAGCTGCTAGTGTAACTAGCTCAGTAGGCCCTAGATGTCATTTACTATTGCATGACTGGCTTTCCAAAATGCTCTTAATTTAGAAACAGTTAGTTACAGTGGTCTCATGGCTTAATGATACCTATCTCTCTCTCGCAAACACTATATCCCTGTATATCTATGGAAATACAACCATTGTATGTATCACTCCATGGTATAACCACACTGTCAGCATGAGATTGTACCCATCTAACTAAATGCGTTTACTAAGAATTTAATCAGTGGAAAGTATGTGTGGTCCAGACCAAGTAAACTTTAAAAACTCGCTCTCAGTGCATGCTAATTGCTGCTTCTATATCCAGGATGGCTGTTACAGGGAGCTGACCAAAATTCTTTTTTTCTTCCAATTTTTTTCCTCTACAGAAAAAAAGAGGTTTAATTTAAAGAGCCAGAGGACAGTGTTTTTTAATTTTGGTCTGTTTCTCTTAGTGGGAAACTTGGGCGTTTCATTTTTCCTGGTGAGGAGCTGATTAAATCTTCGAGCTCTCCCCCATCCCACCCAAAAATCTCCTCTGCTTTAGATTGCAGAGCTGCAAAAAGCATGCACTACAGAGGATGCACAGAGAAGCAATGCTTTTACAGGTTAAAAACGTTGTGGAAAGTTAGAAAAACAAGTGAGAAGACCCTTCTTGTAGATATGATTTTTATTGCATTTGGTGTCAAAGGAGATGGATGCAAAATTTAACTTCAAGACGTTTCAGAGACAGCTTTGGAGCCTTGGGAAAACCGGCTCCACTATAAAGTCTAAAAGAAAAATCTCTTTTCCTTCTGTGAATGGCATCTTTTCATTCCCAAGCAGTGCCACCAGTGAGTGTTTTTGCTGGTCAAATCCGGACTAATACTTTTCAAGGGAGTGGGTGGGTGCATAGGATGACACCTTGACATGCTGTGGCCATATTACTAGAGAAATTATGGTGGCTTCTCTCTGGCAGTGCCCAAACCCTGCCCCCTTCACAGTGTTCCTAGGGATTAGCGGTATATGCTCAGCATTAAATGGCTTTTGCATCACTAGTTGGCCAGTGTATCCTGCTTAACGTGGCACAATATCAAAACTGATATGGTGGGTTTGAAACTATTTTCCTCTTTCAGAGTTCAAGGCAAATATCATTGAATGATGACATTGCCTGTGATGGAGACATGTTCCTGGGAGTAGGACAGATTCCGTGGGATAGCAGGCAGTAAAGAAATGCAGCTTTTTGTCAAGGTCTTAGAAAGCTTTCTCTTTTCATAGCTGCCTTCAAAAGTCAGTGGTACCAACTACTCTGTGTGTGTGTGTGTGTTAAAATGATAGCAAGTAAGTAAACTTCAGCCTAGAGCATACAGCCTTTGCAGTAGGACTGCTCATTTTCTTTTTGTGATTTGTAGCTCAGTGTGTCAGACATAAAATAACCTCAAGGCAATAAATAAAAAGTGGCTGCTAGGAACAAAAAAGCTGCAGAGGCTGCTTTAGCTCACTAAGTATTATTTAAAAATGAAATGTACATATTCTTTATTTTGTAGTAATACACTGTAATTGCTTTACAGAGTCCAGCATTATCAGTTGCATGTAAAGACTACAGATAAACTTGTCAAACTGGAGCTCACAAAACTAGTGCATTTATCCCAAAGCAGACTAAACCCTCTAACTCCTTAAAAAAATACATTAACGTACCACACACGCGCGTGCGCACACACCCCCCCCCCCACATATATTGCACTTTTCTCCATATGAAATTTTTACCCCATATTTATCACACCAAAGTCTCTTCAAAGGCTCCTGTAATACAAGATAATAAAGCTAATAATTACTCTAGCAGTAGTATACACAGTCCTCTAATGTTAGACATAAAAGACTTGAACAAAAGAGCCACTTCAAAGTAGCATGAATACAAGGAGATGCCCAATAGATACTCTGCTGTGGCACTAGAGGTCTTTTATGCTAGTTGGCTTAAAGGCCATTACACGAAATGTTAAAACAGGTTGTTATTTGAGGGGAATGGCCTAAACTACATTCCAAAATGCTATTAACTTCCCCCTTGCCAGCACTGCAAAGCTCAAATCAGCTTACACTAGTTGGCACAGCCTGACAAGGAATCACACAACTCCTCAATTAAGAGCAGAATTATTTTTGCGTCCTTATACGTACAGTAGCCTAGTGTTGGATGGGGAGGGACATGGTTGTCGTTATGGCAGTAACCAAGCTCCCACTGCAGAACTGGGCCTGTCTCCATAGGTGTTATGTGTCTCATTAGCAGTTTTCTCTTGTGCACTGGGTTTGAGCTCAACACATCCAAACAGTGTTACTTTTATTATGCTGAGGGGCCAGGAAGAAAGAATGAACGGACAGGACCTTTTTGTTGCCTCCTTTCCTCTTTTGCAGTAGTGAAATGCCTGGCTGTTGGTCTTTTGCTGTGCTTTTCAGCTGTTCCCCTGCTCTTTATCACTTACGGGGTTATATGGGTTTCTGTGTTCCATAGCTATTTCCTGCTTCAGAAGAGGGTTTTATTAAATGAATTCCCTCCAAAATCAAATGTGTCTAACTCAGTTGTTTAAAGTTTTCTAGCCTTTTCTGTCTTGCATCCAATTGAAAAGTGCATGGACGTGATCCCTCTTCTTTAAGCTTCCCTTCATTGACACCAGGAGACTCATTGTGTTACCAGAGGTAGAAGCTAAGCCCTCAAGAACTGAATCCAGCTGCACAACTGGACTAATATCAGAGCTTGGGTATGCATTGACAGGAATTACCTCTCCTAATTACTCTCTAAATTTAGTATACAGGAAATAATATGCCTTCTATTGGTTGTTAAACCTGTCCCGCCTTCAAGCAGTCTACAATGCAGTGACTAAGCTTCTACTATTCTGCATTTAAATCTGGTGTTATTGCTGTAAATGCTGGCTGATTATTCACCTTTGTGGTGAAGCAAAAGAGAGCAGCATTGAGAGTTTTTTTTTTTTTTTTTTCCCTAGCGTGGTAGGAATCTGTGATTTGACACACATGGAAGAACAAACATATTGGAAATACTTTTTTTTTTTTCTTCCTCCTTTTGCTGCCTGTTCAACCTAGTGCTTTGCTGTAGTATGTGTAACACCAAGATGTTTGTCTATCAACTTAAAATGACCAGGCGCCCCTGAATACCCAAACTCTATTGAGTTTGGTGGCTACAGCCTCTTGACTTGTGGTGCCAAAGACCTTAGCTCACTGAACTTTTAATACCAGAGAAACTTTCCAGCCAACAGTGGTGTTTCCTATACATGTGATCCATCATTCTGTTTCTCCATCATTCTTTGTGCTTTAGTAATCGGCATTGTGCTTAATGTTTGCTTAGAAAAGGGCTGCAAGTTCCAGCTGTGGGGCTCATTTACAGGAAGGTAGACAATGCCCCACAATATTTAAAGACTGGAGACAAAACCCATATTACGGAGACCTAAACTTTGACTCCTGAACAATCCTCCTATGTCTAACATGTCATGACTGAAAGGTCTGGAGACACAAGTGCTTGTTGAGTTTAGCATTTGTTGAAATGGTTAATACATCAACAGTTCTTGATGCTAAATATTGCTGTAATACTTTCAACACTATATATACATGAGCAATCAAAGCACTAAAAAAGTTAAACGTTATGTTCCACATGGTGGAACGCGTGCTCTGAAGGGACTTTGGCTGTAGCAAGGATATAAATGGGGTATCGTCTACTTTCTTCAGAAAAAAGCATATAGTCTGATAAGGAACCGAAAAAGGCACAGCACTATCACTTCACAGAGGTTTTTTTAAGCTCATTGTTTTTATCCTTAAGTTCTAAAACCCTAAATAATTGTCCAAATATACAAAGCTCAATAAACCACCAGCAACGCATACTGTAAATTCAAAACACTGTTTGTTTTCCAAAAAAGCAACAAAAGGACAGATGAATCCTCTCCAGTGATCAGAACTTCTCCAAGACGGAGCACTCCACAATGGGCTGCCTGCAAAAAGGGTTGATTTCAGATGCCAAAGGCTGACTTTTTGATGTCACTGGCTGCAGTTCTTGACCTTCTCGTGGTATGTCTTACCCTCTGTCTCCCTGTTAACTAATCCTTTACCTTTTTGTATTCTGAGCCCCACCCAGAGGTCTACAAACCACTGTGGCACCCTGTGTCAGTTCCAGGTATCTTTTGACTAGGTCAGTATGTCACTTTGCAAAGATCCAGAGGCTTCCTTTTGTGGATGACTGAGAGTTCCTTGGCAGGCTTGGGAAATACTGTGTACTTGCTAACAGGAGGAACTGGAGGCTGCTCGAGATGCCTGGTGAGCTCTGAGACTTACTGTGGAGTAGTTCAAGATCAGTAGCTTACAACCAGCAATTTGATGCCAAAGTGCAACTTTCCTTTAAATCCACCTGACTATACTGTTATACGTTTGCCATCAGTGTAGACCCAAATTCTAGTCTGAATTTCAATGAAAACTATTGCTTTTATTGCCGAGAAGTGCAACGCAATATGCACTCAGTCTCCTTTCTCCTAGTATTGGATGAACGCTGCCAGACTATCCAATTTTTTTGGAAGGGGCCATTTCTTTCAAGATTCACTTTTTTTTTTTTCTTTTCCTTTTTTTCCTTGGTTCCTTCCACGCAAACTGGTTCTTTGTTGAACCAAACTGCACTCTCTGTTCTCCAGCCCCTGCCGCCAACAAGATGAGCTAGCGAACAAACGCTTGTAGCCATCCCCTGCTCTTTCCAGTCAGGTGGATTTTTATATCCCCTGTTTAATTCAGGGGTTGGAAAATTACCAGGAACTTTAGCGTGGGAACAAAAACAAAAATTCACATGCTTCTCCTTTGTTTGTCCCGTCTTTCACTCTCATGTTAGCCACCCCGCATTTTTAATTCACCAGGACATAGCCACTGTGCTGGGGATCTACAGTCTCCATCATTTCGCAGTCAAAGAGTCCAGGCAATTCTGAGAGGGTTAACGCATCATAGTTTGATTGAGACTCACGAGATGCTGAGCTGCTCTGGCTGTCAGGCAATGCTACATTGCTCTGTTGTGCTGGGTCCATGGAATACTGGCACTGGTTTGGGTAGTCTGGCTCAGAAGAGGTGACAACAGGCAATTCACAAGTCTGATAGGAATACTGTAACGACTGTGATGGCTGCTGCACCTGAATCGGTGATGACAACTGTGATGAGCTGGTGATCTGGGAAGGTGGCAGTGGCTCCAACTGTACTTTCTGGTAATGACTGAGGAAGGGGTCATATTGCATTTGTTCTGAGGAAGGCTCCATGACGGGGCTTAGAGGCTGCTGCAAGCTGAACTGTGTTGATTGCTGCTGCTGCTGCTGCTCCTCCTCCTGGCATGACAGTGGCAGTTGACTTGACCTTGGGTATGAGCTCTCGGCTATTTGCATCTGGTTAAAATAGGCTTGCAACTGGGACTGCTTCTGGAGAAAGAGTCGCTTCTGATGCAGCCTGAATCAAGAACACAAACAGCAATTATTTTCATTTTTTGAAGTGTTAAGGCAGCAGCGTAAGTAAGCAAGTTCTGCATGCCAGTCACTCGCACCGCTCAGGCAGGAGAGGACAGTACTTTAAACTTCCAGGGATGTCTTGTTTACTTATTAAAACTTGCACCGAACCAGCATATTTGTCTCTAAGCAAACGTGCGGAGGCAGAGTTTGCGGGCCTCTTCTTGATAACACCTTTTTAATCAACTAGTGAGCTTTTCCTGTGCAATTAAGTTAACCTCGTGCATTGTTAGTTTTGTTTACTAAGCACAAGATGCACTGTGTTTGTATTTTAAGCTCGTTATTCATTGCTGTGTATAACCTAGGAACTGAAGACTTGAGTATTTCTGGCTGCCAACAGGAGCGAACAAAGTCTTCCTCCTCCCATATTGCTTTTCTTTGACCTGCCTTTCTCCTTGTGAGCGTTTATGAAACTCTATGTTTTTGACATTTTACAGACAGGAAGAACTTACAACACAATGCCAGGTTATGTAGCTACCTTTGACAAAATCCTGCGATACAACAAAAGGGAGATCTCCAGCCAGCCAATTCCCAGGGCATGCAGAAATAGGAAACCTACTACTGCAGGCATGCCTACAGCATTCAAAAAAGAAATCTATTGTTTCCCTGCTTACATACTAAGGTAGCTTATTTCTCTGCACATACCTCCTTTTTTTTTTGAAGTAAAGAAGTATATTAAGCTGCTCCGATGATCTAATACTGTCAGCTGAGTTCTTGATTAGGATTAATCAATGCTGCAGTTGCCAGGAATGGCCATAAACGAAAAAGTAATTTCAGACTGCATGCTTTCTTGAAATCAAGTAGTATTTTCATACCTCTGGCTCAATCATTCTGTTCTGTTGGCATGTAGCTGGATTGTCTTCCTTTTCGTACTGTGACCGTTTTGCAAAACTTAGGGACAGTAACCACCTTTAGTAGCTTGCTTGCTTGCTTGTTTAATGATTACCAAATGATGAGCTTGGTTTTGCAGCCTTTACTATAATTTTAATTGCCAAGCTTAAAGAAAAATAACTGAAGGCAGTGAATAGATCTGAAGCATCCTTTCATAATTCTATGTATTAGAGCAGACAGGATTCTTTCAGAGGAGCATCACTTCTAGACTGGTAGATCCTTTAATGACCAGAAATACTTGACTGACTTTATGTTTTCTTTACAGTAAAGTTATTGGGTCATGGGAATGAGACAGGAAATACCTAAATGACTGCAGGGCTTCCAGGCAGGGAGAAAGACATGATCCGTGTTCTGACTTACCCTAAATACTGCAATATACCACCATAAAGGGGGTGGGGGTGAGTACAATGCTATAAGCAGTAGGGTAGCTTCCTCCAACGCTTCTGTATGCCTGTTATCACTAAATGAAGCGTTCAGGCATTGGCAGTCTACATGCACCCTGGTAGTGCTGGCTGATAAAGAGCTCAAGGCACAGCAATTTGTAAACACATGGCAGAATTACTGTCCCTCCTTTAGAAGTACTGTGTCCTTAGAGATTTTAAAGTGAAGTCTTCCCTCTCAAAGAATACCTAAACAGACAAGGATTGTCCCAGTTCTTTCATTGCTCTTGGGAGTAAGAACAAATAATTTATCTGCCTGTTTTGAAAGCTTCTCACCTGTGTTCCTGTAGCTGCTGTTCCAGACTCCGGGGTAGTTCTTTGCAGTATAGCTGGCAGGTATTCTGAACTTTAGATAGCAGGGTGGGTTTCTGCAAGAAAAGCAGAAGTGCTGTTTTAAATTGTACTGGTTTTAATGCATCAGACCAGAAAGCAAGGGAACTTCCATAAATGATTGTCTGCCCTTATGACAGTTTAAGTGTCCACCTCCATTTTCAGAAGCTGTCATTATAGCTACTATCCAAAACCACAATCACTACCGCTTATTGGCTTCGAACTCTTAGATAAAGAATATCTCTGCATGATAGCTTGCATCATCAAAATCCACAGAAAGATTTCCTAAGTGAAAGGGAAGCTGCAACCTGGAAAAAAGTTTGGTTTTTTTTTTTTAAACTGAAGCCATGTAAAAACTGATTTTAAAAAATGTAAGTGGTTTTGGGGGGGGGGGGGGGGGAGATAGTAACCGCAGGGGGTCAGAAGTAGGACACATGCTTCTCAGATTGTAATGTGTGCCCTTTATGGGGTGCAACACAAATAATAGGTATTCTCTAGCAGTTACTTCAAATTGCTTTAATAACCCTGTACAGTAACAGGCTGAGGAGGAAAACAGCAGCAATATAGTATGCTTTTTGCGTAATCAGGCTTAGTGTCCGACCAAAAAAAAAAAAAAATACAGTACAATTTCAATTTCAGCTGTTGTCTGCTAATTTAGCTTTTGACCGAGGAACATAACAAGATCCAAAAGGCCAGTTTGCTGTGTAGTAACAGTGCCTGGTTCAGCTCAGTGGAGGAGGGGCATGGTACCTGGAGCCTGTGTTGCAAGTACTGTGTTTCTAAGCTCTGCCGTCTGGATAGTAATGGGGGGTGTGCACCATTAGGGAACGCAGATGTAGCCTCCTGCTGCTGAGATGCTTCTTCCTGCAGAGAAAAGAGGAAGAAGTTTCATCCGCAGAAAAGGCTTACTTTTCTGCTTCACCCCTTCACGTATTTCTACTGACAGGGGTTCCACAGTTACCATGCAGACTGGGTCTCATGCTGTCACTCACCACTTCCACCTCATGGTTAGGAGTCCAAACGATAAAGCTTGGAACTCTCTGTGCTGTGAAATGCCTAGGGCTTACATCTCTAACTGAAGTGAGGTGTGGAACATATTTCTGACTGCTCTGTTAGGGTAAATGTACAGGGTTAGAAAACTGTCCAAGCTCTGAATGTGCTTTAGCACAGCCCTCCTGTCACAGCTTCAAAACTGAAGGCAAAAACCTTTCAATAATGGGCAAGAGAATACACACAGAGTAGGCATCTCTAGCAGGTAAGGAGAGTGCTGACAGGGGAAGGGAGTAAATTGTTGTCAAAAGAATACCATAAGCACTGCAATGTATTACTTTCAAATGGGAGATTCTTGTGAAATTGTTACAACTTTGTGGCTGTCAGCACTGAAGTTTTCCAGCAGTTAGAAAGTAAGGGAGCTGGACCTTTTAAAGACAGCAGGCTTCATCTGGAACATCAGACGCTTGCGTTGCCTGCGTATTTCTTACCCGCTTTATTGCTGAGCTCTAAGAGAAACTTATTATTCCGGTTTCCTGTGACCTGTTCCAAACAAGTAATTAGGGAATGGGTGGAAGTTTGATTTATGCAGTGAAAGGCTAAGTAGCTAACTGTTATATTATCACTCTGCTTTTGCACTTCTTGCTATATGACAGTTGTAACCAGACCAGCTCCACCACTGAAAGATGTTAGTTAGGCTTCGTGGAATCTAAAATATCCTTCAGACTAAAAATAGGCGTAAAATGCTGGATTCAGAAAGCTAATTAGGCCATGTCACTGACTATAAGGACGGTAAAGGCTAACCTGCAAACGCCCATTCCCTCTTCTGCAGGAGGCGGAATGGGAGAGGAGGAGAGTTTTATCTGTAAATTAGCTTTTCGCAGCTCCAGGACCTCTTATCCTCTCCTTATCTGTCCCAAAGCATTAGGTTCCTGAAAGATGGAGCTTGTTTATTTCTGGTCTAAGTACCTGAGGGGGACTATTAACGAGGTCCTGCAACTGGGTGGCAGGTGATGTCAGGGTAGGCTCTTCTTCTGATCCCATCTGTTCATATAGCAACTGGACTTTGTTCAGCTCCAGGATTCCTTTGGTTCGTGCCAGATGCTGAAGGTGCTGTCTAAACGCTACAATTCCTGGAGAAGAGTCAAGCAAAAACTCTTGTCAGAAAATCAGTTGATTCATGTCTGGTTAACATGGCAATCTGAGATCAGCTGAGTCACAACCCCCACCTTGATTGTTCTGTGAATAAAGTACATTTAGTACCATGTCTAGCTATAACGTGTCATGACAGAGGTTATAATTACCTTGTGTGAGCGATGTGTCAGAAGCTCTACGCCCCTCTCGGAAACTGACAGGAGAGCGGTTGTGGGTCTCTCGTTTTTGGGAGGTGAGGGCCTGCATGGCTGGATTGGCAGGTCTCAGGCCTATGAAAGGTGGTGTCATTCTGGGTGCTGGTTGGTTAGTTAGCACCATTTCTTTCAAGGAAGGGGTGTCTTCCAGGAAGCTAATATCTCTCTGAAGGGATCCCATCTCATACTCTGAATCAATGCTGCCCAGAGATGAGTTTTCATCCAATGAGTAGACTTTTCCTTTGACAAAAAACAAAAGCCAGAATAAAAGGAAAGTGCAGCAGTAATTCAGCAAAGCAAAGGAAGTGCCACAGGCTTGAGCTATTCCTGCCAACAGTGTCTCCAGTGATTATTTTAGAGGAAATGAAACAAAAAGCAAGTTTCAAAAACAAAGTAATTGTAATTTAACACTTGCAGGGCTGGAATGGGTATTCGCTACTGGTATTTACACTCTATCAAGGGTAAGACACTATGCAAATTATGTTCACTGGCTTAATTGGAGAGCATTCAGTGCTTTTTGTGGAGGACACGGACAAGGTCGTAGCCTAAGCCAAAAGGGTTGGTCACCTGGATAGTTCTGGAATACTGGAGCCTAGGGGGTAATGTTTCCTCCTGCCCTCTTCCCCCAGCCCCTCTTTAGGGGATAAAGTATTTGGGGGCACTTCATTGGCAGGTTGGCCTATTCTTCTTGGCAGAGACTTCATATGTTGCCATTGGATTAGTTGGGATTGTACAAGACCGTAGCCAGCTGTGAATTCGCTGCTTCGGTTTATATTGTCTATACAGCAGAGCTGGGGGAGGTGGGCTTTGGCCTTTATAGCAAATGCCAAGGAACAGAATCAAGAAACTCTTCCTTGTGCTAGTCCTCACTTTAAGTCTAGTGTTTTTCCTCCTTGGCTTATTAGACTGAGTGCTGAGAGCAGGAACTAGGGTCTGAGATGCCTCCGCTAACTTCTGTACCTGTGCCTGGCAGCATCACCAGCTGGTTGGTAACTTCTGCCAGAGTGTGACGTCTCTTCCCACAGCGAGTTGCTTGGAGGGCTGCAAATGCCTGTGCAGGGTCATCCTCTGACTCGCCTTCTGTCTCTATTCCTTCATCAATAGAAGTTTCCATCATGCTGGTAGGCAGTGACTGGCATCCTTTCCTCATCACCACAGGAGGTACGGGATCTAACAGACAGCCATTTACCTAAACACCACAAGAGAAGACAGACAGCTTTCAGTTAACTGGCACACAGTCCTTCCTTGGAGCGTAAGGAATCTCTGCCTGTCGTACATACTGAAGGCAGCCTAGATTCTTAAAACGTATGAACCCCCCCCAATAATCTACTACTGAGTTAAGTACGACTTGTTAAGAGCTGTAGAGATGACAAACAAATCCCTCCAGGTGAAGTTACCACTGACATTCTTTTAGTACTCAAGTCCCTAAATCTGAATACTCTTATTTCCACAGTATTGCGTTCTCCAGATTTTTTTTGGAAAGTCATTAAAAACCCTTGCCAGCTTAGTCACAACTATTACGTGTTTGTTTATCACACTCAAATAGGCAGTATGAAAAAATAATCTTCTCAACTTTAATTCTGCAGTGTTCTTACAGAGCTGCAGAGACGTGTTTAACAACAGCACAATAAATGTACCCTTTCCAGCAAATCCATGTGATTTATACTGGTCATCTGCTAGCCTAGAGAGGCTGTGGAATCCCCATCCTTGCAGACTTTCGCAGCTCAACTTCATAAGGCTCTGAGCAACCGCATCTAGCTTTGAAGTTAGCCCTGCTTTTGGCAGGAGGCTGCACTACATGAATGCTAGAGGTACCTTTCCAGACTAAATATTCCCAGGATTCTACTTCTATATTTCGCTTCATTCAGTCTTTATATTACCAATCAGGTAATATAAAGAGTCAGGTCCCGAATCTTTCTGGGCCTTAGCTACTTCCTCTCCATAGGCAACTAAATGACTTTGGTGGACCATGGCCTGCATGTCACACAGTATTGGGAGAGGCTGGGGGTGGTGTAGGTGATGTATTCAGTTCTATAATACCTTAGAAGCTCTAAACAATTTCCTTTTTGCAGTGTGGACAAGTATTACTCACTCTTACCATTTTTGGTAGGATCAGGTTGGGTAAAATACAGGAAAAGAACAGCTCATTTGTCTAACATCAAACTTCACATTAAAGTTATGGTTTATCAAGTTTCCTGCGATGTGGACATGTATTGGTTGAACATTTCTAAGTCAGACAGCCCCTGAGCATTATGTATGCATCAATACGCTAATTAAGCAACTCTAATCCAAAAGACATTCCACAGACTTTAGTAACTGATGAGAACTGATGTTAGCCTAACTGGATGGAAGTAAAAAGAAACCATCTCTGCAGACGTTTCATGTTCAAAATGAAATTTTTCCTCTTCTGGACTACCCTCTGTAGACAGAACACAGTCTTTCATCACCTCCATGGCTGCTGGATGCTAAGACAGGATTGCTAGGGATATGCTTATAAAAGTATGTGAGGCAGGCAGCTCGCTGCAGTTTACCATGGCGCGTGGTTCAGAGCTTGGAAGTCCTTAGCAGACACCTTCCATAATACTTGGCCACTGAAATATTCCTAAGGCAATTGTGATTTGATGCCTCACAGTAGTCACCATTTGTTGATTTACTCACCCAAACCCCACCTAGAAAAGCAAAAACTCAAAGGGATTGAGGGAGAATGTGAAATAAAGTTTGTAATGTTAAGAGAAATTTGGAACTTAACTGCTTTTTGCTTTCCAGCTGTAAGGGACCACACAAGAGTTACTTAAAACAGTCATGAGAAATGGGGATACCCTCTTAGTGTCAGTAACTAACCAGTAAATGAGGTATAAAACCTTCAGAATGGCAAGCATGAAATCAAACCCCCTAGCTGGCAGCAGGCAAAGTACAACAGGCTAAAATTAAAGTCATAATGGTGTGCTGCTATGAGAGACAGTAACAAAGATTTAATGCGCATAATTTGCTTCATAGATGCAGTTCTGTAAGCAGTATCTCCTTCCTCACAAAAGCTCCTGAGTCCTATCCATCCAGCTCCCATGTCTTTGACTTACTGCTTGCTATCCTGCAAAGTATTGTCACAGACATCAAAGTTGGATGGCAAAACTTATCAGGCTGTAGCTCCCTTCAGAGTTAAACTGTAACCACACATTTGTAAGGCTCTGGAGCCGCCGCATCCTATTAGTTAAGTCTGTTAACTGTGGAGGTGTGGGAAGCCTACACAAAGTCTTCGTCTCATTACAGGAAACAAAACCCATTAGATGGGACTACAGTTTTACAAGGTCTCCAGAGAAGATTTCGGAGGTATTCCTAGTTACAGAAACGGCCTAGCTGAGATCAACTATATCTCATTTGAGATGCTGTGGTTCTAATATTTTTTGACAGGTTTTTTTGGAGGTCCTACAGGCTATTTACCATTGAACTAAAAATTAATAAAAATGTCACTCTTTTGGCTGGCTTACTATGAAATTGGTGGAGATAAGCACTTTAAGTGTATGGTTAATCAGTAGCTTTAGCTGACAATGGAAGCTTATGGTTAAGGATTCATTATGCTTGCCTGTTCTCATTTGTCTGAATTTTTGCATAAGTACCTAGCTGAGTAGGTTTCTCTAGATTTCATCACAAAGAGCGTGCTTGGGAATTTAGAGATGAATCCAATCAACAGTTTTTAGGGATTAAAAGAAGCATACATAAAAAGATGTAAATACACTACGGGTATATATATTACTGCTTGGTAGCAGAAGCTAAACAAACCTTCAGGCCTTTTAAAAATATATTTGAGACGAAGGAGAAAAAACCCTTCAATAGGTTGATTGTCTCTTACAAATGACAGTGCGGTACGATTGGAATGTAAGTAAAGAACCATGAGAGGCAGATTAGCTATCGGAAAAAGACGCAGCTGTCAAAAGTTATGGCAGAAAAAGGAGCATGGAATACCTAGAAGTCTCATGCTCAAAGAATACTTACATTTTGGGAAAGAGATACACTGTGTTTTGTCCAGCTAGTACAAGAAAAGTTCACATCATGTGTTTGTACTAGAGGTCTTTGCATCTGAGCTGGCATCTATCCTGAGAGGTTACCCAGGAATCAGGGCTTGCAGGAGGTCAGAATTTTGGGGACCACATTTGCTTTAGAGTAAGTGCTTAGGAACAAGATGAGAATGTTGGAAGAAAAGAAGAAAAGGCTACTGAAAACAGAGAGAAGCGTCGGGTTTTCCAGCTGAGCTACCTACAAGTGTCCAGACGTAGGAGGCATGAACCACCGAGGTCTGTGAAGTACCATTACTTTAAATTAGCAAAGACTCTGGCCCAAACTCCCCAGTGCTTTGTGCTACGATGATCTATACTAACCTGGCAGCAAAGAAACCAATCTCCCATTAGTTACTGAAAAGCTGCATGTTCTACCACTAGCAGGGCTTTTGCTAGATAGTAACTTAAAAGAGCAACATCACGTTTAGTCTTACGGAAATTCGACAAAACGGTAGGCCAGTATTAAGCCATACCTTCGGTGTCTCAACTCTTTCTTCTTCCATAAATGCTGTCTCTGCCTGGCAGCTGGATGGAGGGAATGAAAAGGCTTCTGCACCTGAAGCAGGGGGCAGGCCTGGAGATCGCAGCAGCCTTGCGTTTTGTGAACGCAAGTTCACTGAGGGCACCACAGCTTGTGCCTGAAAGAGATTAAAGAACTCCAAAAACTAAACAGGTTTAGGTAGAAAATAAGCAACAACAAAACAACATACAGACTCACAAACTAAAACCAAACAATACCCATTCCATCTCCACAGCAGAAGTCTAAGATTTTTTTCCTCGTTCTTAATGCATTGCATTCTTAGTCTTTAGAGTTAAAAATAATAATAATAATAAAAGGAGATGTCTTATTAAGTCTTCCTAACTACTTATTGAAGTCAAGCTCTTACTAACAGGAAAGAGAGGCAAGGAAAGCTTTTGGGACCCTTCAGTGCCCTCCAACTTTTGACCTGCTACAGTTCCTTTTTACATGTAGTACAAAACCCTTAATATTACAATGAGGCATAAGGCTGCTTTAGATGATCTTTCTAACACGCGCTGAATCCTGTAGAGCAAACCACGAGAAAGAACAGAGCCGGCTAGCTCTGAGCTAAGATATTTTAATAGAGCGCGCTACTGAAGAGAGAGGCGTGGCTCAGTGAACCACGGCAAAACTAGGAAATTAAGATTAACAATCACGTGAAAACCATTCTTTTCCTGAAATGCAGGATCCAAACAGCTTGTCTGTCCAAAAGAAAACAAGCCGCTTTATACAGGAGACTGTGGTACCACCACGTGTGAAAATCAATTATCTTGTTACTCCAGTGAGTACAGTCTGGAGCCAAAAGCAGGTAATGTGGCTAGAAAGTACAAGAAAGTTGAACGTAGTTCATGAAAGAACCACCTTCTGTGAAGTTTTCTCTTCCTCCTTGCTCATCTGTCTCCACCTGCTTGGAAAAATACAACTTCTATAATTAATGATCTGCTTTGGAGTAGTGTCTCTTTCTCTCACTACAATTACTATCTAAAAAACCCCACTGATTTTAATCTTTGTCAGCCATATTGTTCCTGGACTTATGTTTATAGTTGACGTAGTTTGGCTTTCATTTCAACAGAATCCAAATCCAAATAGTGTCTTACTGCCTCAGGCAAAAATGCAGCAGCACGGTTGCGTTTTCTCCTGGAACAAAAGAATTCTGACAGGATTTGGACGCTTGTTATATACCCCAGCAATATGGTACCTAACAGGCCATAGACTTGAGCAAGTATTTGCTCGAGACCATTACAGTCTGAATCATCTTAGGCCAAGTCTTTTGCAGAGGTCAAGTCTTACGCCTTAGTAGAAATCAAAAGCTGTACAATGTCTGTGAATCTTAATGAAATGGAAAAATATGTAAAAAAAAAATCTGAGAATTATTGGAATAAGGTGTGATGAACTGTACGTGACTTTTTTTTTGTGAAGGAAGTTACCCAGGAAGAAACAGAATAGCATTAGAGCCTGTACTGAACCAGTCAGTATAATTAAAGAGGATACCACATGGACAGTCTTCTGCAATGGACAGGCTGGCACCAGATCTAGGGAGCACCCTAAATTACTCTATAAAATACACGTGACCTCTTTAAGACTTCGGTCAATTAGTTGGTCGTCACATTGGCTCTGTGGCGTATGCCTGGTCTACAGAGGCTTTGCAGCTTGTGCTGTGAAACCTCCTGTGAAATGAAATTCTTGCTGGGTCACAGGAAGAAAAAGTGGTGCCAGTCTTAGCATGCTGAGATGACATCATTTAGAAACAAAGTCTTGAGCCACCAAGAATCTCATGGCAATGATATGAATATCCGGTACTTAGATATTATAAAGAATGGGCGTATTAACCTGACAGATCAATCCTAATATTTTTTCTTTGGTATCTCTCTACTGTTCTTTGCCATGCTTCATTTCAAGGGAGATAGAAGGCCTATCTGGAGAACAGCAGGGGAGAAAGTAATTTTAGTTTCAGCAGGTCCCTTTAGAATGCCTATGTCCCGTAACACTGAGTAAAGCCTGCGTGCTTTTAGCCTCCATGCTAGCACAGCTCTCCATAAATTCTTGTCGATCGCATTTAAAATATTCCAAGTATTGCACAGTCTCCAAGCCAGAAAACTTGTAGTTCTCCAACAGTTTACCCAATGACTTCCCCAGCAAAAGGTTACAATTTCTCAAAAATGGAAATGTTCCACCTAGAAGCCCAAGAGCACCATTTTTCCTTTAACTGTTATTTTCAAATTAACACATCGCAAAAAGACAGACCAGGAAGGCTAAGCGTGAACCAAAAAGTAGAGAGAAAACGAACCAGGAGTTAAGGCAGCTACCCGGTAAGGCCAAGGCCATTGTTTGTATTTGGGGCTTCAGGACACAGTCAGCTTCCTTTCCTTAAGCTTCTCCCCTCCAATAACAAACACTATTTTAGGGTGGAGGCTAGTGGGGAGAAGGGGCCAGGTGTGCCAGGAGCCATGGTAGGATGCATGCCAGACAACTGGTTTGTCATCAGGTGGTTCTGACAGGAGACAAATACAAGTCTTGCCAAAATGATGCTAGGAGTCTACAGACTATAAAACTCAGAAAAAAACAACAGATTCTAAGTGAACCTATATAGAAACATCCTTCTGGGAGAGAAGAATGTCTTGTGCAGCCCTGAGCCCACCTCTGCTAGGAACGAGACGTTACCTTGGCTACTGTCTGCTCAGCGATGGTACTCGGCCGACGCTGCCGCGCATCAAGTCTCTGCTCCACAGGGAAGCTACTCCGATGTGATTTGAGCCTCTCCACCAACAAGTAATAGATAGCAGCGAAGTGGTTATAACTCTTGTTCTGCAGAGACTGAAAGAGAATCTCAAAAGTTTGAGTGCAGCCAAATACATGCATCTTTTATGTACTATGAGATAAGGAAAACTGCTTTCTAGAAGAAAAACAAACATTTAAGAGGCAATCGGGCAAACGTCGTCGTGAAGTCGGAAAGTTTCACACCAGAAGTGCCAGGCAAAGAAAGCATCAGCCTTGGTTTCACGGCCCTTGTAAGTGGCAGGAGCTTGCTATGTTCCAGGCTGCCGCATAACGCGCATAACATTCAGATGCTATTCTGAGCCCGCAAAGATTTGAACCTGTAGAAGGGACTGAGGCCCAGGACCTCCTGAGTAAACAGGCTATTCCAAATCGCGAGAAGCAACGGGGAACTGAGCCCCTGTAAAGCAGAGACACTAGCCTGTTCTAGCAGGAAGTATTCAAACGGCAGCCTCCACAATGGCTAAAAATAGCGACCATTCTAAAGGAAATGATTGTGTTAACTCCATAGGGAGTCTTTTAGCATTTACGTTTGGTAAGAAGCACGATTTGGGATTAGGAGGAGACAGTCAATTGCTTACTGCTCTTATGCGCCTTTTTGAATGTCATATTCCACCCTCTCAGAAGCTCAAAGTGAATTTACTTTCCCTTCTGCTTCCCCTCCTCTCTCTCCATTTGACAAGTAACGATTTATCCATCCCCCTCCAGGGAGTCGAATAGTGTAGAAGCCAATATGGCTCCTTGAGTTTACTTCTCTGCTGAAGAATCAACTTAGCGAGCAAACAAATCCCTAGAAATGACCATTTGTAAGCAGAAGCAAATATCAGCATCCTGACAGAAAGTACTATAGGGCTACCGCTTTTTAAGTAGTACACGCTGTTTCTATGTGTCCTCTCGTCAAACGCAACTGAAACGTATTTTGAAGTGTATACGGGTTTAAATGAAAGTGAGTAGTTAATTACAATAAAAGACCAATAATCTAGTCCTGAGGGCCCTGGGATATACGTCCTTAACATTATTCTTTCCCATGGCTTCTAATTTGTATTCTTGACGCAGAGAGAGGAGTGTCATTTCCCTCACGGTGCTGCCTTTTTAATGGACACGTTTTTACTCTGAGGGGCAAGGGATGCCTTGGACTGGAATAGCTGGGTGTGTCCAGCAAAGAATAAGGCACGCTGGTAAAGTTGCTTGTGGGAATATTGCACAATGCTTGCCTTCTCTTTGCATAACACAGACACCTTCCCCCTGCTACAGATGATCTTTAGGAAATATCTTGGAGGGAGGGATGTCGCTGCTCTTCCTGATCAGTCTGCTGGCACAGACTGAGGCATGGAAAGGACAGAACAACTACAAAATGCCTAAATGGGAAGCAGCAGCATAGCTTCTTGGAAATGTTTGCCCTTGCTAGGGTCTGACCTTGTGAAATAGCCTACCGGCTTTTCTTTTCCTAGCTCTTGAAATAAAGAATGTTGTAAGGAACTCACGTAATAACTCACAATAATAAAACAAAAAAGAAAGTGAGCTCCCCCAGGAATAAATATTGGTGTAAATCTGTTTTACCTCAATAGTTTTCTGTTGGTCTATTCCAAGGCTGTGCATTAGCCGCAAAACTTGCTCGTTATACTCTCCAATGGAAGGCTCATTCTCCTGTCCTGGCGGATAAAGAATGAGTCTCTGTGCAGGAACTTCTATAAGCATCCATTTGTGCTCCTTAATCTGAGCAATAGTTAACCTTTTGGATGGGTCTAGGACCAACATTCTTCTAATGAGGTGTTCACATTCTGTTGGGAAAAAATAACGTAAGTTACTAGCCTGCTTGCTTAGTGCTACTTGCATGTGTTCACCTGACACCTACCAATACAGAGCACAACAACAGGAAACTGGCTTGCTTCTACCTGATTTTGGTGCTAAATACATTTCCTGAAAGCTAAAACAATCTTTCAAAACAAGACTAAAAGTCACACTAGGAGGAGAAAAAAAATCAACTTCTTTAAATATATGGTATGGTTAATAGTGCCATTATTTCCACACAGCTGCCACACCACAAGGGTAACAGGTAATACTTAATACCTCTTTAAAGCCACTTGAGCTGTTCTAAGAACAGTGGCAACATTAACTAATGAAGCTTCAGAACACCTCTCTGAAGTGGGGGGTAATTAGCATCCTTCTCCAACAGTTGGACCCCTGTGGTCACAAAAAACACAATTAAAAATGACGCCTCCTTGGGGTGTGAATAGTAGCCAGCGGCTAAGACTGCAGGCTTATATGTTTCAAATCCAGACCCAAGACACACTCGGTAGCTTTAGCTGCCAGAATGATTCTGAACACACCTGGCCATTGCTGCTCTCTGACCGCTATATGTTGGAAAGGGTAATGAAGATCTCCATTGGATTTTGGAAGCTGAGGGAGCAAGAGATGAACGTGTAGTTTTTATATGAGAGGAAGTCAACGCAAGTTACTTTAAGAGGGCTTAGCAATATGCCCTGTATTTCTAGCTGACCGTGATGTGGCTACAGTACAGTTGTACTGAACCAGTCCATTCAGGTAGTTATAACAAACAGTTGAGAGAGAGATTTCTGGCTATTTATTCCTGTTTATCTCCTTTGGTTTCACTGGTTTGCTAAGAGACACACCCTTCCCCACGCCCCTGCAACACCATGTGATCAGCAAGAGGCAGAGGGAAGCTGGAAGTGAAACAGCAGATCTACACCGCAGTCACAGCAATGATTGCAACTTGCATAAAGGTACTTGGATCTAGCTTGGATACCTATGTCGTCGCAGTCACAGAAACACCGCACAGCTCAGCAGAGGATACAAAACGTGCCCAGGAAGCTAAGGGGTTGCTCAGCTCCACTCTGTGGTACCATAATTGCATTGCTAAAAGCAACCAAGCGCTGAGTTAAGTAGCTCTGCTATAGCTACACTGCAGTGGCTATTTCCAGAGGCGGTGTTCAGGAGTACATACCACCAGAAAGAAAAAGGGGAGGACCAGAATGTTTTGCAGCACAGAACCCTCAACAACAGGGCAGAAAAAAAAAATTATTTGAGAGATCTAAAAATAAGCATAGAAAGTAGTCTACTGAAAAAGCATTTGATTCAGGAAGGTTGGTTCTAATAATCCAAGTTTAGAGACCCTTTAATACAGGGAAGCTGAAGGACAGCATAAAACCCTGTGCAAAAATGGCCCCATTTGTTCTTGTCTGAACAGGCACGAGGGAGAGTGAAACCCAACAGATGGGGCAATTAAGTGAGGGAGAGATCTGATAGTCTCTCAGTCGCGTGTGGGAGTGCCAGAGATATGACTATGAGAATCTGGCACATGAATTCGTTGCGCACTTTTTTGCTTTTGTTTAGCAGACACTGTCAAAAACCAGGAAACACCCGATCCACAACATAAGTATGACAGTGATACTGCTCTCAGCATATTTTCGTTCCAGATTAAAATGTTTATGGCATTGGAGAATGAAAATCAACTGCTGCTCAAACGTACCTCTCCCTGTTGCACCCCAATATTTTTAGTCACAGTAGGACAAGAGATTCTTCAGCTTCTGTTTAGAACCTCTCGTTGCCCTTGGCCACAGCCACGCTGCTGTCTGCGATGCACATGTGTTTCTTGAGGTAGAAATGGGCTGGTTTGCCTAGCAGAGGCAGCCTGGTTGCAAAGGCACGTGGCTCACCTACACTAACTAATTTTATGTTTCTTACCAAAATTAAATGGTCTGCCACAACAAAGTCTGGTGAATAGATGCACCACTCTTTGCTGTCTTGCAAAAGAGGTTATTCTAGACTTCACTCAAGATTTACCACCCCAAAAATAAAGGAGGACACATTATTACCTTCTGACATAAAATAGGGGATTCTGAATCTTCCTTCCAGAACTCGTTGCCTCAGTATGGGGAGCGTTGGTCCATCAAAAGGTAATGCTCCACAGACCAAAACATAAAGAACTACACCCATGCTCTGTAAGAAAGAGAACGCTCATTTTGTCTTTCAAGTCACAAGCAAAATTGTCTGAGCTTGGCTAGCCAACTCCTATCACAGAAAAAAACCAAAATTCTGTTCTGCAGAAACAGGAAAAATACAGAAAAAGCAGTTACATTTCTGAAAATCCCTAAACATTAAGAACACTCAGCTAACCTAAGATGGCTAGACTTGCAGTACCTTGTGCTGATAAGCAGGTAAGCTGAAGTGTAATAGGCTAGAGACTCTGGCTGCTAGCAGGAAGCTCCGCACAGGTGACTGAGTGATACCTGAAAAGTGAGCCCCAACTTCTGATGAGAATTAGAGACAATCTTTATTAACCTGAACTTTCCTCAAGCAAAAACAAACCTCAAATAGCAGCTACTCAAAGTAAGAAATTGCAACCTTTTACCAATTTGCAGAAGCCTAGGGAGGAAGTACACTGGTAGCTTTATGAACAGCGTTGGCTTCAGGGAGACTCCAATTAGTGATTCTGCACTGCTGTGTGCAGTGCTGAGCACGAGGGATTATGTAAAATGAGCAAAAGGAGACAATCTGGGCAAGAGCTCTCATCCAACTGCCAGGCTCATTTTTGAAAGTATGCAAGCTAATTGGCACTGCAAGTGGAAATAGTCTTGCAGCATAGCCAAAAAAAATTATAGCGCCACACTAGATGAAATAACTACACCAGACCCTCATGCCACGAGTTGGCATAGTTAGCCACAGCACTGGATTTCTCAAGGGGAAAAAAAGTAAGCATTGCACATTCACCTTAGAATTTTGCTAAGTACATAAAGATTTTAAAGACTGAATATATATTTTTAAAAGTCCCTTCCTTCCTTCCTTCCCCCGACAAGAGCTGAACTGTGGATTGTTGCATTCCTCCTGCAAGCTTAGCTCTTTCAGCTGACCTACTCTGTGATGAGCTGTTGCAAAAGAAATACAGAATCCTGAACTCATTTGAGAAGGTAAGTGAAGGAGATAATTTTATCATCGTAAATATAAGCACACTCGTGCTTCTCTTTGTGAGCAGGCAGATTATGTTAATGATTTCGGATCTTAAATATTTAAAGAAATATTTAACAAAGCTCTGAGATTCACTTCTGCCATTCAAACAGTGTCTGTGTTACCAGAAACAATGAGTATAGCTGGTCTACTGCAGCATTATCTGGCAATTACAGATGGTTCAGAAAGGTTGTAGCCTTTTTTTTTTTTTTTTTAAATTGAGACCTATATATAGATATATAGATATATTGATATCGAGAGATATCAATAAATAGCTAAGGAGTGTTTTTGTTAAAACAATTAGATTATATTAGATTAGCAGCTGAAAGATGAATTTCCATGCCGGTGAACAGGCTCTGACCAAAACATCAGCGCCTGTGTTGTTATGATATATGCAATATTATCACTGCAAACCTGACGTCAGAGCAAAGACTGCCAAATTGTGTTCTGCTTCTGGTTACTTCAGGATATGAATCTGTCATTGTAAGTACCAGAACACTAAAATTAAAAGAAAAACATATGAGGAATGAAAAGCCGTCTCTGACAATTCATGAAGGGTGCAGAGAACCTGTTCAGCTCATTTTAGTCCCTTTTTCATTGCATGAGAATTTAGTTGCTCTCTCTGTGCTCTTCCATTGCAGTAGTATGCATGGAGATACACACATGGATTCAAAAACATGCAGCTGCCTGCAGTAGAAAGGCTTGTGGCACCAGCGTGACTGTTCTCAGCTCAGAGAGAACAGCAGTGAGTTCTCTCTCTTATGTTTCAGTGGCTCAGAATCCCTTTAAGCTCCTCAAGAACATACACGCCTTACAAGTTCAATTCCCACTTAACACAGAAAATGTCCAATGCAGTGAAACAGCAAAGTTCATGCATTCAGTCAGGAGAGCTATTTGAGGAGCTACAGTTTTTCCTCTGGTGGGCTTACGTATTCCTACAACGTACATTGAATGGCCACTTAATTGTTAACTTCAATCCCATTCTATGTTATTTTATGATGCTTTCAAGAAATAAAGTCAAATAGAAACAGCTTGTCTGCAGCTTAAGAAAACTCAAAAGTGATTACTGTGTTTTAAATTCCTAAAAGCTGATTTAAATTCAGTTAAAAAAGGAGTAACGATACCCAGATATCCAGCTGGGGTCCCTCGTATTGCTGTCCTTCAAAGACTTCTGGGGCTGCATAAGGTGGGCTTCCACACCACGTCGTCAGAGGCTCGCCACTTTTATAGAAATTTCCAAAGCCAAAATCTGTTGAGAAATTAAGGAAAAAGTCACTTCAAACATCCACTTACCCGTCAAACTTAATTATATGCAAGGATTGGGCCTGAAAGCTCACCTTTGTTCATCAAAGGCTCTCTCACAAAGTCTTTCAGCAGTACTCCCACTAAAAGTAGTTACTGGGATGCTGAATGTCCTACGTTATTATTTTCATGACAACTGCATAATTATTAAAACCCTCTGCAAACCTTCACAACCCGTAGGAGTTTTCAGTTAACTTCTACCAATTTGCTAAATCTAAGTTTATGAACACTTATCCCTAGAATTCAGCAAACCGGAGATCAGACATACATATGAGCTATTTACTTGCCAAGAAATATCTGAGATTCAGTACTGGATCTGAGATTTCCTGAGTTTTCTTTGGGTGCTCTCTAGCCTTGAATACACAACAAATATTGACAACAAAAGCATCGACAGTGGAGATGGGAGGAAGGAGCTTTGCCAAAAGCAACAAGCATGGGAAAACACAGCCTTCTGCTAGGAAGGAAGCTCTGCTACTGGGATTGTCTGCAACCCTTTCAGTCTACAACTGAACACTTATTCTACAACTCAGCATTTTTTTTAAAAATGTTCTTTATGGCTTAACGAGAGACTTCTGTATTAGTCCCAATTCGTAATAATCCAATAGTGAAAAGTGAAGTGGCAGTCACTGGTGAATAGGGAACATTAAGTCAGAGAAAGTACTGAAGCAATTTGTATAGCTTCCCCTGTTGCTTCTCTCCCAGGCTGTGTAGCTTTTACTGAAAAAAAAAAACCCAGCAAACAACATTAGCAATGAGGAACCTGGCTTAGTGGCTGAACTAAAGCTGATTATTTTCAAAAAGCAGAATGCCAAGTGGGCGGGCGTACCACCCCCCAGTGTCCAATCTGTAGCTCTCTCAACTCCCACTCCACCCTTATCAGTGTCTTCGGAGCTCTTCACAGCCTGGACCTTCCAGTTCCTCTTACATCCTGCCATCTCTCGCGCTCCCTTCGCTTAGTTCAAATTTCGTTTGCTTTAGCAGTCCCTGCTCTTACTGCCTCCTGATTGTCCCTCCTATGTCCGTTTCACACACCCATTCTAAATACGCTCTTTCCATGACACTATGCAGTATTAATACACAGAGTCCTACTTATTCTACAGTCTTTTAATAAAAGACACTGGAGCGCTGTATTTGGAAACACAATGAATCAAAATCCTGGCTCCACTAAAGTCTAGGGGAGTTTCCTCATTAAATTCAGTGAAGCCAACATTTCTCCCTCTTGCTTCCAGTATTACTGGTCAGTATTGTTTAGTCTCCTCTTCCACTCACGCTACAGACCACTCTCCACGTTCTCTGTGAAAACAAATGCTGTTAATGCTTAAAAACGACGTTCTCAAGGTGAAAGATCTGACAAAGACAAATATTTCTGGATGAAAGACTTTCAAGACTACAGCAAACTGGCTTCAATTTGCTAACTGCTCAGCTGTATCTCTGAAGGAAGTACAGAATGGAGCATTAGCAGGTAACATGCAAAGACCCTCAAGTCCATGTTCTTTGTACAACAACAAAGCTGTTTATGCTCACCACTGGTCTACCCCTGTGTTAATAATGATTTAGCTCTTCCCTGCCACTTTCTCCTAACTAGAGCAAGCTATACAGTAGAAGGCTACAAGTTGCTTTGGGTTTATTTTTATAAGGATAATGCTTTACCCTAGTAGCCAGCCAGGCTCCTGCAAAGTAATACTGCATGCTGGCATGACTCGAGGAATCCTGTGAAAGTCAGCAGTGTTGATATACTGTAATCAGGCTGTTGATTTAGTCCTATCAACCACTGAATACCTCAGAGGTATGTTAATACGATGTGGCACTGATCAGCAGATAGCAGCACTGATAAACACTGTGGTTAGCAGAAATGGTGGTACAGGCACTGCTGGTACCACTTTGTTTAGGTCTATTTGCATAGGCTCTTTTACATAGAAGAAAAGGCTTGGCTCTCTCTTCATATGTTGTGAGCTATAAAATATTAGAGAACCTCAGAATCAAAGGAGGACAGAGATATTAAACAGGAAAACTGAACAGGCATAAAGAAAGTCAACGTGGAGTTGCTTTAGAGGAGCAAAATGGAAACTAAAACATACAACTTGTTCAACAGAAAAGGTAATTAATTTTTTTCCTCACGAAATGGCACAAGAGCTCCAGCAATTCATTTCATATACTGCTTCCTGATACATGCATCAAAAATGAGCACCGACAGAAGTAGCAGTTTCAGGAACATCAAAACTGAAGAGGCTTTAGAGCAGTTCTCCTGCCTTTCAAGATTTTCCTTAGCAGGTATAAAGTTGCTTCTGCAACCACTTCCACAAGTAAGACTTACCATTCAGTGCCTGAACATCTACACATGAACCTGCAGGAATGTTTCTTCCCTTTGAGATTTTGGCATTCTGTCAAATTTGGTTACAGTCAAGCAACAGGTTCAAAAGCTACCTGGGCCACATGCACAAACAGCATGATCTCACAGGCCTTTTGGCTGTTTCTAATAAATGATTCTTTTAACTAAAAGTTGAGTGAAGATTTCATCAAGAAACACACCTCTGCTTCCTTACTGCACTGCATTATAGATTCTCTATTAGTTAATCGGTACGACTAAAATAAGCAGGATATTTTTAATTGGCTTTAATGAAATGCACTAATTAGGAATAAGAGAGAGCCAAGACTATGCAACCAACCAGCTCTCAGTACAGAAATCTCTACAATGGGTAACACACGCTGTAAGTTAATAGAAACAGTCACTATTTTGTGCAACAGTAATGTTCCAGAGGGCATTCGTATTATAAACTGGCCCTCTTTACATACCTTACGATGATGATCCGTTTGATTCCGGTAAGCGGCTGGTGACTGTAGAACAGCCACAGTTATACACACACAATTCATGTCATTCTGTCTCGTTTTATCCCGTGTCTTTCCAAAGCTCATTTGAGGCAATCTTGAAGGAACAGCTAGACACAGCAATGTAAATGTCTGACCTGACTTACACCTGTTCTCAGTGGGGTTCTTCCACAGAAACTTCATCTTTGAAAATATCTTGCAATGTGTATAATTGCTCTTTTTGTTCAGGAATTTCAAAACATTTGTTATGGAACTAGTCTCTCTTATCGGGGTTTTAGTATGTTAAACAGCATACCAATTTTACAGGTGAGGCCAGTGGAGCAGAGAAGTTAAAAGACTAACCCCAATTCAGGTAACAAGTCAGTGATGACCCAGCCCAGGGCCAGGAATAACTGAAGCGCCCGACTGTTCTCTAAACACCAAATAGAAACTTCTCACTCTGCTGAAAACCTCTGCCTAGGCATTTCCACAGCCTGAAATTCAATGCTGTACCTCTGCTATAACCTTTCTGTCACCTCTAATATACATCATGTGCTCTGGGAACATCTCAGTCCAGTGACCTGAATACATCAGGGTATAAGGGGAAGTGCTAAGTCTCATTTCCTTTTATAAACATTAGCCTTATGCCTTTTTTCCTTGGTTGTAGCTGTATGGTCTGACACCCTGCACATACTTCATCAGTATCTCATCAACTTACTGGAAATTACCTTTTCTTTTAAACTAACTAACCATTCTGTGCAAAAGACATTACAGGGATTTCTGAATTTGCTGTCTTAAGAGAACGAGCCTAAAAATAAGCAGGATAGTTTGTTTAGGATAGTCTATGGGATGATAAAGATATCGGCCTCATTGTCAGCAGCAGCAAACTCATGTTGAAAACACAGGAAAATGGGCTACCTTCATCTCCTTGACCACACGCGTGAAGCTCCTGGGCCCAACCCAAAGCAGTCAAAAGGCATGCCCTTTATCTGTCCAGATCCCACACACAAACTAGGCCAGGGGCTGAGCCCACCACGCACCATTCTATACCAGGCAGTCAAAGACTTCTCCTGGGTTTGCACTAATCCTGCAGCTATCCACCCAGGAAAACCTCTGACTTGGATCTGGAAGTACTCTGAAAACACAGGCTTGCTTACACAGAGAGACGTGCAGGTTACTGCTCTGGCTCCTTGTGCGCCCCAGGTGAAATCCACCACCTCTGTAGCAACGACAAGAGCTCTGGTGCCTATAACCCTCCCAAGCCATTCTCATAATTCCTCTCGCAGAGAACGAAGTCTCTGATCTTCAGCTGTCTGGGAAACAATCCTGAATTACCTCAGCATAGCGTCACAGGATACATCCCCAGAGACATTTGACAACTGCACAACTGCTAACTGCACAATGAGGAGGTCTTTGCTGCGGGAATTCTCGTGTGCAGATGAGCCGCACCAAGGAGTCATTTTGGGACACTCACTTCCGATACATAGCAGATAAAGGGCATAAAATAGAATATTCCTGCTCCTTTACTGGAAAGTTCAAAATAACTGTGGGATTGAGTTTGCCAGGACGTTATAAAGCACTAACAATAAGGGCAACATCTGCATTTTAAAAGTCTGAAAACACTCGGCATGCCAATTCCTCTACAACAAAAATTCTGCAAAGGCTCAGGTCCTTAATTGCCCTACGAATAGTATCTGCATTTAAGTAGTCAATCCTTGGAGCTGTTCTGCAGGTGTATTTATTAATGAGAAACAGTGTCACCCACAGTCATAAAATTAATTCTTTTCACTTCTTATCTCAAACTAACCGTACCCATTATTTGCATACACATAAAGCGGGAACAGACACCTCTTAGATCCTAGGGTTTTCTCACTGGGAAAGAGGACTAAAATGTAAGTGAATGGACCTCATCTTTGCGTGTTTTTCCATCCTACTTCTTAGATATTGAATTCACCCTCTCAGTTGAATTCTAAAACTGTCACCCTGCCTTTGGGGTCGCACTAATGATCTGTCTTCCAAACTGTCTCTGGCAACAGAGCAAGCTAACGCTAGCCAAGTCAGAGGAACGTTTGTACAGTATCTTTTTACTTCATAAAATATTATGTGTGGTCAGGATCCTCTGCCTTTCATTATTATTTGTCTGCTCAGATAATCAGGTATTCAGTAAAAAACGTGTCTTCCTCTGGATAACTGCGGCATCTTTTTGGTGACACCAGAATACAAATGGTTTGATGCTCTTATTAGAAAATAAATAATTCCTTGATATTGGAATGGGCAAACGCTATGGCGAATCCTCTTTCTTTGTTGATACTTAATATCCATAATAAATTATAAAAACTCATGGAAGAGTTAGGCACTCCTGTGTAACAGGAATACAACGCCTCTGTGTTCTTCAGTTATTCTGCTTCTAGTTAAACAGGTACAAATGTTTCTTGCAGCAATTGAAGGCAACGAGGAGTAATAAATGAAAATTATTAATTATCAGAGCAATGCACATAACCTAATCATCAGAATCCCACATTTCCTCCCTCTGTCAAGGATTAGCACACAAGAGTGCTTCCTTTTTCAGAAGGACTGAAAAACCCAGGTGCTTGTTCTTTGCAGTTTTATGATACATTTTTGTTCCACTTTTGTTCCGAACAAATAAACCTTTGTTTTAGGAAAGCTGAGTTAGTTGGTCATTAGATAGCCCTGTTATCCTCCCTCCAAGACCCGAACTGCAAGGCTGACGTGACATCAAATCTGCTAAAGTGATCCCAGTGACAAACAAGGAGCTGTAGCATAAGGCTTCAGGTTGGAAGAAACAATTCATGAGAATCTACTGCCAAAAAGATCATGTTCAGAGGCCTTGAGACTTCAATGAATTCCTTGGATAGGGGCTCTAGGGCATAAATAACTTTGAAACTCTTACATTTCATGATTTATCTTATTTGATTTAGAACCACCTTCTAGGGCTGCACGGTAGCATTTTGTGGATTCATTACTTTAAATATCTGAATAAAAATTTGAGGTCTTTCTAAAAGATAAACTCTAGTTCAGGTACAAATGATCGAGTCTGCTGGCAGCAGTGACTGACTGAACCAGCTCCACAATCAAAAAAGCTCCTTAGGGGTTTAAGATGTATGCATCTGTGTGCTGGCTGCTAATTGTGAGTTATCATTTTGGTGATGACTCGTGATACCATCTCTCACCCGTTTTTGCATCGCTAACAATCAGGCTGGAAATTTAACAGGCAAACAAACATTTAACCTTCATTTTACCCTTTTAACACGACATCTCCAAATCAATATTATGTTCCAGGTAATTAACATACTTGTGGTATGAGAAAATCATTTTATGTTACTGCAAGTATCTGTTGTAGGTGCAACTCCCAAGAGTTTAAGTCTGTATTGTGGCCAGTATTAGCTGGCCAACACCGTATTGGCTTAATGTCAGAAAATCAGATAGCCGGTCTCACAGCAGTGGGATTTTGGGACTCTCCCATAAGCAGAGAAGAGCCCCAGCGCCTACCAGTAAGAAGGCTGCAACGCCAGAAAGACTATTTGAAAGTCAGACCACCTGCTAGATCCACAACAGCATCATGCTCTGCAAGTACACAGAATGCCTGACAGTTGCATGAACAGTTACGTGATGGCATCCTGGCATGTCACCATCCTCTGGAGGTGCAAATGGCCAACGTCAGCTCAGTTTCCAAATCTAAACAGGAAACACTGAATATAAAACTCATGCTATGTTTTTTCTTTTCCATACACCTTCTGTTCCAAAACAATTACAACGTCAGTTGGAGTAACAGAGGGGGAAGTAACGAAACCTTCTACGGAAAAATCCCCCAATCACTCTATGTCACCTGCCTTTTTCCTATCACAGATAGACTTTTGTTGTGAAATTTTTTATTCACTGTGAGGAAAGTTTTCTTCACACATCATTGGCTTGGCAACCTTGACAGTGCTTCACGAGACATGAGGCAATTTCTTCTCTCAGAAGCATTTTGCCATCTGCGTAGGTGACATTAAGTCTGATCTCTCCCTTCACTTATCTTGAATTTGTCAGATTTTCAACATCCTCTAAGTACTGCAGATAAATATCAATCTTTAACTCAGAACTGCAGCTCCTGCTCAGGTGCCACCCTCATAAGTCTCCATATCAGATTCACAAGTACATGTACGTATACTTGTAATCACAGTTACAGAAAGCATGACTTGCTTGGAAATACACAAGATATCAATTCCTAAGAAAGGGAAACTTTACTCATCCAGACTGGATTTAAAGCTAGGTATTTAGCGAATATGAACACGAGGAAGCCACTTCAGAAAGAAAGTTAAAAAAAAAAAAAAAAAATTGAACAGCCAAAGTCTAGAGTGTTTTAAATCTGACCGATCAGTAAAGGAAAAGCTGTAGTATAAATCTGCAATTAGGATTTTCTTTTTTGCTATAATCTTTACATGGTTTAGTGTCATAACACATAATAGTTTTACTTATAATTACCCAAATAGCCTAAGAGCAAGATGGGCTTAGAAGTGAATGGCATGGTCCTTGCAAGGCTGTTGCCTTTTGCTCCCTATTTGAGCACCACAATTACATAACTATGGCTGTCCAGACAGCATTTGCCTCGGTGGAACAGCAGCAGTTGGCTTTCATCTGATGGTTCGGTGACGGCACGGAGCATTAAGTTTTATCAGACAGAGCCACGAATGAAAGGTCTATAAATTGATACTAAAAGGAACAGGCAAGAACGTACTCTCTACAAGCACTGATACAACAATTCTGCTTGCTGGGGTTTGGGGGTAGGGGAAATGGTCTGCAGAAAGTGGCCAGCCTTGTATACCCTCCTGAATAGCATCACCCACTGTCACTGCCCGACACAGAATAGTAGGCTAGATGGATCGCTGGTCTGACCCAGGAGGGCATTTCTCAAGAGTCTGTGTGCTTGGGCTGGGCTGGAATTACATGCCCTGAACTGGCCAACTGTTGCTTCGTTCTGCCCTTGGGTCTGCAGTTCTACAACTTCAATTTCTTCCCTTTTTCAAGCGAAAGGAACATCACTATTTCTTCAGTTTTAAGTATATGCTGAAAAATAGCATGCCTTGACTGTAAGAAGTACAGTCAAAGCTATTAATTCACACTGGACTTTTTCGTGTAACATAAGACTTAGTGATGCATGTTTCAGCAAACCGTTCCGATCTTTAGAAACCCAATTATATTCTATTGTTGGACAAAATGACTACCTGGGCAGGAAGTTCGACATCAGTTGTTAGGCTATATATATTATTAGTTACCTCTTTTTGTTTCCATTATGTTCTCTACACTTGTTTCTTCTAATCATGTTAAACCGCCTTTTAAGAACTCACGAATTTATAGTACCCACTATATCAATTTCAAAGAAAAAGTTCAAGATTTAGACAAGCCTACTGGATGCACAATCCACTGGGCTTCTTCACTCTTCAATTATTGCACTGTAAGTTTGATGCTCTCACTTTCTGAAACGTCACAATGGCCAGGGCTCAGTTAAGCACAAAACAATCACTAGCCTCTCTTTCCCTCCCTCTTCCCCTACCTCGTTTCTGCTCTGCAATTGCTCATCTACCATAACCATTTAAGGTCAAAGGTGATTGTTTTCCACCTAAGAACAGTGTTAAGATTTTTCATTCCAGATCTGCTGTATTTTAAAATTGATCTCTCTCTGATCTCTAAGGGGAAAAACGTGCCAGCCTTCCACAAGATATATGCCAGCCACAGCATTCTAAAAGGACTGAAACTGGACTCGTAACCAAAGGACTGAGATTACATAATGGAGTGATCTTTACCTTCTTAACGTTTGCCTGAATCTGCACTTTAAAAAATATGATCATTTACAGCTTTGTGTTCAGTTGAATCAACTCTGCGCTTGTGCAATCTGCAAATATTGGCTCTCAACATTTGTGGCCTTTTGTTTCTCAATCTCATTACCCCCCTTTAGAATAATCTCGAATTTAGAAGGTATAATTTTTTGCATGTACATCATTTAAATGGAATCTCTTGTCTGTTAAAAATGGAAACAGAGTAAGATTTCAGACCTGTTTGCAATGTGAGAAATGGAAGCTCCCTGCCAGAGCTACTGCAACTTCTGCTGTGCATCTAGCAATATGAGGTGGTATCTAATTTGTACCTTTAAAAATCCTCCAGAAGGGCCACTAGCTTCAGAGTTATAATTAATCCACTTTCCTAAAATTGCACAGATTCAACCTGCCTGGCTTCATAGAGGCACGTGGATCTTTTGTTACAATAGCAATAGGAGTGAAGGAGATAATCACGAGGAGAGAGGTACCGATAAAGGAAAGGTATGAGTGTGTTAGAAACAAACCTGACCCACTTCATGAACTGAATGCTGATCAGCCAGTTCTGACGTCAATGCACATTTTACTGTCCACCAGCAAGACAAGCCAGCACCTACTTCAAAATAACAGTCTCTCCTACCTGATCTGGTTCAGGACACAATAGGTTTACAATCAAGATGGCATGATTTCTGCAGAGACATCTATAAAGCATCTCAATCTGGCAGCTTTGTTGGGTGGGAAGCATGCAGTAACTGAAATCCAGCCCTTATGGTCCTTTCAAAAAAAAAATAGTAACGAGTAGAAGAGCATTTTGACTATCTACAGGGAACAACTTTGAGAAGAGCAAAGGAGCTTCATCTTGTTACTTTTTAAAACAAATATGGTATCTAATGTGATGGAGACCACACGGTATAGTAGTCTTCAGCTGCAATCTTCTCAGTGGATGTTTTATCCAATTAATATTGTTTTTCATGTTACTTAGGCTGAAGTTTAAGTTTGAGGCTTTTGCTCCCAACCCTCTCATATCTTCTAGAGAATAACAGGTAATAAAAGCTATCACCTAAAGATCTTCATGCATCCTCTGTTTGTCATTCAGTTATTAAGACTGAAGAAAGTTCCCTGGACATCTATCTTCTTTCTTTTAGAACAACTTTGAAGCAAAGCCACTGACCTGCAGTGCTGCCTCCTTGTTTAAACACAGAAGGTGGCAGTCTCATCAGCACACAGTTTTAGAAACATTTCTTTTTGAGTCTTAACTATTCTCCTGTAAGCTGAAATACAGAGGCAACGTTATGGACATATTTGACCAAAAAACATTGTTTTCCCAAAGAGAAAAAACTTCAGTAAAAGCCTTAGAAACATCAGAAGGAACCAAGAGATTCAATGGAAGTTACGAAGAGCTTGGAACGAGCATGAGTATCTACTTGGATTTATTTCCTAGCTGCTTGGAATGATCAGCAAGAGAGAGCCCCAAGCACAGCGCACAGGGCTCAGCGCATGGGCCCTCATACTGACACTGCAGAACTTTCTATTAGCATAATTAACTAGTTATTGTACTGCTTTTAAATTGCTAGATTAATTCTAATTATCAGAGTTGGGATCCTGCGTGCCCTTTGTTCTTCCTCAGCTTGATAAGTGAACCATGCAGAATATGAACCACTGGAAGAGACTGCTCTCGTGGACCTGTGCAACAGCAGATAACTCTAAAATCACAAATACACCATCCTGTGGATTTCATCAGCTATCTCCCTTGCAGAGAAAAACAAAACAACTGACTGGGGACAAATCACTACAAAAGTTTCTGCCCATCATAATCTTCCTCCAGCTATTTTATCACCGACGTTGGACGTGGGAATTGTAATCTATCTGACGAAGCCTGACAAAGCGACATGCAAGAATCAGATCATATGAATCACCGTTAGTTAATATGATCATTTACACAAAGACCACAGTAATTAACATTCTGTAATACAGAGGTAGAGCAGAGGAACAGCTAAAAGGAGGAAAGAGATAGCAGCAGATGATGGAATCCAGTAACTTAACCATTCATCAATGCATTTATTTATTTTTCAGTCCCTGGAGAACCTACGCATGGAAATTCCCTATGACAGAACAGTTCACGTCTCTAACCTTTGTTCTGCTAACAGGTCTCCTGGGACGCCTTTGAAGTAGTATTTTTGTGACCCTGCGTTGTACTTGCACTGCAATGTTCAGGGAGGCAGGGAACTTGCTTCCCCACAGAGCAAAAGACAGTCATGAAAGGGATACCTCTGAATACTGCCCTGGTTCAAGGCGGCCAAGGCCCCCGCGGAGGAGTTCTGGAAAACTATCCTTGGCTAAATGCGACGAGATACAGTGCTGAACACTGATACGGAGCAAAAAAAATTAAAACAGATGGAAAGCGGTGGTGTGAGCGGGGAGACAAACAGCAGATCAGAAGGAGAGGAAAGAGACCAGATGAACAATAGGCCAAAAAACCCCCTTAATGTAGTTTAGCTACTGGGAGTTAAGTGGGGTCCATGTGACTTGCACTCCTTAGATTTGGCATTTATTGAAGTCATACGTTGTCATAGCACATATAATCTTAAATCAATGATAAATTTATAGGATTGCAAACAACTGCTTTAAGTAAATGTAAGTTTGAAATTAGAACAAATAAAAGTAAAAATATTCTACAAACAGTTGATGAATTTGCTCAATTAAAGGTGAACAAAGTAGAACAGACCTTTCATTGCCAAATTCACGGCCTTATTACCAACAGCTCTGAGCAAACTCTGAATTGCCCTATTAGTTTTCAGAATTTTGAGACTGAATATCACACATTCAATCCCAACATCCTCAGTTGTTATACTTGGGCCATTCTGTTATAAAGTCCAGCTACCCTCTCCATCTTAAACTGTTTCTTTAGCTTTCTTCAGGCACCAAAAGCCCCAAGTAAGAACTCACACTGGAACTACAACTTCCTGGTAAAGCAACTGTAAAATCCTTTTGCTTCATCTGATAGTAGCTTTTACTAGTATTACAGTTTAACATTAATACAAAAGCCCACCTTTATAGAACAGAGAAAATTAAAAGATAACAGTAAATAGTTTAATATCAGATGAACCAAAAAAGAGGCTACTGCAAAGTTGCTATTAATTTATATAAAGCATTAAATAACAGAACACTTTTGTATAGCTTTTATGAAACTGCTGTAAAATGCTCTAATATGCTAAAGAGCCAAGAAACGCACAGGACGTGCTGTCAAAGACCAGATTACTAGTCTTCCCTCCTTTGCTCCAGATAGTCTGTTTTCCCATACCTTTCCTTCTGCCAAAAATGTAAAGCCCAGATTTGATAACCATAACCAGATATGAATTGTGTGATAACCATTTTATTCAGGTTTGATAACCGAAATTAGCTGAACACTCTACCAAAATCATGGTTCTGGAACTCGCATACTTTTTTTTCCCTTTTCCTTAATTTTGTTTCATCCCTTACTTAACCTTTCTGTAAGCTCTTAAACCATGAGAAAAACATGCTAGGGGTAGGAAAGTGGTGGTGAAGGAATGAAGAAAGGAATATTTTGAATGTACAAGCAAAACAAAGGTCAATGCAAAAGCAACAAACAAATCCAGAAGCTGGGAAAGCTACTCCATTAATACATATGCCGATAAGAAATGCTCCTTAGCCCACCAGTAAAACCCCATTTATCTTTGAATCCCAAGCCAAAGATAACCTCTCTTTTGACAGCAGTGACTATGGGTTCCTTTTTTCTAAGTTTAGAAGAGGATAAAATTCTTGCTCAAGCCAAAACATTTCATCTCAGAGGTGAAGTGCTCATTTTAAAAGATGCGTTGATTTCCTATTCTGAGAAAGAGGACTTGAAAGGATGTAAGAAATTTTTCCTGAGGGTGAAATGAATCCCCAGAAAGAGTAGGGATGCCCAGTCTTCCCAATGTTTGCTGTAGTATCACAGAGAAAGGGGTGAATCTTTGTGACACAGATGCTAACTAGTTAACCAGGTGTTAATTTAAATAATAAATTATGCTACCTAATTAAAAATCCTTTCCCTGAGTTTCTCAATTTCATTTTCTTCTAGCCTAGGCAGGTCTTAAATTTCTTGCAAAAGAAACATCCCATGCCTTTTCTGTTTCCTTTAAACTCTTTCAGGATGCTCCCTTTGTATTCTGTAGTCAAAAAGAAATCTGTCAGACATCTGCAGGCACATTTAATGTTCTTCTGCAGCCTTATCCTTACAGGAGGCATTAGAGATCGAGCCACATTTTCAGTTGATCCATTTCAGAAATTCCAGAAAGGAAATTCAAGGGTAAAATGATGCAACAATGATCTGCAGCTTACAAGAGTTTAGCACTCCACCTTTTTCAGCCCACTGAAAGTCTATTGCCGCTTCCTTCTCAGAGCTGCGAAGCTAACTGCTATGCAAACCAGTTTCATACAGCACTTAGTCTGCCTTTTCTGCTCCCATATTCTTGATGATTGAAGTTCAACAGTCCTCCACATCAAGATGTTACCTAGCTTTCCCCTTGCAAGTGTCTGAGGGCTAAAGCCAGCATGGAAGGGTTCGTGGAATTGTAATGAGTTGACAACCGACAAAATAATTTCCACTGCTGGCAACATCTGCTGTGTCTAAATTTATAATTAAAATGAAATCATGCATGCAAAGAAAAAGAATCAATAAGCTTCCATTTTGAGTTTTTCTAATGTTGAAAGAAGTTATTTGATTAACTCTGTTTTAACCTGAACATCTGGCAACGTTACAGACATGTTATGACACACACAAAAAAATGACGATGACTCCAAAAATTATTTCCTTTTTCCTGAAAACATAACGGAGCTAATTTGGGAATTATTTTAGCTGCCTTTACTGTGATAGCCATAATTTAAAAAAATACATACATACATACACATACACACACACACACACACACACATATATATATATACACACACACACACACACACACACACACCCCACTCTGATTTTCTATACCGTTAAGTGCAGCAGGATTTCTCGGGCAGCAGCAACTGAATTACCGTAACTGCTTTCATAAAAATAAGCTGTTACTGAATATCATCAACATTCTGGGTACCTGCTATTTTGATGTTCATGTTGTTGTCAAGCAGAAGATTTTCAGCCTTCAGATCACGGTGCACAATCTTTCGGCCATGGCAATACTCCACTGCTGAGAGGATCTGCCAGAATTTACGCCTGGCCTCAGACTCACTTAGACGGCCGTGGCTGGCGAGGTAATCTGTTCAAATGAAGCAGGTTTCAATGGATTAGCCAGCAAGCAGTAACCCTGAAATTAAGTAATTTCTCTCAAATATCAAGCACTAGCAAACTCAACAAGGATTTCAGCCAGTCCCAGTTCCCAACCCATTGTTCTCCCAAGCTCCCTTCCAAAAGGGTGGGGGGAAAAAAAAGAAAGAGTACAAAAAACTGTTGCCGAATCAAACTCAACCCTCCATTACCTCTTTTAGGGTTGTATAACTGTTCCAATAAATTTTTTCATACAACACAACTCCCGTGGAATGGGGAATGGCTAGAATAACTGGCTTCACCGTCACAAGATACTTTAAGTCTTAGCCTCTTAGCAGTTCAAGTGAGCTTCATGTCACAATTCTTCCTCTGAAACCTCAACACATGCAGTATGTTGTAAAAGTAAAAAGTAAAAGCATTGCTTCTCTGGAAGTAAAATCAGTACCCATAAGGAGCCATGCTGACTGGTCTCTTGTCTTCATCACACCACAAGCAGGAAGAACATTTTGCTTTCATATTTGATTATGTCATAAAAGTAACGTTAGCCCTGAAACAAACAATAGCTCTGGAAACTGCAGACTCCATTTATCCTCAGGAACACAAACAAATGAAGCAGCAGTTGTGAGATTTCAATTCAACTGTCCTGACAGAAAGGAGCTTCTATAGCCAATTCTTGTCTCTTGCTCTTACAAGGCAGACAATTAAGAAATCAACAGTTAGGATGCTTTTAGAATTGCCTTCTACATCCTACAAAGACTGCAGTTAATGGACAAGGTGTGGCAAATGCACACAGGTATTCTACCCAGCGATCCACAGACAAGGGCAGCACATACACACACAACTGATCTGCAACCACTTGCTGCAACACAATAACCAGTCCTTTGCAGTGAAGTTAAAATAAACAAGAAACAGTGAGCAAGAGACAATCTTATTTGAAGAACGGTAAGAGTTTAAAAACGCAAGATGATTTTCAGCCAAATGACTAGTATAGTGACAAAAATAACTTCTCTCAGATAAAACGAGGTGGTAAATTCCAGGAACAATTCTGCTCCATGCAATGCAGCATTGTCACTATTTGCTCAAAGGCACCGCAGAACCTCTCAGCACGACTACTTTCTCAGAACTCTTGAAAAATAAGAGTCAAACAACGCACATCTTATTGTAGTGTGGGTTACTGCAATACTGTACAGTGATGCTGGAAGGTACGCTATTCAAATAAAGGTGATTGAACCCATCTATGAATCTTCTAAACAACGACCTTTACAGGGCTATGCAAAAAAAGGCTGCTTCGTATGGACACTGCGGACAGGACACAAAGCCTTTCAACCCGCACTCCTCAATTCTTTTGTCTAATCCGCTGACACACAAGGTCTTTATCAGTAGCGATGTTTTCTGGGAACGTGTATGAAATCCAAGTGGAATGAAGCGGGAGGTAATTAGCTGAAATAAGATGCCAATTGCTTTACTACAACCAAAAGCAAGTGCATTTTTTTTTAGAGTGATCTATTTTACATCTTTGCTGTTTATCTCACAAGTTTCTGTTAAAGGGTGAAAGGAGAAGGAATATTAGCTTCATCTGGAATGAGATTTTGTCTCCGGAGACTCCATCTCACCGTTAATTCATTTTGCCCATGCTTACACATGCAACATCTTTCATTCATCAGCCATTTTCCAGCTCTTGTTTAAAGCACAGAGCAAAAACTGAGACGCTATGAGACTCTAGGATTTATGTTAGGATTCAGCATTGAAATATGTTCCAATCCCACTTTACACATATATACAACACGATGTTATCAGACATTCACTTATCACACGGTGGATCTCTACATGTGCTAACTAAATGAATAAAACGTACAGTCATATGAGATAAAGTGTGTGTGTGAGCCACAAAATTAAACTGCCCACAGATCCCCATCTCACTCCCTGCTCATATTGCAGTGGCTAATAGAAAAAAACGTGATAGGCTGCAGGCTGCATAAACAGTTTCAGGAGGGTAGTAACAACTACCCACGATCTGTAATAAAATGCACTTAAGTCACATGTATGATCATCAGTGACCCAATCAGCTCCTGGCAAACCTTGACTAGACTGTTGATTTCTTCTTGGATAAATCAGAAGAGACAAAATTAAATTTATATAATCTAATGTTCCTAAAATAAGTTGGTTCCTTGGTTCTTAATATCATTATAAAGTTGTTAAACTAGCTTGCAACCCCACATCTTATTTCCATGGCAGGTAACCTTACGTTGTACCCATCATGAGGCGATAAAATACAGCCTTATTAGTTACACAGATATCAACCTTCCAAAATGCTAAGGGTAATAGAAGGCAGTCTACAGGCATTTGGCTATAATTCCTGCATTATGGCTGGGGGGGGGGGCAGAAACAATGACACTTCAGAGCAAAGAAATCTTTTCTATCCTGCAAGTCTTGTAAAAGAGCTTACTAGACAGTGAGGACGTGCATTGCCAAACATTCTACCCTACCAATATTTCACAGAACCAGCATTTGTGAGGGGGGAAAAGGGGGGGAAAGGGGGGAGAAGGGGGGGAAAGGGGAAAATTTACAAACCATCTGTAACAATGCAGCTGCTAGTTTCTGATGCTACATGGAGTAAGAGTAACCCAGCTTGCAAAGGGCCATTGAGAGAATCAGACAACTAGCGCCAAACTAAGCTTTCTGTCACCTGTAAAGCTATGGAAAATTAACCAAATTTAGCAGAATTATTCTGGACTCATTTCTGTGTAAGACCACTAGCTTTAGCATACTACAAGTACATAAAATTTCAATATAAACCAGGAAAAAAATGCAGTGAAACAGTGGTATGAAGATCTGGAGGAACTGTGGCACGGTGCTGATTTAGCAAGAAAAAAAGGGTTGTGAGAAAGCTATTGCTTATTTGGCAGGAAATCACCCAGTCAATAACGCATATGGGAAATTATTCATCTAATTGGCAGTACATACCCACCAATTCCACAGAAAGTACAACATTTCTGTATTAACTCTACATTACAGGTCTGCTGCAAATGCTTACATGACTCTGTAAATACCCTGAAATTATATAACAAATCTGAGGAAAGTACCCACAAGGAAGTTTGAATGTTTTGCGCAATGCAACTGAAAATGCAGCAGAGAACAGCTACCAAGCATCGTTTCCTATCGGTCAGTAAAACTTTTCAGAAGATGAGACGCAGTATCTAAAAATCCACAAAATACTCTTAATAAGTTACTGACTCGCTGAAATATTTGTGGGGAAAAAAATAGGCTTGATGCTTCAAAACCCAGGTTTATCCGTGCCATGTTATTACTAATTTTCAGTCCACTACATCTAATGTTTTCTGAAGACAACGATTTTATTTGCTTCTAGAAATTACCTTTAACGGCAACAGTAGTCATTAAAGCAGGACAAAGAGCAAATGAAAGATTTGTAAAAAGTTAGATATAAATTAAACCAAATAAAACTTACATTAAACTTGTCCCAAAGCCCATTTCAAAAAGTGGCATTTCTATCTCGTAAAACGTGGTGTGTAGAAAACCATCTGGCATAAACAAGGATGTCTTCCTGAGAAAGTGCTGCTAAAAAAAGGCAGAAAAAGAGAGCAAGAGCTTCCCAGCTGATCCAGAGAGCCACAGTACAGTTGTGCTCAAAGCCAAAAAGGGCGTTTCTTCAATTTGTATTAATACAACTGAGAACATCAGTGTGCTATTAAGGCATAGGCTTTCAGTCAACTGCTTAATGGCTTCAAATTTTGGATTTAACAAAAAAATGTAAGTTTTTGCCTACCATTTGTTCTGGCTATTTCACTGCACTGTCAGCAGTTCTCCGGTACTGCTTCTGCTCTCCACCAAAGTTCAGCTTTTTTGATTTATTTTGGCAAAGCCAAAGCCTTTCAGATTAGGAAAGCAAAAAGAACTTTTTTTCACAAGATTTTTTTTTTTTTCACAACAAGAACTTAAAATCAAATTATCGTTAGTTTAAAAATTCAATAATGGCATCTGAGCTACATGATAAAATGTATCAGCAGTGAAACTAGAGTAGATAATTTAACATTTCAAAATATTTTTTGACTGTAACGCCTCGGAGGTATACGAGCCGCTTTTAAGTTGTTTTAACACACCAACGTGCTTTACAAACTCTAGTTGGGCAAAAGTGAGAGTGTATTTGCAATACTGGATAACTAAACTAATAGTTTCTCCGCCTTCCATGAAGTTGCATCTTATTTCAGTCTGCGCACCCTTATTGCGGTCCAACATATCTTAGCTTGTTTAGCTACTGTTTAAGTGTCTTTTTCTTACGCCTGCCGTTAGCTATACGTTTGATTAGATGCAACTCTTACAGACTCAACGTCATTGTTTCTTCTTCTGATAAAATATTCTTACAGACTGAAAACGAGGGTGCAGCAGAAGAGTTCACACTGAGCCCCAGAGAGCCTGCAACTACTAACTGATAGGTTAGCTCAATTACAAACGTGTAACAACAGGTGTTCAGCACGAGGGAGGTAAAAGGACTGCTTTCCAACAGAGCCAGAAAACAGATTTCATACTTTGTTCCCTGTACTTCAGTGTGGGAAACCTGACTTCAGCAGTCGCTCAAAGGACCACTACAAAAAACATCTGCTTCATTTCCAATGGTGTTAGTTTAAGGTCAAGGCAGATTTAACAGAAATTACAGGAGATGACCATTTTGAAAATTGGGCCCGCACATCTGGTATCTCATGACAAAATGCACCAAAAAAACCCACAAAAAACCCCCCAAAACCCACCACTAAGATTTGCAGACGCAAACGGCAATAAAATCCTGGTTACCTATGTTATTGTCTCTTATCTCTAAATTGTCGCATTAAATCTTTAAATGTCACCTCCATTTTCTAAATAATTTTCTTAACGATTCTATAATTCTTTCAGGCAAAAATACCTCTCACGTTCTTTATAAACAGAAACACAGCTACAACTTGAAGATTGCATCTCATTTCGTTCTCCTCTTACAAAACAACATTGATACAGCAGCACCAAATTTCACATGAATACAGCCAGTAGAGGCAAGATACTTTATTCTTCCTTACTGGTATTACCAGTCAACTCACTGAAGGATTTCACCAGCCATTTAAGGATGGAGATGGTGCCTTCAAAACTCGGAAGGCTACAGCTCTGAGCTTCCAACCTCAATAATTTTTTTTTTTCCTTCAACAGACCGTATGTCTGCAGGGGGATGAAATGGGGGACAGTTGAAGCTCTCTCTGAAGCACAGTGCTGAGTCCAGCACCGACAGCCTCAGCGGATGAGCCTTTGGGACTCTCTATCCCAAATTATAGCCTGCAGATTATTGCTCTCAGTTCCTTAGGCATGAAAGAATGTTGCCTTGAAAGGCCCTCTCTTTCAAAGCTAAACAGTTTTTCAGAAAATTAAAATGATGAACTGCTTAATAAATTTAAATTCAGTGAGGCAGAACTATGAAATTTTAGGTCTGGTCCAAATGCATGTCTCAATTTAAATAACTGTTGGAGCTGCTGTTAGCCCCTTCTAATTGTCATTTATGGAGAAGGTCCCACGAAGAGGAATTATCCTTTACAGACCAGCTGACACGCATTTCTGTCTGAAGTCAGTTTACAGGTCAGAATGGCTGCTTCTGCAAGTGAAAGAACAAACATGATCCATATGAGATTTTGATCCTACTTCTGTTTGTTTGTTTGTGAGGATCTCTGACAAAATCCTTAATTAAAATGACTGATTGCTGAATAGAGTTTCATGCAATATGATCAGGCAAAGAAACACATCCTGGATTCTGACAACGTTACATCTGTCCCCCTACAGAGGGGGGAAACGGTCTTATGACGAAGCATATTCAGGGTATGCCAAAAGATCAAAGATGCGTTTTATTTTATTTTATGACTGAGTCAACTAGGATTAAGTTCAGCTACACCTTCCCCCTAAACGCTTACCAAATTCCTAACGAATAACCAGAGGTAGCTAGGAACCTATTTTGAGAAGCTAAGCTACACATACGTCCACAATTCAAACTACAAATCAAATCACAAAGTGCTTACGTTTCCAAAGAACTTTACATTTGCAGGTAACCCTAACAATCTGCAAGGACAGTGTACTGTGAGCTAAGCTGTGACAGGCTGTTCTGTGGGTATATCACAGAAAGGGAAATGCTCTCCTTTTATCCGTAGAGTACTTATCAGAAACTGGCTTTGTAAATATCACCGCCTCAGTTTTACAGATGAGGGAAACAGAACAAAAATCACAGAGCTAAGCCTGCTTGCAAAGGACTACACAAAACACATCCAGCGGGTTTAGAATCTGGCAGATTCTGGCTTCCCATCCTTTACCCAGTGGATCACAATTTCCTTTACTCTCCCACCCCAGAGAATTAACAGGCTGATTTTTCTCTCAATTCCCCACCATCCCTCTGCAGAGGCCCCATCTGTAGTGACATCATCGACCCTAAGATCAGATTTACGCTACATGACAAACCAAAGTAGATGTGGTACTACCTAGACAGAAGAAAAAGCAGAGAAAAACAAGGCAATTTTGAGAGAGATGGCACAGCACTCTCCCCAATCTTCAGTGTGGAACCAATGCAGTACCACTTACATCTTTTAGGCAAGATGGAAAACTCAACATCTAAACCAAGCTTAGCCATGATAGTCCTAGGCAAATCTGGAGGAGCTTCACTCTGCCGCCCTAAAAAACGCTTACTTCTAAAAGGTTTCGAAGAGGTAGAAGATTCTTTTTGTCATACAAGCAATTCATCACAGTACTGCAATGCTCTGTATCTATTACTGCAGCAAACTAAATATAGTAGATGGCAGTGATTCATTTATCATTCTTTACACAAAAAGCGGCTTTCAATAATTTTCTGTATAGTATATAATGAAGGAAACTCAAACGCTCTTTTTTTTTTTCCAAAACATTCTTTACAAATAAACAGGTTGAGAACACTGCGCTGCTTTTAACCCTTGCCAAAGCCACCGTTCATGCTCACACCATGCTGAGTTTTCAGGACAAAGAGCGCCATGGATTATAAAGCAGTTTTCATAGTTCCCAATCCAGGAACATCAAATTAAACCCCACATGTGACATGATGCCAACTTTGTGCTTCAGACTCTTTAAAAATGTAAACATGGCTGTGTAAGGAAGGGGGGAAGTACAGTGCTCTCAGTATTACAAATGTAAGAAATGTTCTTTGAATGTTAGATGATCTGGAGAAATCTGAAAATTTGGAAGAAATTTGAAGATCTGGAAAAACCTAAGATTTCTTCTAGATTGTGCAAGGCTGAGAACTTTGCTGACATTGTGTTCTTAGGCATCAGAGTTCTCAGCTGCCACTTGGGTCACTAGAGTATTCCGCCATTAAGTGCTCCAGGCATTGGGTTATTGATTAGTAAAACGAATTCTGAATCACGTTTTTATGTATTGCCACCATTAACAGATCCCCTTGTTAATATGCTCAGTAAGACAGGCTTATTTCAAAGATGCTTTGTAGGCAGATTATTTAGAAAAAAGGCCTATATTCCATAACTGAGGTGACTTAAAGGTTTTGCTTATGTGCAGTTGAAAGCATTTCACACGCTGCTGTTACTATCTCCCAAGCAGAGAGAGATGGTTGTTCATGAGCCCTCTGAAATGGTGCGACTAGAGACTTCATTCAGTCAGTACCTGACACTGTACTTAATACCTCCCCAAAAATGTTTTTAAGCAAAACATATTAGGCCCAGTCTCCAGAACCTGCAGATCTGAAAACTTGCCCCAGAGCTTCGAACCCAAAACGTTTTCTGCTTGTTTAACTTGGCAAGGCACGCAAACAAACAAAAGCCTGGCAGCAAGGGGAAGATCATAATGTTTGCATGCTAAATACCATTCAGTCACAAAGTGACTGGCACATCACATGATATGATGCTGAAGTCAGATGTCAAAGACAAACTAAACTATGTTAAATGCAAGCCACCCCTTCAAGCTTTTAATTCATTCTTTGTTAGTAATGCAGCAAACAAGTTAATGAACTTAAACTGCCTCTTGCTTTTATAGCTCTGGCCTGTTAGGAGTAATTTAAAAATTCCAAAGCACCTTTTCAGATACACTTGCCCTTATACTTTCCACCAACTCTAATAGTCTCTGTACAGGAAATACCAAGCTGGTCATTCATGCTGAAATATACTTTCTCCCCTGGAGAAATAAAACCTGTCATAATCCCCCTACATAGGTGAAGGCGATGTCTGCAAAGATACCCTTTGTGCATTAACTAGCTTTCAAAGAGGAGAGGTTGGGATAAAGGCAGTGCCAGCCACTGGAATAGAGAGACCTTTTTAAAACAGCTGAAACTTATGGGAGATATTCTGCCACAGTAGCTGGAACCCGGATGCTGATTCTATATGCATATTTTATCGCTGGAGCTAACACAACCATGACTCTCCTCCATTTTTACTTCATATATCTAGAGCAAAGGACCCTGGTAAGCTAGAAATAGCAAGGCTACCTATGCTGAAGTGTGTACTCCCACACCACACCCGATTAAGTGTTTTATGTTTTATTGTTTTTTTTTGCATAATACAATAGAAACAAGAAGCCACCTTAGGTTGAGCTGGAATCATGACAAGAATAAGTCAGCCTTTTGCTCAGAAAGCAGCTTCCTCTCTGGCTTTCAGTTTTCTGCATAAGTAATAAGTAAGAGGATAAGTAAGATGTGCTTTGTAAAATATGGTATTTACTTCAGTATATATAATAGTATGTATACTCTTAGTAGATACACTGTTTAGAAGAGCCCCCACTCAAAGCTTCTCATTTAAAGTGTTGTCCATCTAGGTGAACCATTACATATAGTTGTTTCTTTACTTGGCATGTTAAGGCTCTGCGTAAGAAACATACACATACTGGAACAAGTCCAGTGAAGTGCCACAAAGATGATATGAGATCAGAGCACCTGTTATATGAGGAGAGGCTGAGCAAGCTGGGACTGTTCAGCCTGGGGAAAAAGAGGTGCAAAGGGATCTTATCAATGCGTATGAACTCCTGAGGGGCAGGTGTGAAGACGACTGAGCCAAACTCCTCTCAGCAGTATCCAGTGAAAGGACACAGAGGCGAGAGGCACAAATTGAAATAAAGAAAATCCTGTTTGAACATAAGAAAAAAGTATTTTACTCCACAGGCAAGCACCGGAACAGGAGATACAGAAGGGGGGGGGGGGGGAGGTAGATCTTCCATGCTTGAAGACATTCAAAACACAGCTGGGCACGGTCCTGAGCAACGCTCTAGCTGACCCTCCTCTGAGCAGGGGGACTGGACTGGACGATCTCTAGAGAACCCTTCCAATCTCAACTGTTCTGCGATCATGTCATCTGGGCTCAGCGTGAGGCAGCAGAGACACTGCTCCTCAATTCCAAGATTAGTAAGGAACAAAAATGAATATTCCAGTATTAGAGGACAGGTACTTCTAGGCTTATAGCTGCCTAACAGAAGCATTAATAACTGGTTCGAATTTCAGCTTAGGAAATTTAGATTATACACTAAAAATAACCTTTGTAATAAAAAAAATCCCATCTTGGATAGTTTTGTCTAGAAAGGTTACTTAATCTCCCTCTAGGGAAGTTTCTGAGAACGTGTTAGACAACTTCTGCTAGAAAGCGTAGTTGTAGCTGATCCTTTGCTAGGGCTGGGACATACTAGACAGCTGCTGAAGTCCACTCCAGTTCAGCTGGCTACATCTGTGCCTAGACATATATAAAAATGTGGAGGGCAAACTGCTAGGTAAGACTAGGCTCTTCCAGACACAGACATAATTAAATGCTCTCACTCTAAGAGCCTGAAGAGATGCCTGAAGGCCTCCTTTACACAGAAATGTTTCTGGAGAGATTTAAATTTTATTGCTCACTTCCCAAACAGACACAAGAGTCTAAGCAGCTGAGAAGGCAAGCACGGAGGTTCACAATAACACACACATATCCTTAAGGCTTAAAATTTATTTATGCTGAAATACGCTAGAAGACTTGGAAGACTCAGCAACTCCTCTGTCTACTGGGGATACTGCAATAGCATGTAGGCATCGAGCTACAGATCCAATAACTCTAGGCCAGGAGGACAAGTTACGAAGGCAATCTCAATCTCGGCAAAATTTGGTTTGACAACAAAAGAACACTACAACTAGGCTTCCCAAGATAGAAGAACAAAATCAGGAATAGAATTTAGGCTACTTAAATTGTGCATCCCATTGGTTAAATTATACCCCATGCTTCTAAGAGAAGTGCTCAGAAAAGAATCAATAAATGGGCGATCGCAGTGCTACCTTTTAATTTGCATAACATGGCACACATTACATGGCTAGTTACTGTTCATATTTAATGTAGACATTTCTTCATATCTTGGCTGCTGTGTTTTTAATAAGAAATGTTTCTCAACAAATTCAGTAGCATGCTATTCAAAAAGATTTACGTTGAGATCTACTTCTCAGGGATTCTTGATTGTATGTGTAGAAGCAGCTGAGAAGCATCACACTCTTCCCCAGGCTGATCTGTTTTTCCAAACCACCATAGCGCATATACTGTTAAAGCACAAGAGCTGTTGCAAAGAGAAAGGCAGAACATACTCACTGACTGACTGAAGTAGCTTATTTTGCATTTCCACGCATCACTATCATTCCACAAAACTAATTTCTGAAATGGGATGGTGAATTATCAGTAATATATAGCCTCAGACTGGTATCTGACAAGAGTAAGAAACTTCTTGCTTCCACTCTGAACTCTTTTACAAATCTCAGAATAGCCTTATGGTTCTTGACAGTAAAACAGCAATATATCTGCTTAAGAACAGTACAAGTAGTATTAGCACAGTAACATAGCCTGGCATTATGGTCAGCAGCGTCCCACTATTCTCCACTTTAAAAAAAAAAAAGACAGCAAGGTCCTCTCTGCCTACTGTCCAGTTGCAGAACAGGCTGGAGACTGTAAGCAATACCTAAACCATCAGGAAAGTAGATGACAAGATGGAAGGTAACACAAGTATGTAAATACGGTGACACCGCTCTTCCCAGGCATGATGGACTGCAGTTGAAACGTCTTCCTCTTACCTATTCCCAGGTCTTCACCTCCTTCACACTTCGAGCATGCAGTAGGAAAAAAAGAGTATCAGAAAAGTAGGTAGGCACAGTTATCACATCACGTGTTCCAAAATGTGATATTGGCGTTACAGATATAGAAGCTGTGTTATTATCGCTTGTTTGATAAAGTCTTGGGCTAAAAATCCAGCTGCAGACCACATTAGGAAGTTGAAGCACAAGATTAAATAATTTCTCCTAACTTCAGCCAAAGGCAGCACATTCCTCTCAAAGCTTGTAAGTTTAACTGGACATAAATCACACAAGCTGCTACTTTTGAACTCCTGTGGGGACCGGTCACGTTTACTGCATTTAAAGTATGTAGCAAGTCTTTCATGTAGTGAGTATGTCAGACACAGCAGGCAAGAGGCGGCGAACTACATTCACAGTAGTACAAACTACTGAAACCCTCAGACATCCCCTTTCCCCTTGCTGAATGCTTGGGTTATTTGTAGGCCAGAGAGTCAGCCTTACCCTCCAGGGTCTGGATTCTTGTAATGTTAAGAAAACTCCTGGTCACTGATGAAAAACTAGAGAACTAATCCTTCAGAACAGGTTCACTATAATTAATTTAGCTGATAGTTACCTTCATCTCAGCTGAGAAAGAGACTTCAGGTGAGAGACACTGAAGAAAGGTTACAAGGCAGCTAATGAATATACTCTAAAAATACAGCAGAAATAGCTAGCTTAAAAGCTTTGTAGAACTATGAAGTATTAAGCAAAACTGCAACCTTTTTCTTTGAGCATTTTATTAAGTCTAAAGACTTATTTTTAAAAACAGCTTTAAAACATAACATTTAAAATGACTAGACTTAAAATAACATTTATAGCAGTGACATTAACTGCTGTTGAGCGTATATGTTGTTGTTTTACTGTGGCCACGAAGAGAGCAAAGAATCTTAGCACAAGGGATAAAACAAAGTAATCCTTTACATGAACTAGCATTCAACACTATGAAACGACGGTTTAGCAGAGCTGAAAAGACTATGAGGTTCAATACCAGGCTACTCACAATGAACTCCAAAGTCTGACACAGCATTAAGAGAACATTTACCAGTTACCAAACACTGATGACCATTTTAAAAAGCATGCTGTGTACTTTATGGGATTTCATTCAAGAGGAATGATAGATAGGAAAGGGACTTCCTACAAACTCTTACAAATGTTGTAAACTACTAAGTACCAAAGTTGTGTTGAGGAGTGATCACTATGGCTAACTTCAACATAGAGTCTGATCTGTGGGCTCCTCTTGCCGTCAGAGGAGAAAGAGAGGCTCCTCTGGAGGGTGAGTCAAAGCTCCGTTCAGCCCTGCTGTGGAAGGGGACCCCTTGGAGGTGTCTCACTCCTCCCTGACTGCAGAGGGAACGTAAAGAAAGATCAGCCCCAGTAGATTCAATTTTGCCTTTTGGCATATACTTCTCCCCCCCTCACTAGCTCTGGAATAAGAGCAAATTATCTGCTCTTGTCCAGAAACCCAGAACTATTTTTCCCAAATGCAGCTAAAGGTTAGCTGAAGAACAAAACAGCACAATATTTAAATGTTGTCAGGAAACAAATTAACTGAAGAAACACTGGCTTCCACCAGCTTTATAATCATCTCGCTTTACAGGGAAAAAAAACCAATATCCCTCAAAAACCAGGAAGGCACATGGCAAAGTGCTAGAAACTTGGAAGGTATTTTTGTACAGAACTCCAGAAGAACATCTCACTATTATTGTGGTTTGAAATCTAAGGTTAGAAGAGGGAGACATTGTACATACTTTTAGACTAAAGTAGCAAATTCCATACAGCCAAAGACCGACCATGACACAAAAGAGGAAAAAACTATATTCACACAGTTTGAGTCAACTTTCTACCCCTGCTCCCCCACCCTGTTTTTTTTTTTTTTTTAAATACTACCCTGGTTTTCTCTACTTTGCAGTTACATCAAAGTTCCCTTGGACACGATATCCTGCTTATGACACAACCAGTCCAATGATAAGGACTTTAGGGGGCGGGGGGGAGATAACCCAGACAACAAGAAGGGACTTTGACCATTTGAGTTCTGTTTCTGTGACACCCCTCCCCAAGAGTTAAAAAAAACACCACACACACTCAGCCAGGCTCCACCTCTCCTGCTCTCCAATCACAAGGGTGCTCCAAATGCTGAGCTCTATTCTGACCCCTGTGAGCTTGTTCTGCTTGCCACATCAACCAACAAAATTTTGCTTCACTGAAACAGTTTTTTTTTTTTTTTTTGAAAAAGCAACTCCAGTTTTGTTACTGCAATCTAAAAATGCACCTGGAAACTCCGAGTGCCTAGATATCAAGCACGAAAATCATGAAGTTAACTTTTATTAAGCAAGAGAGGTCATTACTTTCAATACCTCAGTCTAATTCCTAAACAGAGCAGCAATATGTATGGGATGCTCTAGATGAAAAGTTTTCTTTTACCTTCAATAGTATTTCTGTTCCTCTGCTATTTTACTTTTTTTTTTTTCCTTCCATTACTCAATGAGGGTATGTGAGACTCAGTCATGGAAAATAATCCCCCATTGTGCTGGGTATTATGCCAACTTGAGACAAGCTTGGTATTAGGTAGTGACAATTTGTTTTTGCTTTTTTTCTGCAGACTGTAAGGGCAATGTGAGAGACCCCGTTACCCTCTGAAGTTCTAATATGTTTCTACCGTTACCTAATTGCTGCCTCCTCCTCCAAAAACATAGGTAAACAATGACTAATACATACAATTTACAATGAAGTATCCTGTCATCAATTACAAATTAAGTCACTCTCAGATAAAAACTACTCCAGTAAAAGCTTATCTCGAAAAAACCCATCCCAAAATATCATATCTCCAGTAAGGGATCCAGAAGGATCCTTGAATTTTTATGAGAAAACACGGTCCAAGAGAATTAGCAAACTGTCTGAAATGCAAATTAATGGAAATGCAAGGGGGATGTCTCAAAGCCCAGAATGCCTCCGTTTCTTCAAAATGAACTATATAGTGTTGTCAGCTCAAAGTATGGCAGGAAATGACCCACACATCAAAACCAAGATACAAATAAGGCGGCAAAAAAAAAAAGAAAAAAGGTGAGCATCCAAATTATTTCTAGACTCTTTAGCCATACTGGTCAGGACTGTACATCCTTAGTTTTTCGTGAATTCTTCCTTCTTTGGCCACCCCATTTTCTCACAGAAATAAAGCTCCTGGTCTTGTAAATGCAACTTAATAGTTGTAGAATCTTAACTGAAACTACATAAAATACACAAACTTATCATTAACCTCATGTAGCTCCAAAGGTGATTTTTAGATAAACCTCTAGAGTATGTTAATCACTTAGGCAAACCTTACAAGGCAAATAACATCTGATGTTGTGGTTTTCAAAGCAAGTTATAAAAACAAATGGAAAGATTCCATGGAAAAAAGAACAGAAGAGTTACAACAGGGGGAAAAAGGGTTCTTACAATCCACGAAACCCTTCTACCTCTCTAGCTGGGTTGTAACTGTTGTAACAGTTGCTTGAAACATGAGGTAGGTGTTAAGGTGTTAATCAGTAAGAAATAATGATGCAACAGTGACAATCCACAAATCTATAAATAGCACTCAGGACTCTATACTTGTATCTTCAAGCATCCTATGGCTGAGTTCCGTTTTTCCTTTATAAATATGGGTGAACTTGAAAAAATAGAACAGTAGAGATTATTGAAAAATTAGAGTTGAACTTTTGTTACAATGCCTAACGATGTCTTGTTACATGCCAGATACGCACAACTTACTGCCATTTTTCCGAGTAGCTCAGAGAATCAGGGAACCTGTCTCAATGAAGATGGTTCACTTAATTGTCCTCACTGCATAGGATCTAACTGTATAGAGTGCAAAAAAAAAAAAAAAATCACCTCTGGCCTAGCTAATATGAAAAACAGCATTTAAGAACTACTTAAACCCCTGATAAAGTCCATGGAGAAACTCCAACTGATTTCAACTAACTGAGCTCTTCACATACTCTAAATAATTACTGTTCTATGCAGGTCTCTATGTTTATACTAACTCAGCACCCGTTCCCCATGCAACTGAAAAAAAAACACACTTTAATTAAACAATTTGATGACACCTACGTAAAAGATGTACTGAGGTAGAGGTAGGCCAGCCTCCACTCTTGTGGCTGGTCTTCAAGATTAGCACTAGTTTGAGAACGGTAGCTTAGCATGTGAGAAAATCAAAATCCTCTTTCCTCTTATTCCATGTTTCCAGATGGCAGTCAGTGTAAAGCACAATAAATCATACAGTTCCTCTAGAGAAAGAAATATTTCTAGGAAACGCACAAGATATTCAAACTTTAGCAGACCCCAAAACAGACCTATGCTTGCATGCTGTAGCCCAAGTGAGAGCAACATTCTTAGTATTTTTCTACCCCAGCCTTATTAGAATAGCACCTTGCCATTCTACATGTTGCCCGCCATTTCAAACAAGTTTATGAATAGCGAGCTCATCTTTAGTCAGATAAACACAAGCTATCACAAACATTTTTTCACATGTACAGGAGCTGAGGAAAGGCAATTTTCAGGTAGCCTTTGATCACTAATGTGATCTGTAAAGTTAAATACACTAATATAGGTCAAAGCATGATGTTAACTGGTTACATGCATCGTTTTGTTTGTTTCTTCCTTGTGGCCTAACAAAGAGCATTGCTATAGCAGATTCAGCCTCTTCTTCCTGCAGGAGACTTTGTTGCTACCCTCATATCCAAAACAAAAATCCCCGCACAGAATAACTTGCGAAACATGCGTATAGCACAATCACAAAAGACAAAATAACCTTGAGATAACTAACTGGCAATGTTAAAGCACTGAGCTTAAAGCATGAGCATGTGAAAGCCTGAATACTTTCAGAACTATGACAATTATTCAAACTCACTGAAACAGAGGTCAGCAGGTACAACCTGGCTGCCATAGCCAGGTCTCCATTAGTTAACCATGCAAGATTTTTCTACTGTGCCCGTTACCACAATCAAAAAGCATGACTACCCAGGGAAAGAGTGCAGGAATCATGTTCAATACAAAAAAGAAAACCTTAAAAGGGTGGAATCACTTTCATTATCCACTTCACTGCCTTTGGGATGAGTTAAAGGCTCATAAAAAACGCACCTCACCAATTCCCTCCTATATACTAAGCAGCTGAAGATTTCAAAAGTTAGCCAGCCTCCTTCATTCTTCTGAACCTTCAGAACACTGAAGGATTCTCTCAAGTTCTGCACTTCAGGTGGTCATTTACACTAGAAAGAGGACAAAGTAAGTGCAAAGTATTACCTCCTCAGAATAGTCGTATTTTACAATTACCTTGCACTGGTTTGCACAAAACCACTTACCTTGCACAAAACGGTAAAGTCTTTAGGTTAAAACGAGAAAGAACAGCTCCCATGTACTAACATGCCTGGCAGCATTACCTGCCTCTCTGGACCCAACCGTTCAGAATTCCACTTCTTTCCCTGCACTGGACAGAAGATTTCAGTGCCCCAGCAACTCAGTTTCAAGCTCCAGTCATTTTGCATCTATTTCTCCTCTGGCTACAGAAGCAATAGATGATCATACATAGTTTTGGTTTTCCATTGTATTTATGTGATAAATTCATTCCCATGTTGACAGCTTCTGTTAATTTATGCCAAATCAGGTGGGCTTACAGGATGAATAACTCTTCCTCTAAGATGGAAACAAGATGGGTAACTCAATTAGTGCTAAACAAGAGGCAGGAAAAAGAGGAACTGCATTACGCATATGCTGTGGTACATTTTGAAACAAAAATCCACCCAACTCAGGACAAAACCCACTATTGTAGTTGAGTGCTGTAGCCACTTAAGCCTTTATACAATAGTCTTGGAAAAAATAACTGTTACTAATAAATAGCACATTAAGACTTTCATCTAGCCCTGGGAACGACTGGTCATTCTAGTCAGCAGGGGCTCACCAAAATTGATCTGGCTAAACCTGATTAAGCCTATGTAATTGTACATCCCCTCATGCAAGTTTACATAAAAATCCATCATCTACTTTCATTTTTCAACTTCACCATCAGCCTCCCATTTTGAAGGTCAGAGACAGGCTCCCAATCTGGAGTACACATTAATTCCCATTTAGACTAAAACTATTTCATTTGTAGTATCAAAACAAACCCCTATGTATACACCTGAGTGTTACAGGAAAAAAAGCTGCATTGTGAAGTATTACAACTAAAAAACTACTACCGTCATATGGATTTATTTCAGAAGTGTTGCTTAAGTGAGGCATTTGGACCAAGGAATAAAAATTAGTGTGAATTTGAATGAGTCAGTCAACTCAGACAACTTAAAACGTGTCTTTTAATGAGCGTTACTCCCAGCAACCCCCACGCACTCTTCCCTACTGCCACATTCTTCCTGGAAACTTATTAAGAAAATGATGTCTGACAAAACAGTAAACACACAAAAAGAGCTTCCTCAGCTTACCTGAAATACTGGTTGGTCCACTGTTCATTATCAGGCTGAACATTTAAAGACAAGATAGTTTTTCATCTCAACTCAGTGATGAAAACCTGGCAATTCTGTCAAGTGCACTATTTGGATTAACCAATGCCTTCTGCTAAAGGGACATCAGTTCTCTTTAGCTTTTTTATACCAGCATATACCGTACTTTTTCTCATTTTAGAAATAACAAGTCTAGGAAACAGTACCAAGCGTCACGGCTTCTTCTTGATGGGTAACAGAAAGTGACATTCTGCAGTAAAAGGGATCCTTGGATAACTGCAAATGACAAACTTCAGAAGTTAAGGTTAAAACGTTGAATATAAAAATATTATCTCGCTTACCGAAAATCTCTCCATTTTTGGCAAATTCTGTCACAAGGTACAACATGCTTTTGGTCTCCATCACCTGTTGATGGAGAAAGTGCACATTAGTTTATTTGGGGGAAGAACAAAAAAACAAATGAACCCACATGAACACATATTTTCAGGTATCTCCTCTGGTGATATCTCCTCCGATAAGGAAGAAGTGAAAGTCTTGGGCTTGCACATACAGTTATCACAATTTTTTCCAGTTTGTTTCTTTAAACCATCTCAACAATGGCAAGGGCGCTAAGCGCATGGCTAAGCTTTAAACACCTCAATAAGCCACCGTACAGAGGAAGAGGTGGCTGGAATTCTTGGCTGTAAGTGACTAGCATAAGGCAGCGGCATCCTCCCTGGCTAGTTTCAAAACTTTTCCTGAAGCAATCCACCTAAGCAATTCCCTTGTTCAACTCCTGTAACATGCTGATGGCTGGTTAGCATCTGTGCTTGAGAAAGTAGTCTGGGGCTGTTACTGACCTCTGTTACCAACAGTTCTCTAGTCACTCAAAGGAAAAACAAAGGAGTATCTGTCGGTCAAATTTCAGACACAGCATCACATCACAGGATCACATCGCAGAGTCAGGCAGAGTACGTGATTGCTTTGTAGCTCTACTGTATTTCCTAGGGATTAAAACCACCCTATAAGCATCTTCTGCCTTTTCCCGCTGGTGTTTCCAGCCATCCTGTTACAAAAATAGACTGCTCACAACTCCAAAACATGTGAGGCTGGAAGGAACAGAGCGAGACAAACCAAAAAGGAAAAGAAGGGAAGGCTTCAGAGGTTTTCCATAGACAGATGCTCATGGCCTTGAACAAGAACACTACCCCCAACAATTCAAGATTCCATCTTTCCATAAAACACACTGGGAAAGGGCAGTCCTCCTCAGCTATCCTGCTGCTTTTTTTCCTAAGGTTCTACTCCTAAGTTGCTCAAACAGCTAGCCAGGATCTCATACAAATAGCACGACTGAAAGATATACGGGCAATACTCTACTTCAGATAAAGTCACTTAGGATTTCTCTTCAGTATAATACAATTTCAGCTCGGGTCACATACTGGGCATATGCTATTTTTACAACCACAGAAGAAGAGTTCAGCCCAAGCTGCCTGTAGACAAGACTATCTTGAATTCTATTTCTGCATTTTGTTTGAGTTTGAAAGTACAGGAAGATTGGCTCATAGATGAACCGTTTTCAGGAAAACTTAAAAAAAAAAATCAGACGAATCATGGAAGTTATAAAAACAGCAGAACTACCAAAATCAGACAAGCCAGCAGACAGAAGATGAGGGCACTACAAATACACACGACCATTTGTTGCTGGGTTCATTACCTAAATTTGTCAGCCCTCAACAGTTCCCCAATACAAGACAATTCAGAAACTCATAGTAGGGACACAATACAGTGATGGGCCTATTTTACAGGCAAACTAGAGAGGCAGTTTTATTGAGTGCTATTTTGAAAGTCAACTCACCTGTCTACCAAACGTACTTCTAATGTGCCAATCACTTAACAATGAAAAGGTAAGCACTACATAACAATTATCCTCCTCCTCAAGTAACCTTGATGATCTCCAACCTTAAATTAACTACTCTCAATCTCCTCTCTCATTTTTGTGTTTTGTCATCCATTCAGGAGAAACTGTAGTAGGTATTACTCAAGCTAGTTAAGAGTTTAATTCTGTAAAGCCTGCAGCTACTCAATGAATCAACAGTCCATTTTAAAAAGAAAGTGCCAGTCTCTTTTCCATAACATAAAATTAAGGCTAAGACTAAACCAGGCCAGTTGTCTTTAATCAACGGCGCAATTCTAACACCAAAGATCTAAGCCCTCGTGCAAGTGATCGTACTACTGCCTTTAGAGATCAGCAAGAGTTGATCCAAGTTTAAAGTCAAAGTTTGGTTTTCAGCATGCACAAATCTGTTGAGCTAGGTTTACTTGAAATAAGCAAAAGAACATCGCAGAAGCACTATTTCGTTTGTTAAACGGACCACTGACAAGCAGATCCCAAAGAGTATACTCTGAAGAAAGCCTTCGAAGTAAGTTTTATGTGAAGCAGAAATGCCAGCAGCCTCAAATATTTTACTGCTATGCTAGTGGGAACAGAAAATGAAACAGAGCAGGAAAAAAACAAAGCAAAATTATATTTTTACTATACAAACTGTGTGCACTACAAAAGTGGTGCCACAAGTAGAAATCTTCAAACTTTTTAGAAAGTCTGTAATTGCACGTTACTACAAGTATATGTTTATCTTTTATTTTTAATAAACATACTCTCATGCCATAATTACTCTCCATTATATTGGAAAGGAACGCATCCAATTCCACAACATACATAATTCAGTTTAGGAGAATCATCAACGTGTCCACGTCCACCACACCAGCGAGGCAAGATTCCAACGGAAATAAATCTACCACAGAACTCGTTATCCATCTTCTAATAAATGTACCTTAAGATAAAGTTTTGAGGTCTCTCTCACTTGGTGCCTTCTTATCCAAAGATATCAAATAGAGGCTGCAAATATTGCTCAACTTCCTCTCTCAGATTTGACTAAAGAAAATCACTACAGAGACACAAATCCTCAGCTTCCTTCCAGGTAACCACTCAGAAGACTAAACTTAGAGGCATGTGTGCTAGACCACCTCTGCATCGCCAAGGGCATTTAAAAGACCACTTCGGATGTAGCCATTTCACCTGTCTTTATACCCTTAAGCAACCAGAAATACTGACTGTATTTACACTGACACACTTGACTAGAGGACATCAATTGTCCATAAACATATCCTAACTAAACTAGTCAGACAAACAAACAGCATGGAGAACTAGCAGATCAACTCAAGTTAGTCAAGAGACAGACCTATAAGGCAAAGAATATACATGTACAATATCAGGCTTAAACTGTCAGACACCAGCCAAGGACAAAGAAATTACACTGGGCTTTTACAGTTTGCTTGCTGGGAGCTTCAGCAGGCAGCTGTACATTGCTAGAAGAAAGGTAAGGAAGAAGTCACATTCCCAGGTAAGGGATAACCTTTTACTAGCCAAGGCTCATCGTATATGCACTTAACTTATCCTAATCAATACACGTGAAAGGCGCGCCCCTTTCATCAGATTTGAAGAAGGAAAAACCATGCAGTAATCAGAGACTTCCAAATAAAATAGCACCCCTTCCTTTCAGGCACAAACCCCGAGGTGAAAATGCAATTCTTCCCACCAATAGAGTGGACTATTTTTGTGCTTTGCCAGTAATCCTACCTCGAGGGAACCAACTTCAAGATCATAACATACATTTCTAAAACTGATTCTGAAGCCTAGGATCTATTCTGTTTTCCTCTCTTGATCTAAAATTCTTCCCACTCTGACCTCCCCATCGTTTTCCTACCCCATTTTCATTTTGGATTCATCTGGCAGCCAAGGTTCAGTTTATTGCTCAGAGATGAAAATATTCCATCTCCCCAAAGCAGTGAAGTTTGTGTTACAAATCACTAATTTTATCATGAACATTTGATCCAGAAAACAAGAGAAAATTCCTATGCAATTGATGGGATCCTTCAACAGCCCCAGTTTTCAAGAAGTATGACCTACAATATAATGCTGCCATTTCAAACACACAGTAGCATCTCTAGCCCTGATTTCAAGGGGGGCTTTCGCTAAAGAACAAACGTAGACTGTTGAAACAGAATTCTTTGCACCTTTCTGTGCCAAGGCCCATTACATGGTAAAGACGCATCAAGATTAGCGAGAGAATTTCAGATCCAACTGAACTCATGCAATTTTCTGAGGTTCAGCAAAGCCTGCACATCAGCTAAAAGTCAATAGAAATAAAAATACTATTCAGAAATCTTCCGTTACACAACTTTGATAGACTGCTGTGAAGCTTCTGGCCTATTATGACAATAACTCCGGTGCGCATAAGCATTAGGGAGGCAGGGCAACACCGACTTGGTGTTTTCTGTTTCAGACGGAAAAAACAGTATTTTCCAATACTTCAGACAACTAAGAATCGGGACTTTACACGTGGAATGAGATGATTCTGCAGTCTGGATTACAAATCCTTTTCTGTAACTGGCTGCCTTCAGCACAAAGCTGTCAGCCTCTGGTAGGTCAATTAAAGAAGAGACAAAAGCTTTCCGGTGGTCTCCTACTCTCAGTAGGCAAGAATTTACAAGACTCACACCACAGCTATTAGTATTCCTTTTCATAGTTTGATGATGGGGACGGCAGGGCAGGAATCACAGAACTAACACAACTCTTGATACTTGCCTATACAAGTTCTCCCTGCAGATAGGGCTGAATATTCCTGCACTGCTCCAGCTTACTCGATGGTTTGTCGAGTAACAGACAGGAAAGATTCATCACCAGGTATTTCAAAAATCAGCTCTTTCACTAGCATCACATTTACAGTTTTCTGTGTATTTTAAGTAGATAGCAGGTATATTTGAGTACCTAACAGTGCCAGTCCAACTGGTACCAGAGAACAAGCAACAGCACTGTACACGCGCATGCAAAAATATTAGTCACGTAGCCAACACAAGTCAATCCCAGAAAAGCTGGGAGTTTGTCATGGACTGGCCATCTGTAAGAAGTTACTAGTGTAAAGTAAACCCTTCATACTGGAGTGAAGACGGAGAGGAGGGAAGAAAACACTGCTAAACATACCTGGTAGAGCTTTATAATGTGTGGGTGATCAAGCATTTTCATTATCTGCACTTCTCGATAGATCTTCTCCAGATTCACAGCATCCAGCTGAGATTTGTCAATGATTTTTATTGCCACCTGCAGCCAAGAGTAAAATTCAGATTAAAACTCTCCAACATTTCTCCTTATTAATTCATCCTCCTTAGAAAGAGAGCACCTACCATAACCCTAGATAGCTTAAAGGTCTTTTTTTTCTAGCTCAGAAATACACCTCCCAACGCTGCAGGATTTAAAAATACAACAGCACAACACTGAACGTACCCGTAGTCCCACTAGGCGCCTGCTGGACTATAACCTACATTTGCATGTCAGTAACCAAAACTTCACTGGAAACGGAAGACAGAGCAGGTGGCAGGAGGTTAGCGCTCCAGCGAGCCCAGCTACAGAATGTTCCTTTATCAGCAGCTGGTGGGAATAACTAAGGACCTTGCACGTAGCAGTGCTTTAAAAACAAAAAGATTTCTATAAAGCCTAATTATTTCCACTTCTGGAGTCAAGGCAGTCAGTTTTAATTCTACAAATGCAAACAACGTTTTAACCAGGAACTGTTGGCTCAACACGAGCCATTAAAACACAGTAGACTCGTGTAGTTTTCACTGTTAAACAAATTACAGAGAACTATGCATGCTTGTGAGAGTCCAAAAATTTCATTTCAAATTAAAAAGTTAGTTAAAAATTTCAGAGAGGAAGCAGTTACAGCTGCTATAAAGAAACATACACAAGAGATAACAGCACTGAAAAATATTAAATACCCTAATGGTGTACATTCACCCCGAATACCACATTACAAATGTGGAAGCAGGAGCAAACAATATAAATCACACAAACTTCCAATTATAGCTGCATTTCACATAAACTATTGAACTACAGGAGACAGCTGTTATGCAGGAGACAAAAATCCACAGGAGGTGAACCTCATTATCTCCAGAAAGGCTGATTACGGACCTACCTGAATTCAGAATTAACTATTTACTGACTCCATTGCCATATGCTTTTCCTTTGTAATCTATTCACAGAGGCATACTTGCCTTCCCTAACCACAAGAGAAATAAGAAAGAAATAGGTAAGACCCTGCTATGAGTGAATAAAGTCATCTAGCCTTGTAATCAATGGAAGGTTGTTTTTTTTTTTTTTTTAAATGCAGGATGCACTACAACACAGCTGAAGTAGAACGAGATTCTGGTTTTCAAAGTACAAACGAACAAAAAATCCAAAAGCAACGCAAAAGATCTCACAACACCTCATCAATGCAGAGCTCACTGCCACTCACTAAAATTAAATTTAGTCAAAAACATAACAGTATATATAGGAACAGACAAACAAAACAAGAAATAAAGGTTCACATCCCACAACACATTCACCATTAACCGTGAAATTATTCCATAGCCTCTATTCTTCAAAAGTATAGCAGTGGATGCCGTTGGGAAAAGCGGTACTAAAAATGTTATTCAAGCATTCAGTGCTCCCCTCCCCTTCTCCTACTATCTGCAACTGTTTCTTCCATGCCAGTCTGACATACAACAGCTTGGATAATCCTGATGCCTGATCTCAAAATATGCTTTTCTGTTCTTTTCTGCTAACTGTATATATGTACGGCCCTGTCCATAATGAACCCGCTCTGCCGTCTTTCACATCACACTACATTCTGCATTGAGAAGGATACAGTAAACAGGGATCAGTAACAGAGTGAACAATCAGGTCCTAGGAGATCACTGATCTCTCCCTTTGAAAGTTTGTCTTGTAGCTATGAAGACAAATACCTCTAAATCAGGCAAGTAAAACAGGCAGATAGCCTGCTTCTATCCTGACTCGCTATCCTCTTACTTTACTCCTATTCCTTCCAACTATATTTACTGTCTTACATAAGGTTTATATATAAACTTAAGAAGTTCTAACTTCACCTGTGCAAGTAATAAGGGAGAAAGGAAGAATAGTAACAATCATTAGATTGGATTATCCAAATACATAGCTCCTGTTTAGTCTTCCCAGACTTGCACTTAAACTACTCCCTACAGTACTTGCTCATTCTCTCAGCAGGTCCCCTTTTGCTCACATATAAAGGCAGACCAGCAAGTTGCTTCCTAATTTGGTCTGATTGTACGCCATCTGGCAGCAGAGGATGCAATCATTCATATAGCTTAGTCTCCCTCCCTGGCCCCCCAATACCTCTAAACCTTCCTGCTCCAGGTTAAGATTATACCTAATAAACTGACCTCTGCTTAGTTTTTTTTTCTTTTTTTTGCAGGCACAGTTAACCCAGAAGAGTCACTTCACTAGAAAGTTACACAAGGTAACCAAAGTAATCAAACCAAGCCACTAAAGCCAGGCCAAATTCTTAAGCACACATCAGGAAATGTTTATTCAAAGTAACTCATGTGCCACATTTCCCTACTTGCTCTAATTGATTTTATACTGGCTCCCTGGAAAAGTAGCATCAACCAGAGAGACAAGATGGTTTCTCATTCATTCTCAACACTTAACCTGGCTTATACCCGTTATTTGCATAACTTCCAGATTTAAGAGGAGCAGAGACCACTTTTTATTTCCAAAATAATGAAAAGATCAATCCCTAGTAATCTTGCATTCCTACCAGTCCACAAACCAGTAATCTCCGTCAAGCAGCAAGGTATCTCCAATCTCAGATAGATCAGGTTGTTTAGGAAAGTGCCAATACCTCCTTCACTGATCCACTAGAGCGCAAAAAATCCTGCTGCCATTTTTGCTATTACATAGCACCAGTCCCTCATGAACTTGAGGTATTCAGGGTAACCTTTTTCTTCACCTCCTTCATCCTAGACAACACAGCGTAGAAGCTTCACATAACACTCACAGCACTCAACCTCAGACTGCCTCCTTCCCTTGCTCTGGTCCATTTAATTTCACCTTACAAAGTGACTGTGCGTTTTCTCCCCATAGTTCTCTATTTTACGAAGCTCTCTTCAACGCAAGTGAAAAGAAACTGCAGTAACTTTCTCCTATTTACTCTTCTCACGCATAGGAAATGCGCGCAGTACAGAGAAGCCAAGTAAAAGCAAAGCTCTGCAGGACTTCAAAGAAAAGAGGTTAGGTCTAACACAGAAGAGAAAAAACAACAAGCAAGACCACAGCCAAGTAACAAATAAAGGCTTCCTTGGAGAATTTGAAAGTAACAGCAGCAGCCTGCCTGCTGAGGCTCTTGCTGAACCTTTGTTAATCTATCCACCATAGTATCATTTATTTAACAAATATTTATATATCCTTCTCCAATACTTCTCACCCCCCTCTCTATTGGACAGGAGGGAGTCTGCAACTGTATGGCTTGCTATTACTACTTTTTCCAAGGAAGCTTGACTCTCACCACCTTACCCCAGTGAAAAATCTGACTTTAGAAGTAAACAGACTCTTGGCACTTCTTTCCAGCATAGTTTGGCGCTCCCACAGTTTGCTCTTATCTTTTGAGTATTCCTTCTACCGAAAGCAAAAAATATTTCAATACAGCCCGCTACCGCTTTCAAGCCAATCTGCAAGAGTCTGCACCACCAGCTTTCTCCACAGATATCAGGCATCACTCTGAATGCTGCAGTTTCCAGATTCTAACATCTGCCTGAAGTTCCAACAAAATCAGTATCAGAAGTAATTCTAAGCATTGCTCTCCAGTAATCAGGAGTACCTTTGCATTTGACATGCAAGTGGACATCAGGCAAGATAATGAAGGACTAAATATATTTCCAGTTTCAATAGGCACTTCATTAAAAAAAATCCAGCATATTAGATCAAAACACGTTTTGTCTTATAATGTGAAATGCTTTAGTACTATTAAGCAGTTGGTTTTTGAATGTAAAGGGTGAAAGTGCACGATTACTCAAAGAAAAAATTTCGCTGTTTATTTTGCAATGCTTGTACAACTCCCAACGTGTTATATTATGTATATGCATACAGTGGCAGGCTTTTACATGAGAAGCAGCATAGTAGCAGCTGGCACCGCTGCTTCTGTAATCAAATGCAGATTAGATATCACAGTATTTGCGATCTCCAGTTCTCTTGCATCTTACCAGGTCTGTAAAAGGTTTAGAGAAAAAACAGTTGGAAACACTTAAAAATCCAGCGACTTCTTTATAAGGATGTAAGGAGACATATTACATTCAGTAGAAACCACTCACTTTTGTCCATAATCTCAGCTGTAACATGATGACAGGAGAAAAGGAAGCAATTTTTAGTTAAAAAAGCTGAAGTCACATAGGCTGGAGAAGAGTTTCCTAACTATAAAGTGGTTTTGTCCCCAAATGTACAGCTCCCTAACTACTAAAGCCTTACAGAGATGTTGTAACATCCCTGATCTTTACAAAATAGCGGATACAGACTGTCTGCATAAATAAACGAACTCTCATTTCTGTAGCACAGTCGATCATAACACAGCCTCCAGCTGCAGCACACACCAGATAAAGAACAATTACACAAACTCTGTGATTCCAGCAAGCTTCTACTGTTAGGGTACCTTTTTTTTTTAAAAAACAGAAAAAGGTTACCACACCTCTCCTAAAAAGAAATAAAAAAAATTCAAACATCAGTATGTAAGTATGTACTTTAAGATAACTTCAAGGTGAGAAAAAGAGAAGGGAAGTCTGCTCCCTCTTCTCTTCCCACCTCATCTTTTTGCTGCTTAAAGACGTGAATACAGCAAAAATGTTTTGGAACATCATTCCTTTTTAATTCAAGAATGTTAGGAATAGTACTTCCTTCCCTCTTTTGCTAAAGGCCTAGAGTACTGGAAAGGGAGTTCGCACTACCCTAATCTGACACATCTGAGAACTGAAACTGTCAGGCAGCAGGTTTAAGATGAATGTTAAGCAAAAAAAGTTTTTCTATCCTTCAACTACTCCAGCTTTCAACTTTCATTTAGTTCTGCTGTTATCCATTTAATTCTCTTATCGCTCTTTCTGAAAAGAAGTTTGTCCATGTCAGTGTAAGCTTTAATTAAGGTTTCATCCAGGTTAGAGAAATTCTCATTTGAGTTGTTAACCCAGTGCACCTCAAAAGTAGATTAACAGCATCAACACACACCACTTTGATCTGGAGCGAGTTCAATTTAGAACAGCACAGTGTTTGGCTCTCACAGATTCACAAAAACATTACCTCCCTCAGGGTGCAGTTTCGCATTACACCCAATCTGATCTACCTGCGAGTTGGCTGATAAAAGGGACTGCTCTGCTCATTCTCTGCCTCCGGAGAGGCATTTCCTCCTCTACCCCCTGCAACAGATCTGGAGAGTCTGTAGCAGCAAGCAGTTTTCCCTCTTCTCCTTCTAAAGAGGCATTTTGCTTATTTGCACATTTCATTAGCAAATGATATCCTGAGATCACAGGATTCCTTGGCAACTTGATAAACAAGCATGGCAGAAAAGAGCATGTCATTAACTTAATGGCAACAAACACACAAACAAGCAAAGCAAAGGTCACATTCAACCGTGCAGCCCCCTTTTGAGGCACCTTGTATGGACTGTCGTTGAAGAGGGTCATGGACTGTATTTTCATGTTTCTTTCCGGTTGACTATTTTACTGCTATATTAACACAGTGTTTCACTTACAATTTCAGAGTTTCTTTGCATACACAAAAGAGAAGGTAGTAGAAGGGTATCTTTTGCTTCAGGTCTGGTATCATTTTACTTTCATCCATAATCTTCTTTAACAGTTTCATGGCAACTGTACTCAGTGTTTTCAGTTAATATTACAATTTTCAATTCTAATATGCAGGTTTTTATATGTAAGGTGGATTCTGTACATACTCCATAAATGCTAAGCTTGCAAGGTAATAAGATCCTATCTTTTCAAATTTGACGCTTACTGGCTAATACTGGTATACCAGCATAACTTGCAAAGTCTGTAAAAAAGCCCCAAAACAAATTCATAGCATAACGAGTTTGAACAGGGAGAGTCAGGAGAAACTCAGAGAAGGAAACAGTCCCTTTGAAAGGACTTCTCTGAGCATGTCTCAACAGAAACACAGCACAGATCTTCATGTACTACAGACTCATTGGTGAGATGGCATTAGTTTCAGCAGCTGATAAGCTAAATATTCTTCCATAGCAAGTTTAATAGAGGCAGTCATGTGCAGCATATAAGTAAACACAAGAAAGCAGCAACTTAAGAAATTTAAGCCAAACTTAATATCCAACAGTTTAGAACAAGTCTCAGAATCAAATGTCTTCCATCTAGACATGTTATTAAGCGGGACTCCCGCTCTCTTATGTGCGTAGTCAGCTACCATTAAATTAAGTGAGGTTGTCCCAAACTTGGGGTGCTTATTCAAAGCAGTATTCCGTTAAAATTACTTTCTCTTGACGTTACTAAAAGTGATCTGAACAGGGTTCCTCTTCCTCAAAGATCACGTCAATACTTCGAGCAACTAAGCAATTAACTTCCAAATAAATATTCTTGCATCTCTTACCGCAAAAATTCACAGCAATGTAACTGTACTGAAAAGTGAAGTTTGACACAGAAGTCTCATAGGCAAGTTTACTGTAAAAATAATGCAGAAATAAAAAGGCTCCAGATTAGACACTGTACACAAGGCTTCTCATAAAAGATAAACTCGGTTAACAGAACTCAAACTTGTACTGATGACAATGTACTGGAATTTAAGAATTTCTGAGGGTACAGGTGGAAGAATCGTACCAGAATGAGAGAGCTGTTAAGCTCCTAATTTTCTATATACTCATTATTTTGAACAATACCAAACAAAGACTTCTTAAAATAACAAGGTCAAGACTGAAGTATTCCTCCTCATCATAAAGCCCATATATAAGACAGAACACCACTAAAAAGGACAACCTACTGCTTTCAAGTGGAATACTTAGAAATTTGGCATATAGCATCCAACTTGAGAACAGAACACCTTCAGGTAATCGTCAAAGGTCTTAACTTGCTCTTCAGTAACAAAAGAGAAAGATTTAAAGTGATTAGCAGTTTATTGTGCAACTTGAGAAATATGGCTCTAATTTAATGTTTAGGATGCAAAGCCCATCCACCACAGCACAGCCAGAACAACATCAGCATTGGAGGTTTGTTTTCTTTAACCAAAGCCCAAGCTCATGGCAGTTTTCATTCTTGTGAGGAATGAGTCTGTCATATGAGAAGACTACAGCAACTGCTTAATGTCAGGTTTTTTTCAATTTGTTTACTTTGTATTTTGGACAACACTTTGATTAGCCAATTTCCTTATTTTTGACTGGTATAAGCACCACATAAAGCTCTTCAGTAAAGAGCAAAAAAGATCTTCACAGAGACTGACAAAGAGCTCACCCCTAGTATTTCAGAAGAAAACATGAGAGGAAGCTGATCGTTCAAAGCCATTACTCCCATTAGATGGCAGTTTTTAGAGTGCACCTGACTACATATTACCCAAATAGACTGCAATAATTATAGCTTTAGGTGAAGCATGAAAGGTTAACAGTTTCAAGGCTGGTACTCACTATGTAACATTTGGGGCAAGCAAAAACAGCGAAAAACTAAAATGGTTGGATTTGGTTCATTTGTAGCATGTCTTACTGGGAGGACTCATAGCAAGATATATATATAAAAAATAGTTCCTTCACTAAAACAGACTACTACGGCTCATCTAAAAGTACTAGCCAAGTGAGGAAACTAATGTATGCAGGACAACAAACCAGCCACAAGCCAAGATCTTAGCCTCCCTTATCAGCAGCAAGCAAGTTACCATTATCTGATCAGCGTGCCTCATGAACTATGCCAACAGCTGTTCACCCCCTCACACACAGCCCCCAGCATCCTTACTGTCACAGCCACAAACCAGCAAGTGCACTGCCACAGGGAGGGGGGCTGGAGCCACAGGGACACCCTGCTACAGCTGGGCTCAGAGGCGTTACTGCTGCCCTTGCCAGGAAAACCAAAAATAAGAATAAGCAGGCATGATTCGTCCTTCAAAGCCTGCTCACAGCAAAGCACTTCAAGTAAAATCCCCCTCCTCACACCTTCTCCTAAAGGAGAAGGTTCCTGCGCCAGAAGGGACAAAGCCGTGCAAGGGCGCCTGCCGACCTCCCCCCCAGCTGAGCCACCCAGCTTACGCCTCTGTAAAACCCCAAACCCTGAGCCGAGCCTCACAGCCCCAAAGGCGAACACCCCCTCCCCCAAAGCCCCATGGCCACCCCACACCCCGAGCCGAGCCTCACAGCCCCAAAGGTGAACACCCCCCCCCCCCCGCCCAGAGAAACCCTGAGCCGAGCCCCACAGCGCTAAGGCCCATCCATACCCCGAGCCGAGCCCAACAGACAGCTCGAAGCCCCGAGGAGAGCCCGAGCGAGCTTCCCCCCCCCCCCCTTCCAACGGTCCCAACGGTCGGCGCGCGCGCGAGGCCCGGCGGCGGCCGGGCGGCGCCGGGGCAGGGGGCGGCCGCGGCCCCCGCCGCCTCGCATCTCCCCGCCTCACCTCGCTGCGCGTGATGCGGTGCCGCGCCAGCTTGACCACGGCGAAGTTGCCCTTGCCCAGCGTGCCCTCGATGTCGTAGAAACCGACGCGGACGGGCCCGGGCCCGCGGGGCAGCAGCGGGGGGGGCCGCCGGGGCTCGGCCATTACCATGCTGGGCGCGGGGGGCGGCGGCGGCTCCGACGCGAGCGGCGGCGGCAGCGGCTCGCGTCCGTCTGCGGCGCCCTGGAGCCGCGCCGCCCCGCCCCCTCCGCCCTCCTCCACCAACCGCGCGTCACCGCGCGCGTCAGCGGGGGCGGGGCCTCGCCATGGCAACCGGAGCCACCGCGGCGGGGCGGCCGCCGGGCCTCCCCTCCCCGGCGGCCCCCGCAGCGCGGCAAGGCCGGGCGGAGGGGGAGAGGAAAGGAGAGAAGGCACCGCACCCCCCGCTACCCCGAGCTACCTCCCTCCACCAAGATGTAAGGAGCCGCCTCCTCCACCGTCACAGCCCTGGGGCCAGGGAGAGGGCCCCCCCCCCCCCATGCCCTCAAGCCTAGGCCCCTCGCACCTGTGTGCACAGCAGGGCTGAGTCAGCTACATTAGCACCACCCACAAAAAACCAAGGGGCTCCCCCCGGTGCTCCTCCACCGCAGGAGCCCCCCCCCCCCCCCAGGTGCCACTCCAGCACTGCATCAGCATCTCAGCTCCCAGCCTGCTCCACAGCCTCAAGAACAGCTCTAAGGCCTGGGGGCCATCACCACCAGCCAGGACCAGATCCTCGGCTTCCGGAGGGAAATGCCCTTCCCCTTGCGGAGAACAGCATTTCAAGGCCACCACAGTCGTCCTACATCAGAAGGATGCCCTTAATGTAATCGGCCTGTACATATCAAAATAGCCATCAGCATTTCCCATCACTTAGATGTCAAAGCAGTGAGGCCCCTTCAGCATAAAATGGTTACACAGCTGACAGTGGTAGTGTGTGAAGAGGAAGGCCTCTTACACCTAATTTCCCTTCCACTACTCAGTCCACCTAGTTCACTTCACTGCTTGTAATTCAGTTATGTTGGCTTCTAAAATCGCCATGCTCTTTTCAGCAATCTGCCCTCCTCCCGTTCTCACTTGTCCCTCCTTGCTCCCCTCTGACTGACCCACCTCACCCTGGGAGATCGGCACCACCTGACATCCAGGTAACAGGAATCGCCCTCCGGAGGTTTCCTGCAGTGCTGCTGACTGAGCAAGGCATGTCCCAGAGCTGGTGGCATGAGGGCACACACGTGTCTGTCGAGTCAGCTGCACATTCAGCAGCAGTTACAGGCCCGCTCCGTATTCCAGAGCGCCACGGACGCAAACACTAATGAGACCACCGCTTGGCCACAAAAGGAAAAAGTTCATGAATGCAAGGAACTAAACATCTGTCTCACATCTTCCCTTTACATAGGAGTTTTGTATTTAAAGCTGCCTCATACTTGTGGAAGGTTGTTTAAATTTGTCAGCTGCTATAAAGTAATCATCCTTCTGACTAGGCAACTGAAGACCTGAGTGAATAAAGTTAACACATGCCCTGCACTGCACTTGCAGTTTGAGATTCCTCTACAGGATGACATTTTAAGCTGACACTGCTATGGGTAACAACTGTGCTGTTGCCACTCTATTTATCCCCTTAAGAAGTTCTGGCAATGACTAAGCCATGAGTTGAGTTAGTCAGACATTCACCCTTTTCTAGGATTGACAGGTGTATGAGCAAGCTCACCATAATCTCACTTGGATAGAAAATGGTGTCATCCTCATCCACTACTTATGAGACTTCACTCCTGTTTCACATAGGCCAAACAGTAACTTAAGCATGATGCAAGCGCAGCATGTTAAAAGTAACTTTTTCTTCTTTTAAATCCCTGCATTGTGCAAAATATTGCTCAACACCTGTTCTCAGTTGCTGTTATAAAAGCTGTAGCAATGTAAAATTCTGTTGCTTCCTGCCTGCTTTCACGCATGTAAAGTCCCACCAAATTCTTCCAAAAATCCATTAAGCCAGATACTGTGCTTTCAACAGAAAGCTTCATTTCCAAAAACTTCCTTGTGGAGCACTGTATAACGCCCATTTTGGCCTAGAAGTTTAGGGTAAAAAAAATAAATACTGCCCAACACTGCTAAAGGAACTGCGATCACAAGAACATTCCTTGTGCAGACTTCATGGCCATTGATGGCTTCTACTATGCTTTGAAGAAGGTCATCCAACTGCTTCTCTCAAACGCTGGTGTTTTCTTAGAACGCAGAGGAGTTTTTCAAGGCAAACTTTCAACTAACAGGCAAATGGAATCAAGTGTGGAGCACACATGCCCTCTTGTGGTCAACACCCCTGTACCTAATACTGCAACTGTCATGCTTTATTACACTGAGATATCAGAGAACAATTGATCTGCCTTCTTTTTCCTTCCTGTCCCATGTAACACCTAAGTCCATTATACACAGATAAATGCAGTCACACATGCTTGTCTGCCCAGAAAGATTTAAGTCCAGAAAATTTGGGGGGTAGGGGGGGAGGGAGATAAAAAGGTTTGAGACAAATCTGCAATAAGGATTACACACCTAATGAAACACTATCCTTAAAAGTTAAAATGGCTGACTATACAAAGGAAAGCAAGGAAATAAAACCACCTACCTGTAGAAATACAGCCAGAAAATAGCATTATTTCCTTACTATGCAGTGCTTGTCGAACACCTGGTGGAGGTGGGTCTGCAAGATCAGTTTAGGGGATCTGCCCGAGTTCGCAGGTTGAATCCTGCAAAAACTACAATCTCCCATGAAACAGCCTTAGCAGGATGTGCAAGGGAACTGTTTTCTCTTTAACTTCTATTCTAATTAAATTTGTATTTTCACTACTGAATTCAGCCCTAGAAATCACACTAGGGATAAACCAGCTGAGATAAATCCTAAAGATAACATCATGCTAACGCTTTCCACCTCCTTACTAGGTCATAGCAGAGCATCAGGGGAGAAGCTGCATAGAGTACAATTATGAATTACGTGGCCACAGGGAAAGACACAGTGGGAAGAGGAGCTAAGTTAATGCCAGCAATCCTTTCCACCAACATCCTCCTTAGACGTCATACTGCATTAGAGAAACCAGGCAAACTACTGAAGAGGAAATCAGCTTCTTCATGGTCACCTCCCTTAACTTGAAATAACACCACTGATTGATCCCACAGGCTGCTAACATCTAGGGCACATTAAAATCTAGCACTACCATCAATAGCTGAAGTGCTAGATTCAAGGTTTGCAATCTTACTTTATCCGAGCACCTGCTCATCACTGAGTCACACAGCTTTTGGCAAGTTCTATTACCTCTAAGTCATCTTTGCTTTCTGTAAAACGGGGACAAGGCACAATGCTAAAGGGGGTTAAGGTGCTGACTTCTCTCTAGGGAGAGACCTGGTGGAAGATATCGGATACGAGGCAGTGAAATTGCAGTACGTTAGACTGTAGAACAACCTCCACAAGGACTCAGTGGAAGAGCCACTTCTTGGTGCTTAATGCAAGACCAAGGTGAAGCTGTGGAAAACAGCCATATCAAACAGCTTGCGTTGCCTCTCAAGTTTGGCCTGGAAGACACAGGACATTCCTTACCTTCTAACTGTTTCTGTATCTGCAATGCATACTGGAGCACAGTCCATTCACATCACATTTACTGACCTTCATTTAATTAGCTATGTGCTGAGACAAAAAAAGTCGTATTTTAAAAGAGCAGCACTCAAAGGAATCGGTGAGAAAAGCTGCTGTGCTAAATGGGAAGTACTGCGGCATCCAACAGTTCTCACAAGACTTGTTTTATACTTTAATTTTGGTGTTGATTTTCCTTGCTACCAATACTGGGGTGTACAGGGGATTAAACCACTAACAACAACAAAAGCTGCAGAAAGTGCAATTTATTACAAGCTGCTCCCTAACACATTAAGACAAAGTTGTTCCTGATGGGGAGAAGTAAAAGCCAAAAAAATTTACAGCACCATGTAATGTCCACAGTAACTCAAAGGCAACGTAATTTCCAAGCACTTTCTCAAGAAGTAAATACAAAGTGCATTTCAGAAAGAGACCAATATTGGAGAATCAACTCAATTCCTCAGTTTTTAGGAGGCATTCAGAGCAAAGGCTGAAACTCGGAAATGCAAATCCTAGCGTTTCCTCCAACTTCTGAGCCATCTACTTCCACACGCTGATTGTCCCCTTTTACAAGACTGTGGTCAGGTTGGCCTGCAAGATTTCCCCAGAGAGGCAGCTATGGCACACGGATAGTCTCAAAGAATTTAAATTGCCCTCATTTCAAGAACTTTAATTCTGTTTCTAATCACAATATAGCTGGCTTTGCTATACAGGAAACGGAACCTTTTTTCCCCACAATGAATTTACTTAGAACGGAGATCTTGTGATAGTACATTCAAATACTTCTACCTACCTTCCTAATCTAAGTCAATTAGAGAAGTCTCTTGAGAAAAGTGTGACTGTGATTGGAGACTCGAACATTAACTCTCATTCAAAGAATTTAAATCAAACAGCCTATGAAGTTAAAGTTGTGTGGAAAAAAAAGAAAAAAAAAATCACAGACCAGCATTATCCAGCCTACCACCAAAGCAGCACTATTTTGGGTCACTTACGTATGAAACCTTAGTTCATTAACCACTATTTAAATTTATCCCTATAGCTAACTGACCTGACTTCCAGAAATGCTGAACAATGCAGCTGACTTACTGAGGTCAGGTAAAGTCATCAGTTCCAAGTATCAGGACACTTCTATAGCTACCAGAATTGGGCTTTAAACGTTTGCACGCCTAAGCTCTGCGTGTTGAGCTTTCCGCTCTCATTTCCTGTTTCTCAATGCTTAAGAGATGCCAAGAGAAGAAGAAAAAAGTTAGAAGACATGGATGTTAACTGGGTGCTGCTTTCAAAACAGGCAGAAGACTTTTTGCAGTGTTGCAGTTTCAAGGCCCAATCCTGCTCCACTGACTGCTGGAGGAACACTGCAAGATCAGCAGACACTGTGTCATCCTGCAGGTATGCAGGACAGAGCCACTGTGCACAACCTTGCCTGTAACGTTCAGGAAGGGAGAAGCAGCTGTGGCAACTGAAGTATTTCCATGTTTGCAATGTACAGTAATAGTACAGAGATCCAGAACCGGCTTCCTTCGTATTTATACTGGCAGAGCACACTCATAGCCACGTCCTGCACTCACTTCTGTTGTTTCAGTCCCACATAAAACACCTCCTGCTAAAGCCTTTGGCAGATCTTGGCTTCCTGGTGGCTTATGCAAATTAGTTTGCTTCTTTCTCATATTGATTTCTGTGCAATGAAGAGCAAACTTTGTGTGAACTCTGTCAAGAGCTAAATTAATTTCAGATGTTTCACAGCCAGACCTGTTTGGCAGCAGAACACGGCCCTCCTGGAGCTGGAAACATTCACCTGCAGAGCAATAGGTGAGTAGTTATTAGCATTCCTGCTTGGCTTGCTTAATTCACTCAGTCATCCTCTCTCCATTTCCTGGTCACCGATCAAAGAGGAGGAAAAAAAAAAAAAAAAAACAGAAAACAGATAGATCCAAACCCTGGAGTTCAGAAAATTCTTGTAATTTTTTAAACATTATAAAGCAGGATAAAGTAGATACAATTCTTCATAATTTTAACAAAATATTTTGAAGAATTCTGGCTTCAGTAATCATTTCATAGTATCAAGATTGCCTCAACCTGCTCCTTTCACACAGCTGTGTTATGCCCTTTACGCCTTCAGACAAACCTCACCCAGCAGGAGCCCAGCACATCGCTGCCACATTACCCTTCCTGTCCATCACTGTGTGCACAAGGTAGCCTAAACAAGGAAAATATTCACAAAAGTGTTCCATAAGCAAAAAGAGATCAGTGCAAGTCTTCCCTGCCCACACTAGGGCAGGCTCTTAAAGAGTGGTGTTTAGCTGAGAGAGCACTTAGTTACATGGAAATCTTTAAGATTGCTTAAGACTCCACTAAATAATTCTGAACTGAAGGACACTGAGAAATTTAGTCCTATGCATGCTTGAGATCTACGGATAAAAGTTCTCCTGAAAAGATGACTGACTTGCAACCAGCACTGACTGGCAGGCCTTGTTTTTTTTTTTTTTCTTCTTTTTTATAGATTAACAGGCATTCATTTTTATTTGGCTTACGAAAAGCTTGAACATGATCCAACAGAATACATAAAAATATTACTTGCTGTACACTGGGTCAAGTATCAGAACTGCTCAAACTGCATCTGTAAACAAGTTTTTATACATACTGACTGTCTCAACATGCTTCCAAATCGTTCCACATACCTGCTGGACAACAGAATTAAAGTTTCGCAATTACACAGTCTTATTGCTGTAGCTTCAAATCATTTCACAGTCACTTTTCTGAGATTCACAGCATCCCTAGAAGTCTGGGAAACGTTACTTCCCTTTTTCACAAGGGACTGAGACACTGGGTGGATGAGATCAGACTGGGACAGGGTGCAGAACTGAATCCAAATGGCCCCAGACACAGGACAGTGTCCTAAGCAGTTTCTTTTCCGTAACGCAGATGTCCAGATGACCAATGTTTGAAGTATTCAGTTCTCAGTGTGGCACTCCTATTTCTTTCTCAGTCCAGTGGGACTGAGTCAAATAAAAATGCCAATTTTAGGAAATAGCTCCGTTACTGGAATAATTGAAAACAGCAAATGCAGACAAAGCAGAATGTGCTGGCTTACTCAAAGCTGAACATATTTGCCTTAAGAACATATAAACAAGTCTATGAAAGAGCTGAGACAGAGGAAACGGGACAGAAATCCTAATAGTCTAACTCCAGAGCTGCTGCCACTTTTCTGCACAGACACAGCTATGAACGTGCAAAGATTCATAGCAAGAAGCTGTACATCTCTGAATCCCAAGCCTCCAAGCGTCTTCATTAACTGCATTAACAGCAGGACTTAACTCACATAGGTTTGAAACCCGGGCAAACTCTGGACTAAACAAAATCCAGAGGCCACACTGCTGCTATTGGTGCTTCACAGCCGGTGACTCGGCCTCAGACTCTGTCACTTGCTACAGAACTTGTGCTCCCAACTCCAATCTCCCATTTGTCACCAGCGTGTTCAGGTAAGGACGAAAAGGCTTAAAAAGCAGAAGAGCGCAGAACAACGCTGTGCGGTGCATCAACAGCCTGAGGCAGCTAGAGAGGCACAGGAATGGGTCGTGCCTATTCAGTGCAATGGGGAAAATCTTGTATTTTCAGTTTTTGCAAGCATCAGTACTGACATCAAATACTTGACAGGAAGCAGTCATTTATGCAACCAGATCATGTGCTTATCCAATAAATCTGAATCCCCTTTCCATTCTTTTCTAAAGCCCTGGCAGCTGCCAACATTTCCAACTTCCTGCAAACTTTATTTCTACAATGAACCCAGCTAAAGCAAGTCCACATGCAGCAGCACATACTATTTTGCCCTGAGCATATATTCAGCCAAGTAAGAATCTGATTTTATCCCAACTTTTGTTTTTATCCAAACTTTTGTTTTTCCACTTAGCGGCACAGACAGTGCAGAGACCTTGCCACGGGAGTTAGCTCCCAATTCCCAGGAAGGTCATTTAGTCCTTATTACTGTGAGCCAAACACTGATCTGGTCACGTCACATGAACAAACACATATCAGAAAGCCCTAGGCAAAAAAAAAAAAAAAAAAAAAAAAACAAAGTTAATCATGACCCCAAGCTGTCAGTACTGCTCCTGAGCCCCCTTTGCTGTGTTTCTTCTCAGCAAACATATACTGGTGGGCGGCTCTACACTACATGGCGTAACAAAATCCCTCTGATAACTACAAGCTTATATGGGAGATACTGGAATCTCTACTAACGCACAGATGAAGACTTGTCCATGGGACAACTTCAAAATCAAAGGCATCCAGTTCCTTAAGGATCCATGCTGATAAGCAGATCACATACTCTCAGTTATGCTTTTGCCCCTTTCCAAGTAAGGTTGTGTGGTATTCGACTTGCGGGGCTTAACTGGGTACCTCTTCACACCATCTGGCACTAGACAAGCCCAGTAAAAGTGCCAAGCACACAACTTCTCATTCAGTTGCCTTTCTGCATCATCTGTGATGCATGACACGGTCCTCCCAAGCCAAAGAAACAAAATGAGAAGGGATATAACTACAGGGTAGTGTGAGGAAAGATGCATGGCACCACCTTTCTCTAATCCTGCGATATAAGCGATCTCAAAGTGCACTTCAAAAGGCTTTAAAACAGATCAGCGACCAAATTAAATCATTTATCTTGGAATAGCTCATCACAGCCACTTTGACTTTACACATCAGAAATCTCAGTCATATTTGGCTGCAAGCCTTTTACTCTTTATACATTCCCTGCTCAATTGAAGAATTAAACTCAGCATAACCCTTACAATATCCTGTCAGCCTGCTCTGGCTCCTTATGTGCCTCGGAGAGGAGGAAACTCCGGCCTCAAGTCACTTCCGCCGACTTTTGGCCAGTTCCTTCGTATCAATTCCATGGCAAGTGCGTGCTCTCGATTTCTCCTAGCTCCTTATGAACTTTGAGATGTGCTGCAAATATCAGAAAAAGGTAGCTTAAAACAAAACAAAAAACCTTACTACGAAGGACTTGACCCATTCTCAGAAATCAAGCAGTGAAATAACAGAGCAGCAATTCTTCTCTAGGTAAATGGTGCTTTTCTAGGTTCTCGTTTGTTCCGGGTATCTAACGGGCTAATTCTCACTTCACCTGAATTTATTCTTACTCGCGTGGCAGCTATTGGCTGCTCCCTTTCATCTCTGTTCCTCCAAAAGGAAAGGGAAATGGCAGGTACCAAATCCCAGTCCTTTAAATTTTTTCCAAAGGCATTCCTTCCCACTGTCAAAAGTGGAAATTCTATTGTGCTATCTTCAGTACTTCACCTCGACACTTACTTAATAATCAAAGAAATGAGTATGTTTAGTCTCTGTAGCACTGAGACAGAGCATTTATTTTAAGTGATTAATATCAGTCAAAATGCTGCTTTTATTCCCATTTCTTATGCTCACCTACCTTGTCTTAATTCTGTCTCTATGGAGATTAACATCAGGACATTTGTCTTCACAGACTTTAGTACAGGTCATAGGCACAAGGAGGGAAAAAAAAAATCTATAATAGAACTGCAACTGGCTATTCCTTCTACAAGAAGGTCACTGGTATTTACTTTTTCCTTTAGGCCAAATTAGTACGACCCTGGACAGTTAACCAGGTACAGAAAACCAGACCACAGTAGCTTCTGATGTCAACTAGAACGCTTTGGAATATCCCATTGCCTCTCTTCAGCCGTGGAGAGAGGTTCCCCATTCCTTGCTTTGCAATTCTTTTTGCAAGAGTAAGTGAGGAGACAAGATGAGCCTTATAGCAAAGCACAGAGATTCTTTTAAAAAACCACTTAGCATAAACTTAGTACAGTTATGTGCTGCAACTCATGTCTTGCCTTCGCAGTGACACTAGGAGAGGGGAGAAGACCAGAAATCACACTACTCTCCTCCGTGTCTAGTGCCTGTCAGCACTGTAAGCAGCACACCGCTGGACCAAGGGTTGGCATGCAAACAACGACTGATCTGCAACCACAGCAGTTTTCTTTGGGTCACCTATGAGAAAGCAAGCATGACTAGTGATTGAATTTTGACTTTCAACTTCTCTGGAGATAGGAAGTCAGTTTAAATAAATAAATGGAGATTTTAGATTGTTCTTCAGTTTGAACTACATTTTCACCTTTGGAGTGCAGGAAATTTAGACTGTAGTACACAGAAGTAATCAAGACTATTAACAGGCCATTCCCAGTGCAAAAGGAGGGTTGATGCAAAACAAGATACACATTCTTTTTGGGTTGGCTCTTTAAAAACCCATATTCTTTCAAAAAAGAGAATATAGGTGCGATACAAAACCAGGATACAATATCGCTCATACAATCATTACAACAAGTGCACAGGTAGGACAGGCTAAACTTGCATTGGCATTCACTCTGCGATCCACATTCCAGGCTTTCTTGGTCCATTTCCTTAATATCCATATATCTCATTCTCCACCCAAGCCGATTCCTTGCTCCTCCCTACGTGATCTCCACATAGCTCATAGATATCATTGGTCACAAAGCCACTTTCTGTACTGGCCAACGTCACAAAGCCACTTGATGTATTCATTGCCACATCGTCATAATCCCCGGAGAGACTATCAAGCATCTTATCTTCTCGCGTACGGAATGAAGAATTCTTTATGTCAGGCCTAGTTCCAGCCAGATCTGCTTCCGATTGCTTCTTAATTACTTTGTAAACCTCCAGATCTGGACTGTTCCTCCTAGGGGTTGAGAGCCAGGCATCTTCTTCCTTTGGGCTTGCATCTATTTGCTCCTGCCTCCTTAGGGAAAGAGGAAAATAAGTCCTTATGCGCTCTCATGCAGGATTAAACGCAAAACAATACCACATCTCTCAGTAACCTGAAGATGATCTTTGAGGAAAGCTGACACTGAGAGCCTAGACGCAGGACATTTGCTATCGCTTGCAGTTCCAGGCATGGGGCAGCAAGCCACACCCCTGGGCAGCCCCACAGCACCCTGGGCCGGGCGGAGGCACCCTGGAACCCCAAGGGGTTCTGAGGCAGCAAGGCTCAACCCAGGCACCCCCAGCCACCTTCCCCACCAAAGCTACCATGCACACAAGGAAAGGGAGAGGACACTGAAAAAGCACAGTAGCAGAAAGAGCGTGGTAACTTTGGAGCAAATTGTGTTTATCATTTTTGAAGGGCATCTCCTCATCTTTCGGTTTGCACAAATCTGTTCTTTAGTAAGGGAACTGTAACGCTAACACTTCAAATCAGTCATCTGGTTTTACACTACTCCCTAACTACTGTGCGTCCGTGACGATAATACAACATAATGCGATTGCCTAACGTTTTACTTCAGCAATAACTCTACACGGAAAAATCCGTGCTGCTTTCTAAACTTTCTTTTTTTTTTTTTTTTTTACACTTGGCTGAGAGCAGTCTTCTCCAGAGCATCTTACAGGATCCTGAAGCTAGCTGCAAAATGACTGTTCGCACAAGATACCACAGGTTCACCTGTTAGACAGTGTCACTTGCCTCTTTGCAAAAAGCCAAAAACAGAAGATGGCTGTAACGACCATCAGAAGCAGCAGCACAGGAATGCTGGGAATAAGGATGTAGGCAAGACTCAGAATAGGTTCTAGGGGTAGAAAAACAAAATTCCAGCTTTTATTCTCTTCCAGTTATATCTGGCATGCACAGAACTTGACAGAAAACTAGCTTATAAAAGGCAGCACCATTACACCTCAAAGCGTTAAGTCCTCTTCATAACCTACCAATATCTACTCCTCAAAGGCAGGAGCTCCAATATAGACTGATACCTAGTTAAGCAGGTTGCAGTAAAATAAGCTCAAATTCAGGATGAGGAAATCACAACCGTTTGCCGTCTCACTGTGAGAAGGAAATGGTAGTGCAAGTCAGTGAGATATGCTATCTTTTGAAAGCTTATGAAACACCAGTCAAACAATTTCAGAGCAGCGTGTGTCTCATGATCTACCAATTAGTTCTAAACATCATTGTTATTGTCCAGTCATCTATATGAAGCACTAAGAACAAATGTCAAGTTTTTAATAGTTAACTCTTACCAACAAAACATTACCTGTTTTGACATTCAAGAGCAATTTAGCAAGGTAAGAGTACCTTTTCTCAGACTCAAAATACTTCGCACAGCTTTAGAACAGTTTGGTAGTCAAAGCAACCTGTTTACACTGGCACTGGTAAAGATTCACGGGAAGCTTTTTCAGACGCAGTCAGCTCAGCTAAGCTCCATCTATGTTCAGGGTCAAACACCCCACACCTAGATGTTGAGTGTTTGCAGCCACAGGTGAGACATGGGCCGGCAGAGCTAGAGAGAACGGGCCAGCTGTTGAACACAGCATACCTCTGGCTTCTTTAATCGTTTCATTAGCATTGTTCTTACGGTGTTCTTCTGGGAACGTCGGCTTCAGAGGTTCTGTTGCAACGTCTGGGAAGAAGCAGAATATTACAGATGTTAGTTGAAAGAGCTCAGAATCATAGAAAGTGAGGGTGAGAGGAGATGGAAGAGACTGTCAGCTATGAAGAGGTGCAAAGCGTTTTTACCTGATACCTTGTGCTAAGACCTCTGCAGCAGGAGCAGGGGTTCCAGACACTGCATCAACAACAGGCAACACTGCTGGTGCAGACTGGATTATAGCACAGGAAGGAAACGCAAACTGCAGGGAAGCTTTTTTTGCTCATGAAGTTTTCGGTCTGTTAGTGTCCTTGATAATGAACGTTAAAGTATTTCTATTAAAAAAAGCCTGAAACCAAGCTTCTGTAACTTACCTGTTTGAGAAGTCTCTCTTGGAGCATTCGTTTGCTTTTCTAGAAGAAAAGATATGCATAATTTCCTTACAAGTTTGAGCAGGAGGACTAAGTCTACTGTCTACAGTCCAGAAAAGTGAGTACCCTTTGGTGCCCCCTCTCCCTCAGGCCCCATTTGAGATCTCAGACACATTATAAAAACCCTCTGAGAGTTCATGTTAGATACATATAATATATTGATACACACATTATATACCGAGGTTGTTTTCCCCACGACTTGCACAATTTAAAGCTATTCGTCTCCTAACGGATCTTTCCAGCAAAGCCGGAGGGTTTCCTTATACATTGCCATAACCTCATTATACCTACTCTTGGGGACCGGGAGCAGGTTGAATTTTAAAGATGTGACTCATTACCAAGAGAATATTTGCAAATGAAGTTATTTTTCATGTTGCATCTGTCATCGTTCCATTGAAACATGTAAGGACCTCCAACACCCGGTGGGGCAGATGGCTGGTGGTACATCACAACACAGATTTCACTCCCACAGGATGGCTCATCTACATACCAGTTCCTAGGAAAACACAACAAACATGTCAAGTAAGACTTGCAGTCATCTTCCATAATACTGCAGAAGCATAAATGGGAATGCAGTATAGAGGGCGGTATCAAAACAGAGCACAGCTCAGCACATACATCCTCTCCCATTAAATCAAGATAGGTACACCACAGTTAATCAGTGTATCATCTTTTTGAATTCTAAATTTCCAAAGAGAACGTGGACAGCAAGGCACTCAAGGGACGTCAGGGAACGTAGAGCAGAATATTCTGCCTGAATCTCGTTGGTGAGGCTGAGTAAGGCACAAGAGAGCTTTGACTTTCTCTGTACGTTTAGACCCATGCAAAATGATCTGCCAAACCTTTTTTTGCTCTCTGGCTTCAGAGAGACCATGTATTTAATAAGAAAATGAAAAAGCTAAAACATCAGGTTTTTTTCATATTAACATATTCCTAGGCAGAGGGGAAAAACAGTCTTGTGGATGTTTTTTCCAGTAATAACAAACTTCACCACTGTAAACTGTGTGGGCCTTTCCAAGTGGAACAAAGGAAGCAGGCCATAACTATTTAGCAATCTAATATAATTGACGCTGAAGACGCATTTTATGAATCACAAAGGAGCGTTTCTTTTAAGACTATATAGCCCGATTTTAAAAAATGTTCAATACCCACCGATTCTGACACAAGGTTTTGCAGGCCAAGCACTTTTTGAAAGCTGGCCCACAGAATATAAATAATTCCAGATATACCAAGATATTCAACCTGGGGGGAAGCGTTAAAGCAATAATTCTGCCGTCATTACATGCTGTATTCTTCCCCTTCTTCCCCCCCCCAAGAAAACAAGTCTTCTGTTTAGCTGTATCACTTCATGTAAATAAGCTGTGCTCCACCAATGCAAGAAAGGTACATCAGTTCCTTAGCAGCAGCAGATCTAGGTCTAGCTCCCAAATATGCATTTCCAATATCCCAATGACAGGAGAAACCTGAAACTGAACAATACTCATAGCAACTTCGTTTTGTTCCGTCCCGCACAGAGCAAGTAAAATCCCTTGTTGTCAACCTGGTACTTTAGGAGCCAGTAACAACTTAATTCTACGCATTCCTAATATAAAAAAAGAACACAAAGGCAAGACTTGTCATATGTATGACATATTGCCATAAAATATTTAGTAGCAGTTGGGTTATTTCACGACATTCATGGTTCTATCACTATAAAGGCAGCAAGGAATTCAGGATAATTACTGAACGCTGCATAGCTTGATTTCCTGTAATTAATTTAATCATAGGTTCAATACTAACTGTCTGCCAGGCAAAACCCTCTTGAACCTGCCAGTTCACTGTAGAGCTGCCACCTCACTGCCAAGTCTTTCATTAACCTGGCAATGTTTAGAGCAGAAGATTTTCTGTTTCTATACTACACAAAGGTAGATTTTGTAGGCCTGGTTCTCTGAATACCTTTGTGCTAGAAAACTGAGTTATGATCGAAGTGGAAGCATAATTCAGCAGAACTTCTGAGGCTACACGTTATTTTGATTCGATGCTGAACAAAAACAGGAATGTGGTGAAAACAACTCCAGCAAGCTTGTATTAGTTGTAATTTGTGTTGCATCTCTATTACAGCAAACGCCTTAAGACAAGGAGGCAGAAGACCTAGTGAGTATTTTGACAACTTCAGTTTCTCTTGTCCACCCTAAATTCTGCAGCTCTCCAACTCTGCAGTCTCACAGAGAAAAAAAGACTACTCCTTCAGTAAGTTGGAGAAGGAGGATCCACCGGTCAGGACCTCAGGGGACAGAACTTCAGGGACCTGCATGTCAAGGTGCATGTATTTGCTTCATCAGATTGTTATGGCCAGAGGGCCCGCTCTTCCACCTCCCTTTAGCCAGCAAAAGCTAAACACCTAGCCTATCCAGATATCCTATATGGTCAATAAGGGAGTAGGGTCTCTAAAAGAAAGTTTGTCTAGCTCTTCCAGCTGGATGGGATGAACCACTCTGGAGACGACTACCACTCTTCACCGACTGCAAAGGGGACACCAAGGACAGCTGAGAACACACTACTCCATTCTTTTGAAAGAACTGGTGCAGACTGCTAGAGGTGGCTGATGCAGGCCCTCATCCAGCCACCGACCAACCTCTCACCCAAGTACCTACCTGAACTTGGACAAGCTGCCATCTGACCAGCTGTAGAGGTTCTGACACTCTGTGCTATTGTCCATCTCCTCCTCCTTTTTCCTCCTAAGCCCTATCCAAAAATCTCCATCCGAAGCCAAGAGACTCTCAATGAATTTTTCAATCAGTCTTTGCTCTGCTTCTGTTTCAATACTGACTAGGTGACCGCCATCACCTCTACAGGCAAGGTGTGCTTCTTCATAGCTGATCCTGCGCGAAACATCATGAAAATAAACTATTTTGTAGCACGGTCGCTGCGTTCCGCCTCGGCAAACTGTCTGCCCTGCGGAAATAGAAAGAAACCTGCTAAACAAAGTGCGCCTGTTGGTACAAAAAGCAAACACTAGCATTTCCACGTGGCTGAGCCTGGCGCTGTATGACAACGTATACAGAGAATGCAACGGGTAAGAAATTAAACACAGCCCCCTGCCTCACTGGAATGGCACAAGGCATCTCCAAGCTTCTCTTACCGCACACAGCGGTTCAGGCCGATCCGCACATGTTCACGCTCTGTACTTCTCAGCTCCCCCATGAGTTCTCTGTAATTTGAAGACCCCAGGAGTTCCTTACAAAAAAGTAAGGCTGTGCCAGAGAACAAGCTGACACGTGCAACCTTTTTAAAGGGAGTTTCTTACAAATTGCTCAAGGAGGCTTTTTTAAACGGAATTCAAGTGATTGGAACTAGAGACTCCCTTACACAAGCAGAAATAATTCTTTACCTTCTGCGGTGTACGGAATAGCTTTAAGGAGTCTACTGCAACACACCAGGAGGTATTCACATAGCCTGATTTATAAGCCCAGCTCTCCACTGTAAAGTTACTGTCCACCCAGGAAGTAAACAAGGAGGTTTTTAGACTGTCATAAGCTAAGGGCTTTTTCATGCATGATGCAGCACAGCTTACTTAAAGGAAAGTAAGGATGAAAGTGAAAAGATACATAACCTAAAAATTATGCACTTATGTATTTCTCAGCAGAAGAGTCCCAACACTTAAGACTGCGGAAACAGTTTCAATTTACTTACTAAATATTTCCCTTCCAACAGGCAGCTATCTTCTAATCTAATTTTTTTTTTTTTTTTTTAAGCAAAAGAAAAACATTTAGCAACTACAGAAAAAAGAGCAACTTTCATTATAGAACCAGAACGAATGGGATGTATGGACTGGCCATTATAAATTCCTACACAGGACATATGCTAGCTTCTCCATATTCTTCTGTCTTCCTGCATGGCCACTCAGAGCCTGGCAATTCTAAACACATTTCATACGGGAACTTTTAAACACTTAAGTACTCAGAACTACAGAGTCTGCTAATGCTTTATAGAAAAATGAGAGCCATTTTTGCCACAACAACATCACCTCAAAATGTATCTTTAGGCAGAACCTGTATTTCTCTTGGTAATTTAACACTCGTGCAAGTTTGGTGTAAAAGGCAAGAGACTTTACCTCTTCTGAGGGACGTGTCCACTGCTGCTGAAAAAGCCACAGGAAAAACAGAGGTCACTGTTATTATAAATCTGTAGCAACTGTCTAGAAATAGTCAGTTACGAACTATACCTGGGTTCATTTTTGATATTCAAACAGTTTCTCTTCCTCCATAGACTAGCAGAACATCCACGTCTTGTCGGTCAAATATGCCACTGCTTTTAGCTAAGGAAAAGTTTTTATGTAGTTGATCCCAGTCCAAACCTCATGGCAAGTTAGCTTTCCAAAGAGTGATCTCACTGGTATAGATTAGGTAACAGAGGACAACTGGATACAGCGCTGTAACCAGCACTGAAAAGGTTCCTTGTATTCCCCCCTTACCTCCTCAGTGCTGACATGGGATCTGTCTCAAGCCTGCAGACTTCAGTGAGCCTCGGTTATACAAAGCTAAGAAAGAGCCATTACACTGCAAAGTAAACACTGATGAAGAAATAGCATCTCCAACACCCCAGGTGGCAGCTAAGCTTTGGAACTCGCTGCTGCAAAATCCTGTTGTGGTCAACAGCATACCAGAACTAAAAATGAATTGATTTATAGGGATACTTATGAACCAACAGGAACATTTCTTGGGTGGTAATATTCAGGCTTTGTCCCGAATACACTAAATTATTACATTAGGGAGAAACTTCCCCTGGACTAGCCATTTTGTGCTATGGGGGAAGCCAGCACATTCCTCTGAAACCAGACTCATTTGGCTACTACACCAAAAGGTACTGCTGGTCCAGCCCTGAGCTGCTACCTACCTATTCCTAAGACAGGTCTCCAATAGCTGACATTCCTCTGCACAAAAAGAGGATCTGGACAGACTGATAACCAAAGTTCATCCAGGCAGAACGAGAAAACTAGCATTGGCTGCAAATTCAGGCAGCCTGGGGGCTGACAAGCAGCTCTGTCACCTAGGGCAGCACTCGCAATCCCCAGAAGCAAGGAAGAAACGCTGCAGCAAAAGCAGAGAGGGTTGCCTGCTGGAAGATGAAAACATAACTGGAGCGTCAGCTCCAGGACCAGCAGCAAGAAGGGCAGAGGGGCTCCCGCCCAACACTGAGGATGCTTAACTCTCCCCAGGGCAGGTCTTGCTGCTTCTAGGAAGTCAGAAAGGGGGGGGGGGAAAAAAAAAAAACACCACACACCTCACTCACTGTGCTGCCTATTCCGCCAAAGCAAGCCCCATGCCCAACCACTGCCCAGGCTCCCTGCGCCCCCCCCTCCCCCCCCCCCCCACTGCAGCTTACCACTGAGCAGCTGAGCGCCTGCAGCCGAGCCCAGCACAGCAGCGCAGAGCACCAGAGCCGCCAGCATCATCCCTGAGTCTGTGCACGGGAGCTCCCCACGCAAGTGGCCGCTGCTGCAGCGGATTGGGGGGGAGCAGGGCCCTGGGGCGGAGCCAGCTCCACCTCCCCAGCACCGCCCAGCTGCAGCCCAGCCCAGCCTCCGCACCTCCCTGCAGCCCACCAGCAGCTCCCCCACACCAGGGAGGTGCCTCTACCCGCCTGCAGCCCTTGAAACCAAAGGCAAAGCTGCCCCACACCACTGCGTTGCCCCTTTTAGCAAACTGCTAAGAGTGAAAACATCAGGAAAAAACCCACCCCTCTCAGGAACCTTACTGCAAACACTGACTCTAGTGTGCTAAGTGCTGAGCCTGCATTCCCCCCATTCCGGTATCCTGGTGTTAGGAAGTTGGGTTGCACTTGTTTCCGGGAACACTAGAGCTCACTCTCCAGCTACAATTTAAGTGTCTCTCTCAAACAGCCCTTCACAGCCTGCAGAAAGGGACTGAGCGCTAGAAAGGACCAATACAGTCCTTACAGCTCCCTACACTGTCTGCTCAGAGGACAGGTATTTAACAGGGTCTTTCATTTTTAAAAAGTGACATTAGTATGATTTTATCAGACTTGACCAGCTCTTAGAAAGTAGCTTAAACTAACATTTGCTAAAAATCAGTATTTTAAAGTGGAGCAAGACCCTTTAAAATATCAAGAAAACTCCCCATTCCAGGTACCAGAAGTCAGGAAGTGCAGAGGTAGCTGTTGGAGGCACGCTAAGACTACAGCTTTGCAGTCTATCACATCTGTGAAATGTGCACATCTATGGTATTCCAGGATCAGGCTTTCGCATTTCCTAATTCCGTGGTGACTGAGGTCTGGATTTAGCCAACATGCATTTGAGCAACTTCACGGGCATAAGCAACTTTACCAAAGTATTAATCCTACTTCTGCCAAGGTTCAAGTTCATGAAGTAAGTAATCTCTTTTGCATTTAGTTTCATTTCTTTTGGAAGACTAGTTCTTAAATCCTTTGAAGATCTTCCAAAACACCTCAGTGAGATATGCCCATTGAAAAGACATACATTTAACCATTTCCAAACTACTGGCTAGTCTAATTTGACCTATATCAAATATAGGGAAGAACAGAGTATCTGAACTGCCAGCAATTTGGACTGTAATCCTGAAGTCAACCCTTTATCAGGCAAAGCTTCATTCCCTCCATGCTTGATTACAGTATATTATTTGAAGAACACTTGACACAAAGGAAATTCTGTTCTAGGATATTTGTTTTGCAAACTAAAGCAAGTAAAATAATTAGTATTTTAAGAAATTAAAGAAGAAACTCATCTTCCTTACAGCTGCACCTATTTCATAACACAAGTTAAACCCACCACCACTAGTTATTTGACCAGCCTATCCTCTTCTTGGCATAGATTTATGCTTAACCCCTCGGAAGGCATTTCTGTAATGGCTCTAAAGAGCAAGCATTAAAATATCTCCATGGAAAGTAGTAGCAACGTTAAGTGTTTTGCCTCTCCCACATCAAAAGCACAACTGCAGAGTACAGTGCAGTAACACAAAGGGATTACACCAAAGATTTTGCTGCCTTTGACAGGAAAGTGTCAGCAGCTGATAGAGGCCTTCACTGATTTCTTTTTAAATAGAGGTCATTTGCAAGTATTTAAGCGCTATGCACACACCACTTGGTAACAAAGCTTACTGTCTTGGCTGTGAAAACCTTTTTTTCCTCCATTTATAGTTTTGGTGGATTCAGCACACAGGAAATGCATATATTCAATTTACCAGCCCTTTAGACCACCGAAGTATGCCACTTGAGAGCTAGCTAGCAAAGCTCAGAAGACTTCAAATCCTACAAAGGAGTCATAAATCCTGCAATCACTAATGTCCACAGAGTAAGAGTCTGCGACTGCCCAGGCACACATTTTGGCTCAAATACTTTGGCATTAGTATTTCAGAAGCCAATGATGATCAAATTTCATGCCAGCAATAGCTGTGCTCTGAGGGGCACACATTCGTGTGCGCGCACCAGAAGAGAAAATGCATGCGTTTCTAAAGCAAACTCCACCAACAGACAACACCCTGGCACAGAATTTGAAGAAATTCTAGAGATTGTCTTTTCTTCCCAGAAGATGTAAACAGCTCTTGGAACTGGAAAGATATATACTTATCTGCTTAGAGCTCAGACCATCCAAAGTGCTTCACTAACATTTCTGCACCTTCTTTACGCTGACTTAAGAAAAAACATGACCGAAACTAACATTCTCATTTCCTGCCCACTCAGAAGGCAGTGGATTGAGCCTCCCACTTTGTCTCACAGTACATTAGTGAGAGATGCTAACAAAGAACAGAATTCAGTCATTTTTGAGCCTCCAGAAAAGAGCTAGATGCAAACTTATGTGAAAGTTGTTTGCTAACTCAGTTAATTTAGGCACTAAATTCAGTTACACTCCAGTCTGAAGTATCAGGACTCAAACTCTTGAGGCATTGCATTTCTCAAGTATTAGAAAAGATGAGCCTTCAAGGGAGACTTACGATTTCCATCAGGGCAACGGACTTTTATCATCTACCTTATGCAGCAGCTTGGATAAGGGCTCTGAAGACTGGTAAGCAGCTGTTCACATACATTGTTCACTGCCGGCGTACCAAGACGAAAGGAGAACATGAGTACAATAAAAACTCAGCGTTCACAAAATCAATGACTCAACATTAGGATCTAACAGTTTATGAAGTAAATAAAGTATTTGTTTAAAAATTTTTTTAATTAAACATTTATTGTTCTAGCTTCTAGCAAAATAGATTTATAGACAGGCTGAAAAGTTGCCCCAAATCTATCCACAGCCTTTGTAACAGTAGGAACAACTAGAAATGTACCCAAACTAGGAATGTACACAGCTTGAAATCCAAAGCAGCATGGTCCTGATAGCAAGATATTGTTTCTGAAGCAAAGGAACACTATACTCCCTGTCAGACAACTTAGCTGCACTATTTGAGGGCCTTTACTGCTTCTTGATCCATTAGGTCAGAATCAGACAGCTCTCCCCTGTTGGAAGTAACAGCAACAGATCAGATCCAGCAACTCGTTGATGTCGCAACCGCAGCTTATACACGTGAACGCAGACTGCTTACGGGCACACTAACAGCCTCAAAGTAATGTTTTTTGTTTTTTTTTTTTTTAAGCCAGCTGTAAAGAGAGGAGTCAGTGTGAGATAGCTGCCAGGGTGCAGACCTCTTCTTCAGCCTGATCTACATAGTCCTATTGTACGTATACTTTGTGCATATCTCTCTGTAAATACAGACATGCTTTGCAAATACCTAGCTGCATACAAAAAGCAAATTCAGAGTACTATAATTCAGATAATCCACACCAGAGTGTCCATACAAGTATCAGAACCTTGGTAATAGTTTACTGACAGTTACCTGTCAATGGCAAAATACAAACCAACAGGGAAAAAACACCAAACTCCAAGCAGTGTTGCACAGGATTCCCATTCCAAATTTTGAAAAGCTTCTGTCAAACTCAAAAATGATATTTAAAATAATTTCTTCTTATATAATTTTAATGAGCCCCTATGTAACACCCAAGGCTCACAATGCTTTACAGAACATAAGAGGTTTCACAATGTGGATATAACTTGACAGCTAGAAGCTTTAACGTCACAAGGGTGAGCAGAGCTCCCAAGCACTGATGGAAGAGGTGGCATTAGCAAGAAATACGAGAAGTTCAGTTCTTGCCACATACAGTTTAAAGTAGCAGGGCATACATTATGAGTTTCTAGTAGACAGGAAGAGAAGCTAGCCTAGACAGAGGGGAAGTCATCAATGTATACACAGTGACGATGGAAGAGACTGCTGAGTTCAAATCAAGCTCACATTCACTGTACTCAAAATCAGAACAACTGAACCTGAACGGTTACACCTTCCCTGGCAACAATTCACCCCCACAGTTATCAGAGCCAGAGGCCAGGAGACCACGACAGGCAGAACTGTCCTCGGAGCTATACCAAAACTAGGTTGAGATGTGACCCGTCAAGCACACTGATAGAAGACAGAATTAATACAGGCCTTAGTGCATTTGTATTTCACTCTGATTTTGAATCCCTTAAGTTATACACCCTACAGTTACGTTGCTAGGCGCATGTTGTTTATTTGGAGGTTTTCGTAAAGTTATTCAAAGTTATTTTGGAAAGTTATATTGTGACCCAATAGGGACACAAGTATATCAGTACAGGGGTGCCTTATACTAGGCACCTTTGCTATGCACATTCCTTTCGCTATGGATGTTTTTTTACATCAGTGCACACGCTCCTTTACACTGACAGATACGTATCCACTTAAGAGAATGTATTCTAATTAAATTGTACTTTTAAAACAATATAAATTCAGTACAAAAAACAAGCTGTTAGTTAAAACTAAAAAAGTCAAAGCACTGAACTATTCAAGCTATCTCTCCCGAATGCTGGGAAGGAAACAAGTTAGGTCTATTTTTAACACTTGGAAGGTGAAGATCTGTTTAAAAAAAAAAAAACAACACACAAATCACGAGTCTGCAGAAATCAGGAAGAGGATGAGTAGTGGGAGAAGAGGGGACCTACTGAAGGAAGACAGACTCAGGAAGAGTGCATTCTGCCAACGGAAAAAGTGACAAGCCCAGCTCCTCTAGATACAAAATGTTTTCCCATCCAAGCTGTCACTAGAAAGAGGGATCACATTTGGCAATACAGATTAGGTATTTTACAAGGTATCAGTAAAAATGATATATTCCTATCACTTCTTAGTGACAAATGCCAAGAGGTCCTTGCAAAAAAAAAAACCCACACAATTATTCTAATTAAGCATACTACTAATCAATACCTTGTGCTACAGGTAAGTTTGCTTCAGCATGGAGACAAAGTAGTACAGTGCACACTTAATTATAGGTGAGCATTTCAAAGAAACATAATAGGATAATAAGAGTACAAGAGTTTGCTTCACAGGCCATAAACTGCTGTCTAAAACACGACTCTCAGCTCTCCCCATGCCATTAAATATCACTTGAGGCACAAAGCTCTACCAGTTCTGCCCTTGCTTTGCTTCTGCACTACCTGTTGAAGGCAGAAAAGGTTCTGTAGGTCATTCCTTTATACCTGCTCCTCCCTCCAGCCACCCACCTTAGAAGATATTACACCTTCAGCCTTTTCACTCCTTCCAGAGGCTTCTATTTCCCTTTTCAGAAAATTTTTCAGGTAATAGTCTTTCTCAATTAATTCCATCTAATGCCCAGTACCTTTCGGATGCATTTCCTTTCAAAATGAATTGTCTGTCATTTCTCAGCTTTCACATCCATATGTTAAGTTGAAATGAAGACGTAAGCTGCAGATTCATTGCTCAGTCTTTGAGCTGTGCATATTCAATGATAAGAGTCTTGCTTAAACTGGTGCCAGTGTGAGGAAAAAAATGGCCTTACTTAAATAATCTAAATGTCATTTACTAAAAGGAAGAAATTGCTGAATTAAAGGCTGTGAGGTACCTTGTCAGCATTTTCAAATAGGAGACTTTTTTCTTAATTAAGAAAAGTTTCATACTAAGTGGAGTTCTTCTCCTGAACTTTTATGCTGCAGCTTAATATCTGTGGCCCAACGGGCAACTGTATGTTTAACATTGTCCTTGGAGCTCCCACTTGACTGGCAAAGGAAAATGAGGTTTTTGGATAGGCAGGGCAGTACCGATGTGCTTTCGGGCAGAAGAAATTGCCTTACAATATCACAGTAGAGAGTGGAAAGCATTAGTGGTAAATGTGAAGAGAATCAACTAGCCAGGACATAAAAATATTACCCTCGTCTATTTTTAATTGAGCAGTAACTTTCATATGCAAGGCCAGGTAAATAAATTGCTTTTTAACCTAACCAATAGAATCCCTTTCACAACAATAGTTTTTAAAAAAAAAAAGAATGTGGAATACTCTTTGTAGCTAAGAACATGCTACTCAGTTCAGAGCAGTTTTCCAATCCTTCTCAACGCGGGTCTGAAAGTAACAGAGGATGACCTTAAGCTTGAGTTTCTGCCCTGCATGGTCCCTATCAGGCAGTTGCTGGGATCCTGTTTACTTAACTAGATGCTTATTGACAATGGGAAAGAACAGTATTTACATCATTACAGGAGGTCTAAGCCAAGTGCCAGAAAGGAAACCATCTGACATAACATAACCAGATCGCCGGCAACCTCAGACCTAGTAAAGAAACCTTCACCACTGAGCAACTTCTGCACCTCCGTCACTGGCCTAAACAAAAGGGAAGTCATTTCAGGTCATTTCATCCCACACATCTCCAACCCTTTAGGAACACCTAAAGATTTTGGTTTTCCAACCGTATCTTACAGAACTATCTGTGTGATGACAAAGACAATTTCAATAGGCCACGCAAGCATGCTGCAATGCCTCCAGAAAGGAGAAATTTCAGGATCAAACTGTCACTCCGGGTTAAACTCCTGTGCCTGGTCCCCTTAAAGGCTATGCAGATTTGTGTCAGTATTTGCAAGAGTGACTTTGAGGTCCAATACTTTTTAAAGTATGTCAAGGAGTCATCACATAGTGCATTACATCGAGTCATGTCTTACTATGGTGATCTCTGGATCTATAGCAAGGCTAGTAACCGGAAAAATTTTAACTTTACAAAAGTGTAACCAAAGAAAGCATCCATACGGTGGAATACTAGTGAGGAGGTCATTTTAACACCTCTTCTCTCACTCAAGCAAGGTATCATTTGGAAAGAGGCAGGCCTTCTGCTATTTCCTGACCCTTTGAAAAAGCATGGAGGCACTTAAGACAACTGTGGTCTTCTCCTGACTTCCCGCATTTGAACCAAAATTGCAAAATTAAAGTCTTCATAACTTGCTTTTATTAACTAAGCTTCCATTTCCTTTCCCTAAGTTCTACTTAGAAATAAATGGAACATAGAGAAGTAAATGACTTACATCTATCTGTGCTTATTACATATCCATGCCTATTATATTTCAAAACCAAGTACAGCACAGTAATAGCAGGCAGATTAGCCTCAATCTCTAAATTTTATCATAACAGATCATACAGGATAACACTGCATATTTTTCAAAACAGTAAGAATAATTTAAACAGAACATCTTTGTCCTCCCAAATGAGGCCTGACTACTTAAGCGGAGTAAAATCCTTACTTTAAGTACTTTAGTTACCTCGTTTGGTTTGTTTTGGTCTTTGGTTTATATGGATGAGAAATCAATTCTTTCTAAAAAAAAAAAAGAGAGAGAAAGATGGATTAATGACCTCTTTAAAACTGTCCTTCAGGATAAGCAGTCTAAGTTTAGAATGAATTATACAAATGCAGGAACCAAAATCTACATTAGCATTAGAAATAGTTTGGAGATTTTTTTCATATGTGAATATGCTACCTCAGTATTTCAGAACATAAAAAACCATTCCAGTTAACCTGCCAGAAGGAGGGTGGAAACTGGCTTCAGATCTACTGCTAATACATTCGATTTAGGTAAAGCAAATGTACTTGGTTCAGCATTTTAATAACTCTGAGAAGAGGAAGTACTTAATATGGAACAATTTACAAGCTTAAGTGAGGAAGAAAAAAGATGATTTGACATCTAAAATGTCATTGCTGAAAGAATTCTTCAAAATTTTGCTTTAAGTCACTTGTCAGATCACTATACTCATCAGCTTCAAAACCAGTTCTGCTCTCTTGTATTGAGTGTAATAAAATTCTATTAATCAGGATATGTGGCTTTTCAGATGAAGCATTTACCCTTATATGAGGCATTAAAAAAAAAAAAAAACACACACACATCTATCTCTGCTTTGTATCTTGCAAATTACAACCGAAGGAAAGGAGTGCCTTAATATAATATAGAACCCTTGTTTCTCAATTTTCTTTTGCTAATAAACATCCAGTCAGGCCAAGCAAAAAATATTATACACCAGAAAATCTAGTGTTCACCACGGATAACACAAATCCCTAAATGGATTTCTTCCTTTTATTGTGCAAATTTGGTTTATGAAAGCTTTTTAAGAGAGCAGAGCATGCCAAACCTGCAGCTAGTTTTATAGCTCTATTATAAACCCACAGTTTGAGTGCTTCGGTGAATAAAAGAAAACCTGAGACAACAATGGAAAAAAGGCAACTAAAAATACAACAAAGAAGCTGTAAGGATCCTTTCAGCATATTAAATGGAGGAATTCAGCTGTTTTCACTTAGCTTTATTAAAATTGGGTTAATTTAAATAACTGAAGTCCTTTTGTTATGCATCTCTGTACAAGTCCAGTGCCTTTAACAGAAGAGCTGCTAAGTCACTTGCCTCATCACCATTCTGACAGGGCCAGCCACTGCTTCTGCTGTATTTCCCTTCCCAGTCCCAAGCTCTTCTAGCTTTCAATGTTTGGCACTGTTCCACAATTGCCCTGTTTCCTATCCATCTCCACCACTGAGGTCAGCTTCAGTTCCTATCTGCTCCTCCCACAAGAATCTCCACGTTTTCTGTGCTAACACTGGAAGTATGCAGTGGCCCTTTTAAGACGGCTTGCAAAACCACACACAATCTGCTCTAACTCTTCTGCTGTCTTGGGAAAAGCAATTAAAGCTACAGTGTCGTAGCAGAGTAAGTTATATCTATACAAAAATGAAACCCTGCGTCAAGAAACACAGAGAGGTACTTGAGGGTATAACTGGGTATTTAGAATACCACTCTCCTATCCCTTGAGGTTTTCAAGACTCTATGAGAAATGTTCACACTAACCATGTATCAGCTGGCTTGGGCTTCACCGAGGTTCTATGCTTCTTGCTCCCTGGCCTGAGACCTTCAGAAGCACATAGCTTACAGGATTCTCTGCTTAGGTAACTTTTCCCCCATGTTTACTACAACTCAGCCTGAGGTGTTTCTGCTATGCAGACTGTTGTCAGCTACAGTAAACCTTGCAATATGACAAGAACTGTCACACATCGGACTACAGTACTTGCAACCTTGTCTACTGCAAGGATGCACAAACCTTGAGGAATCCAAAACGTAACAGGAAAAAAAAATTCAAACTTACTGCAATCCTTTCTTCTCTCTGCCTCCTCAGTAAAGCTAGTATTTCTTCTCTTTTCTCAGCCTAGGAAACATATTTAGCACAATAAGCCCAGAAAAATGTTTTAAAAAAATTAAGTGATACTCGATGGCTTCATTGTAAACTTTCAATTCCTCACTGAAACTGAAAGCTAGAGCAAACGATATAAGCAGAAATAACAAGTTAAGGGATAAAGTACTTCAGTTTTCTTTCTTCCTTCCTTCCTAAGAGCCTGAAAATACATTTCAGGGAGCAACTTCCCCTTCTTAGAATTACATGAAGTTTCCAATAAGGTTTCTTCCCTTAATTTAAGATGAATCACTCCAAATATGGAGATGAGCATGTACACACATTAGCAAACAGTGCTCTGCAGCATCTCAGGATTATAAAAATCAGGGTAATTCAGGACTGCCATATGCATAATGACTCATTACAAAATCCTTTTCATCTGAGAGGTGCAACCCACAGTAAGTTTTGTTTTTAGTATGCATCTCTGGAGTAACCCAGTCTCTGCTGCTCTGTGCAAGTGATTAAAAATTGTGCTAACTTCAATGGGGATAAAATTTCATCTAGCACTTGGAAGTACAGAACATCTAATGATCTCTCTTCAATCCATAGCCCTGCTTCTTCCAGGTTACACAAAGGGAAGTGCATACCCCAGAACTTGTTAAAGCTCTCCTCTTTATACAGTTGGAAGAGGAAATGATTTCATGAAGAGTGGCACTTCAACTCCTACTCAGAGTTCACTGGCGTTCTGATTTCCAGACATCTGTGTACATCCGTATTTTTGCTTTATGGAAGTGACTAACTCTCAAACACAGTAAGACAACCCTGTTTAAGCTGACTAAAATCGTATTAAACTGCTCCAATAAATTCCTAGCAGTATGTCGTGAAACTGACATTCTAGGAAGCATTCTGGAAAAACCATCAACCAGCACCAAGAAGGAGCACATCCTAGCACACGACTAAGAAAGAAAGATTTCTTGCTCACTTTTTTCACACAGAAAAAAGTGGGGAAAAAAGGGCAGTTAGGAAAAAAAGGCAAAAACTGATTTGCAGTGGGGGGTAGAAGGGAACGTTTTCCCCAGGGCCATGCCTTTAATTCTTTCACCTGACCAGTTTCCTGCACACAAACCGAATTTAAAACTTAGGGAATATTCAGTGCTTTAAAATTCCTTTGCTTATGTCCTAGTTTAACAGGCCTGCGCCACTGGTGGTACGCTACACACCGGAGGAGCAGACGCACCAACCAAAAAGCATATTAAGGAGGACACTTACGTGAAGAGGCATCTGCAACTTAAGCGAATTCAGGGTGGCAGTACAGGTGTTTGCGTACTGATGAATGGATTTACAAACGCTACTGGTAAAACTGACAGTAGTGTTTAATATCAAGTAACAATCACAGCAACAGCTGTAACCACTGAACTATGTAAGTATTATATTCATATAGCGATATTCAGAAGCAATAAAATGGAAGAACCATATGTACATGCAGTAATAAAATCTTCTGGAAAACAAACACATGCACATATAAATCAAGATACCTGAAAGGCCACACTGGGCAGACACACCTCTCCAGGGTACCGCTACCACAAATTCGGCTGGCCACACCTGGCAGGTGCACCAAACCAAAGTGCACAGAGGGGATGTAATAGCTGGCCATACCCAGAAGGCGTGCCAGACACTGGTGCAGAGCCCAAAACTCGTGGAATTAGGCCGCACGTAACGGTGGGCCTTTTCCCTACTCCAGGGCTACGTGGTGCTACGTACGGACATCCTCTCACCGGGCCACTCACCGTCGGGCCTCCCGAATAGGGAGGGGGGAAAGGAGCGGAAAAACAGAAGCGCATGTGCCACCCGCAGCTTCTCGGCGAGGCCTTGACTGAGGCCGCTCAGCTCCTGCGAGCCCTGACGAGGGCAGCGCGAACAGCCATTTCAACTCCTACACCCTCTCCCCCCTGCCCCTCGCTGCCGCCATCACACCCGCCTGCTCCGGCAGTGGTTCTTTTATAGCCAGCCGGATAGCACCTCCCCCAATAGGCAGGCCTTACGATTCCGTGACCTATGCCGATTGGTCGTTTCTCGAGCCTTCATTTGCATCAGGCCAGCAGCCTGATACCACGTGCTCTTGCTCGGCCAATCAGGATAAAGCCGCTGTGCCTGACTGACAGGCAGCGCTTGCTAGAATGTTCTAGGGGCCGCAGGGCTTCACCTGCCCGGTTCGGCGGCCACACGTTTCAAACTTTTAATTAGCTTTAAGCACCCCGAAGTTGTTGCCAACTTGTTTTGTTTTTGCAACATAAACAACAGTGCCAAAGGCAAAACCCAAGCTGCAGTTGTTTTGAAGCCTGCATGTCCAGGTGCAACACCCACCCAGTATCCCAGATCTAGAGCTCTTACCTTTCACCAGCTCATGGGGGAATTAATATAAACTGAACTTAATAATTTATATTATAATAAATATATAATAATTTATATGTAATTTAATATAAATGGAATTAATATAAATTAATAAAACTATAGTTCAATTCTAAAAAGCTATTACCTTTAACTAACAATAATAAGTTTCCTCCATGAGGGTGGCATGAGAGGCTGAAAGCAGCACCTGCATTTTCCTTTAGGCTGCTACAGCCTCTTTTTTTTTTTTTTTCTCCTTCCAGGAATGCTCCCATAAAAGAGAACATCCAACCCTCTGAGAACTTCCTAGACCTTCTCAGAATCATGAGTCTTAGACTGCCAAAACATTCAATATCCCAACTCTAAGGAAGGCAGCAGCAAGATATCTCATTTTCTTCACTTTGTGTAAGTCTCCTCCAAATCTAAGTACTCAGCCAAACAATAATGAACCCCACATAGATAAGTATTTCACACAACCTATACAGCACTGTCAGCAAGCAGCAAAGGCTAGCTGCTCCCCAAAGGGTAAGGAGCTAGGTGGAACAACACAGCCAGAAGCCTCATCAACCCCCCCATACCACAACAAGGTGAGCAATACAGACCTAGGAGCAGCAACCAGCTTCAACCAAGAGCTCAGATCATCAGGCAAGGTTGTTGCAACAAGGCAGGCCCAAAGCTAAGCCAGGAAGGTAATCCACAAGTCCCAACAAAGCACAACAGCAGCAACCGGCATCAGATACAGCCCAGTAAATGCCAGGCACGTCCATAGTGAAGACACAGACCAGAGGCAAAGCCAGGAAGCAGGTCTGCAAGTTAGAGTCTGGATCAGTAAAGTCTGCCACCAAACACAGTCACAACAGCCCTACCTACCACCTAGGTCAACAAGAGAGCAAAGGCCCCAGGCTTTACTGAGCTTAAGTGGAGCTCCTGGGCCCATGGGCGGGGGTGTAGGTGTGGGAAGAGGCCCCCAGGTGAGGCTGTTCAGGGCCATTACAGGCTGTTAGTGTTCTTGTGGCCCTGGTAAGCACCACCAAACCACAGGATAATAACACGTGCAGATGGAGCACTACCTTACAAGTGAGGAACTGAAGACAGCCAAATAAGACCAACGTTAACAGAAAAAGTAGCCAGGGTGAAAAAGTAGCTGGGGTGAAAAAGTACGTAGGAATACAAAGATCTATTCAGACAAGCTCAGCATTCCTATTTTAGACGCATTTAGCTGATTACTCAGAGTTGCAGTGTTTGTAATTTTGTAGTTTCTTTGTTAATCATGAAATATCCTGTAAAGCTTGTGGGAATAAATGAATTACAGAGTAGTCCAGTGAAATGAATGTTTAAAAAGACAACAGCTATTTTCCCATGTGCTTCAATCCTATTTTGTGTGAAATTAGCCAACTAATTAAAATAAGCATTTATAATAAATAAATTCACTGTCAAGTTAGGAAATAACAGTGTTAATGCGCCTAAGCTTGCTTTCTGAAAAACCCTGACGCTGCACCACTGCGTAGACAAAATTCACTGCCCAGATCTACGCAGCAGAATACAGCTTCCAAGTTTTGCTCTCCCAGGGAATGCCTTGCAAGAGAAGAATGTCTGAATCAAGTTTACAGTCTGCATTTGAACGGAAAATGACACCTGTGACTGATAATGAAGTGAACGTTATTCTTATTGCAGTCAGTGCATTACTTAGGATTTCCTAGACTGACTTGAGGCTTATAGAGTGTCCTGTAGTGGTATAAAGTAATTTACTCATTGAAATTAATCAGCCACCTCTTTCGGGGGCAGCTGCCAGATGCCCAAAGCTGCAAAACCTTGGTATCACTATTGTTGCTGAATTTAAAAAAAAATGAACTGCAGAAGCAAGGAACTGTTGCTAGCTTCAGCCAACGTTCAGAAAGAAGTCTAATTGATGCTAATGGAAGAGATGCATTACAGGGTTATTAATTGGAAAAACAGGATTGCTGACTTGCAGGAAAGACTTGCAGACCTCAGCGCCTTTCCACACCTCTTGCAGATTGCTGTCGTCTGGCCTGCTTCCCAAATATAGGGTAGAGGCTTTTCATTAAAAACGTAGAACATTTTACTAAAATGGGTAAAATGTACTACAATTATAGAGTCAGGCTGGCAACATTATTACAATATTTAACTTTAGTTGTCTCACATTTCCATTGTTAGTGTGAATTGCATTCATGGTATGCATATGGAATATTAATTCACCAGTTGTACTAATGGTGACTTTAGGAAAGGTTTGCATCTTCAGACTACATCAGTGTCTCGAAAGCAAGCACAACTGTTATTTGCCAAGACTTTTTTTCTTGGCAAAGCAGTAGGAGAAACCCCAGGGTCTATACACCTAGTTCAACCCCACCGTTTTGGAGGAGGTGCACCCAAAGTTGTGGACACCGTGTCACTTATTTTGCTTCTTTTCGTGGTCAATGTAATGCTTGGGTCACTGCATAAACATGAATCCTGCCACTCTTCAATAAAAGGAGAGCGCGCCTGATGAGCACAAATATTATGTAGATAGATACTGATTTTTTAAAGGCTCATCTACAAATAAAATTCTGCCTTGACTACATACATACATGCATACATAGCAGGCTGAATTTTACTGATCCTTTCCACCAATTACAGATTCTGCAAGAGCTATTAAATAAACTCCTAGTTTTGCAGGGCCAGGGCAGACTGAGGTAAGCTTATGTAAAACTCCACTGAAATCAGAAAGGATCTTTGCAAACCAGAAGGAGCCAACCTGAAAGAGTCTACAACGTCGCACTTACACCTTCTTTTGTAAAGGCAGTATAAACTCAATTTTGACGTTGTTTGTGGAAGCCTGCAGTTTGCTCTGGAGCTGAACGGGATGTTGCTACAAAACATGAAGTGGCTTGGTCAAGCTGTTTTTGAACGATACCAGTATAAAAACATCACCTAAACCTATCCCTGAGTGGCAGGCCAAGGCAAAAGCATTCTCATGGAGATGTATTGATTAACTGCCCACTACCAAGTTTCCTGCATCTCTTGTTCAATGAACTCTTGGCACTAGCTGCTGCTGGGCACAGGCTAATGGAGAGATCTATTAATAACCCAGAAAGACAACTAAAAAAATAAACTAAGTCTTTGAGCTGTACTTCAATTGATCTATGCCAGGATTTTGTATGTGAAAGTGGCACTGTTTATTTTCACAAAAGATATCCTCTTGAATATGAGCGCTCTCGCTTGCCTACTTGTAGATACTAAACGGGAAGAGACGTTATGAGCTTACTGTGAGCAAACTAACTATACAGCCCTGCTACTTTCAGCCCTGCCTCAAGCCAGCATGGCACAATTAGGAGTAAATTTAAGCTACCCATCAAGAAATGGGCTGCGTCATGCAAACCACACTGTGGGCCATGCTCAGGCTATTTTTATTGCTGTTCATCATGTCATCGCCAAATTTCCAGTACGCCACTGAATGACACCCAAAGAGTGAGTGGCAATATTTGTGAAAAAAGAGGCGAGGTCAGGGAAACTTCTGAAGACCTATTTCGGAAATGTTTCATTTCTACTACTGTAATATAAAACGTTTTCAACAGTGGTCACGTTTACCGTAATGTATAACAATGCATTCTTCTAAACAACCATTATCTGTCTCTAAATCAAGTTACCTCTGACCCTAAAGGAAACACACTGACATAAGCAAGTGAAGCTGTGATATTTATTAGCAGCTTTTAGCGTTCAGGGCCCCTCTGTGCTCTTGTACCAGCAGGAAGGCCCACATTCTGCCTTTGGAATCAAAAACACTCCAAAGTTTCCACCCCTAAAGGTGGGGAAAATGGTACGTGAAGCCCCCTCAAAGCCTGAGTAGGAGCTCGGCAAAATGCAGAAATGAGCCCTAAATGTTGTCACTCATAATGGTGAGCTACAAGTTTGCAATACAGTTCTTAACAGTTGACTCTTTCATTTATGAAAAATAGTTTTCTGGGGAAAAAAGGGTTTCCAGATGATCTAAACAGCATGCAAAGGAAGGCTTTTTCTGTTACAAATTGAAGAGTCTGTATTCCTGATTACAAAAAGAAAACCAACCTGGTTAGTCTTTTGGGGTTTCCATCTCATATAAAAATAAGAGTCTAGTGTGCACCTAAAGATATACAAAGGGATACGGATGCTATTTATTCAGTGGACAACAGATTGGATCAAGCAGTTCTGTGGCAGGCCTGTCCTGCTATACTCCATGCAGCGGTTCTTACCTGCCGAAGATATTTTTCTTCAGTTTTCTGTATGTTGTGCGCTTCCAAGGTTCCCTCTTTCTCACTGTTTTTCTCACTTTCTAAATAAAATAAATGAGAGGCAAATGACCGAGTACTCCTACTACAACTGTGCTTCACAGAGGGCAACTGAACTATAATGTCCTTTGGGCCACTTTAGACAGCTAGTGATCCCAGTGCCTGGATCCCCGAGACAGCAGGTATCGGCTGAAATAACTCACTCTTGCAGAGCCTGGGGCTCTTCTGTCATCCAGGGCTATTGGCACCGCTATTATTTATTCCTTGGAATAAATTCCTCCGAGAAACCTAGGCAACGAAGGTTTAGCAAACTGGGGGCATGCAGTAGTTGATACTTACTCCTAGCAAGCGGTGGGCCCTGTGAAGCAATACTTCTTTCTGAGAAGAAAAATCACATGAAGAAAAAAAGAAAAAATTCATCGCTTTAGTCTAGCAAACACTACCACATGGCTGAATTACTCCAAAAGACTGGAAAAAAGCACCCTGGGAGGGTGCTGGCCCTGGGCAAGGTGTGGGGAGCCCTGGGGAGGGGGCAGGGGCCAGGGTAAGGTGTGGGGGGGCTCAGGGAGGGCGTAGGGCCCCAGGGAAGGTATGGGGCCTCAGGGAGGGCACAGCACCCCAGGGAAGCTGTGGGGGGGGGGGGTGTGCAGGGAAGGTGTGGGGCTCGGGGACGGCCTTAGGGAAGGTGTGGGGCTGGGGGGGTACAGGGATGGTGTGGGGCTCGGGGGGGGCCTTAGGGGCGGTGTGGGGCTGGGGGGGTGCAGGGAAGGTGTGGGGCTCGGGGACAGCCTTAGGGGCGGTGTGGGGCTGGGGGGGTGCAGGGAAGGTGTGGGGCTCGGGGACGGCCTTAGGGGCGGTGTGGGGCTGGGGGGGTGCAGGGATGGTGTGGGGCTCGGGGGGGGCCTTAGGGGCGGTGTGGGGCTGGGGGGGTGCAGGGAAGGTGTGGGGCTCGGGGGGGGCCTTAGGGGCGGTGTGGGGCTGGGGGGGTGCAGGGATGGTGTGGGGCTCGGGGGGGGCCTTAGGGGCGGTGTGGGGCTGGGGGGGTGCAGGGATGGTGTGGGGCTCGGGGGGGGCCTTAGGGGCGGTGTGGGGCTGGGGGGGTGCAGGGAAGGTGTGAGGCTCGGGGACGGCCTTAGGGGCGGTGTGGGGCTGGGGGGGTGCAGCGAAGGTGTGGGGCTCGGGGACGGCCTTAGGGGCGGTGTGGGGCTGGGGGGGGTGCAGCGAAGGTGTGGGGCTCGGGGGGGGCCTTAGGGGCGGTGTGGGGCTGGGGGGGTGCAGGGATGGTGTGGGGCTCGGGGGGGGCCTTAGGGGCGGTGTGAGGCCCCGGGGTGGAGGTGGAGGGCGCAGGCGGGGTCCCCTCACGGCGCGGGGCGGCGGGGCCGAGTCGGGACTCGAGGGGCGGCGGGAGGGTGGCCGAGCTCCAGAAGGCGCGAGCGGCCGCCACGTCGTCCGGGCCCGAGCCGGCGAAGACGAGCGTGCCGGCGGGTGGCGGGGGCGAGCGGCGGCCGGGCCCTCGGCGGGGCCGCGGCCCGGCGTCCCCCATCCCGCGGGCGGAGGCGGCGAGAGGACGGCGGGGCCTGGCGCTGCTCCTGTCACGGTCGCCGGCCGCGGTAGGTGCCCGTGTCCTCTCTGCCGGGGGCCCTCTCTTTTCCCCTCCCGTCACTGGCACGTGGGGCCGAGGGTCCCTGCGTAAAGGCAGCTGCCGCCAGGCGCCCTGTGCTCCACGCGCTGCAGGCGTCCGCTTCCCCTCCAACCTCGAACTCCCACAACATCCCGCTGGAACGTTTTCTCCGGGTGCTTTACTTCAGGCTGCTGAATATCTGTTCTGAAAGTGTGATTTGCGGGCGTAAAACGAAGTCACGGCTTCCCGCTGTACTTCCGCGGGAACATTAAAGCTCTTACGGGGACAGAGCGGCACAAAAGGAGGGGCAGCGCCGTGTCGTGGGGCAGCCCTTAGCGAAAGACCGAAGGCCGCTGAGGTGGTTCATAGGGAACGTCAGGCTTCGACTAGCAGCTGTTGGCAGGGTGGGCGCGCGCCGTCTCTCAGCAAACTGCCGCTTCTGTGAGTCCTTCGTGAGCTATCCTGGAAGGAGCTCAGCCAGGGCCCTCCTGTGGATGCTCTTGCAGAAGGGAATGTGGACGTGCAAGTCAGTAAATTTGCCAAACCTTTTTGTGGGACCATCTTTCTAGCCTGCGTTTGGGCAGCGGGCAGCACAGAGGCATCCATGACTACGGCTCTAAGATCTCAGGGTGGCTGGAATGATTAACGACGTTCGTTTCCATAAAAGAATCATAAGCCTGAATTTTATTTATTCAACCAGAGGAGAGAGGAGTAAATGTTGAAAACAGAGGCATTAGACAAGCGTAAGGCTGAGAAAAGCACAGCGTTGGACTTAATGTCTGCAAATTAAAAAAAAAAAAAAAGCCTTTCAATTCGCTTTCATGTTTTTTCTGAGCATCTTGTACGCAAAACAGTTGCGAGTGAAGCTTTGTATCGCACAGGCAGGTGTAGTTAAACAGCTAGGCAACGCTGGCTTGACAACTATGCGGGCTGGTGTCTCTTACGTATGTGACCGGCAAACCAGTACATCTCACTTGTTTTGTTATACTGCCTTGCTTGTGCGTTATGTACCTCTGCAAAGAGGTCACTCGACCTGCCTTCCTGCGTGTCTGATTTCCATCGAGGTATCTTCCAAACCTTTTTACCTGGCTGTGTGGTTAGTGATTGTTACCTTTGGCAATCAGCTAACTACACTGCCTAGTAACTAGGCTGACGTAAGAGACGGTTCCCTTTCAACACCTGTTTTTACGAAGACTAGGTTTTTGTAAAAAAAAAAAAACAAACTAACAACCTCTTATAGCCGGTTCTAGCACTATTAAGGTTGAATTTTCTTTGTCATTAAAATTCTCAAATGTTAAGTGAAGTGATCCGAGTAAAAAAACATTTATAGCATACAGTGAATTTAATACTTAAGCGTTGCGTAAAAAACCTTTCACTTACTAGCCTGTTAAACAAGACATGAAATCTAAATGGAAATTATTTTCCTAATACCTGGCAGATAAACTGAAGGATGCAATAAAGAAGTTCTCATCCATAAAAGAACCTTTAAAGGCAGAGAGAGCAGATTTAAATTTCCTGCCTTTTTCTTTTTCCGTAGAGCCTCTCTTGGCTCAAACTTGGTGCATAATGTCAGGAAGCAGTGAGGGCCGGCTGCTCTGCAAAGGAAGGTGAGCTGGGAGCAGAGCACAATAATAGGGCAGGCATGAGCAGCGACCAACGAGAAGCCAGGACGCAGAGCAGCAAATCTGGGTAAGGACTGGGGCCAGAGACTGTGGTCAGGGTCAGGCACAGTCCAGCGATCACCCAGCGAGTCTGTAGTGATGACGCAGGTCCGAGGCTGAGACAGGAAGCTGAGCCAGCGGGTCTGGGTCTGGGTCAGAATCACACAGAAACAAGACCGAGTGCAGACATAGCTGCTGCACAGCTGTGATATAGCACAGGCAGGGGCCAGCGGTAAAGCCTCAGCTTAAAAGCAGTTCGCAGGGGAAAGAGGGGGCAGGCCCCCGCTTCCAGCTTTCTTCAAAACAGCTCGAATCAGCTGAGGAGCTAAGCTTGGACTCAGCTAGCTCAACTCTAACTGGACTAACTAAACTCTTACAAGAGGGATGCGCTCCGAGCTCTGACACATAAACAATTGAGTACACAAGAAGCTTTCATGAAGCCGAAAAAACAAATGCAAATAGTATTTTTGCTCCAGGAAAGTTAGAATTTTATCACCAACCTGAAGAAATCTAAGATTTCATTTAACATTGGCAATAGCATAGAGTTCCTTTGGACAGCTAACATTTCTGAAAATGAGGTCATTAGCAAATAAGTATTATTAATAATTCTGCATTAGGCATGAGGATGTTGTGAGGCATGCAGTTCTCTGTACTGAGGTTGTAGCAGGGAATCCTGTGCCTTGTTTTGATGGCAGTGAAGTTAGTGATTGCGAAGCAGCAGATACAATCAGCTAACTACACTGCCTACAAACCAAGCACTACTCCTGTAATGGAGTCATGGCATTCAAACCTAGAAACAAAGAAAGCACTTCCAGTAACATGTATATTAACACATACTGTGTTATCAGCTGCTCTTATAAAAGCAAGCAGTTGTCAATAATGAAAAACATTTGTCCTATCACCCTTAGTGTCATTCTACTGAATCCAAAGTCTTTGTATCACAAGTTAACTGTTCTTAACAAATAAGTGAGTGGTGGATGCAGCACAAAGATCATTTCAGAAGCGAGTGCAATGTAAAACAATGAAATACCCAAACGTAAATGATTCCAATGTGTGGGAACGGCACTGGGAAATGAGAAAAGCCTGGACATGTAGTCCTTGCTGCATGAGCGCAGATTAAGTGGTAGCTTTATTCAGGGCTGCATATGCAACTACATCTGCAAATTTGAACCAAGACAAAATGTCAAACATAAATAACATTCTACCTGGTTTACAACATGCCAGCTGTTAATACTTATGGCACAGTTACCATATTTATCCTTGTATTCTAGTCAAGGCAGTTGAGTTAATTTGTCCTATTGCACTGGAATGGTGAAATTTCCGTTTAAAGATTCTCAGAAGAAACTGCATATAAGTACAGCAGCAGTAAGAATAGAATCTCAGTAGTTCCCCGAACTTCAGAAAACTCTCCTCATTTTTTCAGAAAAATACAGAAACATAGGCAGTGCAGGTAGTCAGATGTCAGGTTACTCAGATACTTTACGCTAATTTTTGGTAGCCAAATAAATGAGCAAATCTGTTCTGCAGAACAAAACGGAATATTGACAAGCGGCTGTAATTAATTATGCCTTTTGTCTTATATATGTGTATGCAATTAATAATGTGATACAAATATTTTATATAGGTTTACCAGGCCATTCTTAATTCAACAATGAGACAGAGCCAGTGGGCTTACAAGGAAAATTTGGCCTACCAATTAAAAAACTTTCGCTGCCTCTCACGAATAAAGGCCTTATTTTTGAAATGCATAAAAAGAATACAGGACTTACCCTTAAGTAGCTTACCTTGTAATAATCCTCATGATAAGGACTGAATTTATACCGAATGAGGACTGAATAAAGCTTAAAAAGCTTTAATGGAAAGGGAAAAATGGCCAGCTTCTTCACTCTGCATTTCCTTTCTTTTTCCATGGCTAGCACCTCCACCCATTCGTTGGCATCCAGCAGTCTTTTAACAGGGAAACATGCCTCCAGGAATGTTTCCTAAGGTGGCACCTGGGTGCCATCTCTACCCCTGGTCTTCCTGGGCTGGAGTGTCCCCAGTCTGGACTGTAGGTCAGCCCCATGCCTACAACCTTTGTGTACGCTCTGTTGTCATGGTCACTCAGGTGCGGCTCGTGCCTGGAGGATGGGCTGTTGCTTTAAAATGCACAGATGTCTCTTACCGTAGGAGGTCCTGTCACAAAAGAGGTGTCTATGGGCAAAGCCAATAGAGAGCAAAGGAGCTTCTGCCTTTCTCCTGTGAACAAATGGCTACAGGTTGTGTCATAGCTGTTGAGGGTGATCTGGGCTGTGGTGTTACACGTGGTGGTCCAGGTGCATCCCCCTAGACTTACATCTGGACTCTGGGGCTTCAGCGAGGTTACGGTCATTCTGGGAGCCTAGATACCATAGTCAGATGCCCAGAAAAGACAGCCAAGCAACTTGAAATAATGAATACCTTGTGATCCTGGCGCTAGGCTGCAGTGGGAGGCATATGCTGCCTATCTTCACCCAAAGGCAGCGTGGCCAGATCACCTCTCTCCTCATTCCTTGAGGGCCCAGCCAGCCATTTCTATGTGCTTACTCCTGACCTGTTCAGCTCACTACAGTCTTCTCTATCCCTTGCATTTCCGGCCTTGTTTCTGTACTTAATCTTTGCTCTTTTCCTCCCCACAACCAGCCCCAACAGGCCCCCAACATGCTACCATTTGGGTAGGAGGCAGGTAGGTGAGATGATGGATTGCTGCAATGCTGATTGTCCCCACTTTGGCCTATCCTTTGCTCCACGCTGGCCACATTGGCAGCCGAGGCAGAGCAGGAGAAAAGACATTTCGTTAACGGAAATCATTTTGAAGGCTGTAGCAATAGCTCTAAGACTGCGTAACATGAGCCCAGGCAACTTTGCAGTCTTGCCTGTGCTGTTTAATTTTATAACAGGCTAGACCATCACCAGCCTTTTTTTGGTTTATTTTATTGCTTTAGTCGACAAAGACGGATGATCTTAAGTGAAATGTGGTAACACGTGGTGCTCAAACAATTAAGATCCTCTGCAAGCAAATATAAGTTTCTCCCAATCTGCCGTTTGTAATGTGAAATCAATGAACAATATTAGAAGTTGCTAAACAGCAATACATAACTCCATCACTGACTTTTCTCAGCGATTTCCTCTTCTGAAAAGGAAAATGACAACTCACGGGCTGAGGTAAAGCAGACCCTGAAGTCAAACGTTACAGATTTGGTAGATGACAATTAGAGCTAGTTACGGATGGAGTTGTGAGCCAGAACATGTTGTAGAGCTTGGCGCACTTGCGGTTACACCTTATCTCATCCATTGGCCCTGTATGGCACAACAGTGTCACATCATCACACTTCTGCTTAGATGAGTGTTCTTGCAGACCTGGACCCAAAGGCCTTTTACATCAACGAGTGTTTTCCTTTGGAAAGCTGCCCCTACTGATCAGTGTAATTAGCATGGCCATATAGTCATATGTGCAATGCATAATAAAGTAACAGTACTCCTGGTAAAGTGTTTATGTAGAAAAATTGCCTATAAATACATTTAGATATTTACTGAAGAACGTCCATTGAGTCACTAAGTGATTAATTAAAAATGAAAGCCTTAATGAAAACATGATTCATTTCTTAAATAAATATTCTTAAACTTTCTGGTCAGGCCCAGAAAGTGTCAACTCATATAATCTAAAAGGCGGGAAATTCTCTGAACAATCCACATACTCAAATTTAGTTTGTGGCTTTGATTGGAATCAATTGCTGTGTTGTTTCATCCAAAAATAATTCTGTGCACAGAGACCGCATGATTTAAACAGAGATGTCAGTTTTTAGTATCACGCTCCTGATACAAGGTTTCGTCTGCCTTCCAACATAATGGCACGGGCAGCAGAACCTCTGCTGCGTTCATGCAGCACTACTACTGTTTGTACCTTGCTGCTATGTGATATTTGTGGCCTAGAGTGGGACAGTGTATATATAGCCAGACTAAGCAAATACAAAGTGCCTTTCTCTAACAGCAGTAAATCAACCTTTTGTCACATAGGATGTTTTCCCATACAGAACTAGCTCACGCTTACTGATCTTATATCACTAGTTAGGACTTCAACTGCTTACCTGGAGAAGGTGTCTGTCATTCGTCGCCCACAAAAGCTGAATGGCTCGTAGAAGGAAGACTGCTAGCAGTAAGCTGGACTTTGTTTTGTTGGTTCCATGTACTCAGTCACGTAAAATAAAAAAAATTGCAAACATTTCTGCGAGGGTGACCCTTGCTAGCAGTGTGTTTAGGGAAACAGTGTTTGCTCTCGGTTTGGCCTGCAGTTACTAGAGAAACTGTGACTGACTCTTTTCCCTTTGTAGTTCATGCCTAGGCTTGCCTGGTGATCCGGGAGACCCATAATTTAATCTAACTAAGAATGCTTGTGCTGAGTTAGGGGCCTGATCTGAATCCCACTGAAGTCTTTGGACAGATTTCCATTCATTTCAGTGAGCTCTGAATCGGTCCCACTAATGTCCAGGCACTGGAACGCAGCGATGCGGGTTTCGTTTTTTTCCTTCTACGAACGATTAAGACATAGCAGCACCATTTAGCAAAAGGTGCAAATGTCTGCTCATTTATCTCATGCATCTTGTCAGTCAGATCGCTTGGCTATTCATCACGTTTTTCCTCTTTGCAAAAGCTGCTGGGATGCTGCAAAAGCTGCTGGGATGCTAACAGTTTCTGTTTGTATGTGACTGGGAATGAGTTGGAGCATAACTCGCTGACTTTGCTTAGGGGATCTCACATTGGGATGGACAGTCCAAGTTTTGCATTTGAAGCTTTGTTTCTCAGCTGATTATTATCCAAAGAGAGTACCCAGGGCTATGTTTCCTATAAGTCAGTGACAAGTGACAGCACTATGAAGGATCTGAGTTCAGTGAATCTGCCTAATTAAAAGAGCCAGTTTTTCTTGTCGCTGAAATGGGAAGCCAGACAGTTGAAGTATTCTCTGTTATTCTGGCTTCTTTTAAGCAGCGTCATTAACAAAAACATTTATGCATTCCTGTTTGATACTAAAAATACTAAGCACCTTACTCAGCACCTTGCTTCTCAGCACCTTACTTCTACATCAGTGACATCCTTAATAGAGCCATCTGGATAAATTGCTAAGGATTTGGCTTAAATATTCCTTGGTTTGTTCTTATTTTTTTGGTTTGGATTCTTTTTTTTTTCTGTCTGATGCAGAAAGTAGTTATAAACTTGTGTAGTTTGCCCTTGGTTTTGTCTCCTAACTTCCAAGAAATAGCACCTTATTGCATGACTGATTTCACTGCTCCCTCTGGTTTCTCAGGTGAAGAGTTTTGTTTACTGCTGATTTACAGTTTATATCTTAACTATGGGAACAAGTAACTGCACAAAAGGAGTTGTTGCAGGGATTCAAACTTCTCTTTGATTGCCCTTTGTGGATTCCAGGCACTTCCCTCTTTTGTCACAGAATTTCATAACTTCCAGGACCTGCCTGGACAAGTTTGAGACAGTTCAGAAGTCCCATCAGCTCATGTTCCGGGGACCCTAAACCAGCTTGGCATTCATTGGGGAAACTGAGAGAAAGCAGCTGAATAATTCCTGAGACCTAACTGTGTTAGGGTGAGCCCACAGGGAAACTGTGATCAAATTATGGACTCCAGGGGCAGGGGATGGAGTCCATGTGATGCCTACTGCCGTTCTGCAGTAGGAATGTTATTTTAGCCCAGATAGATTCAGGATAAAAGGAAAACAAGGTTTATAGGTAGAAGTCATATCTTTTATTAGATCATAATATGATATTGCTGAAAAATGACATGAAGGCAAAAGAAACCGGACTAAACAGCAACTTCCCGTGCTTTGGCAAGAAACACAACATCATCCCTAGAGGATTCAGAGTCTCTTTGCCTGTGATTATGCATGAAACTCTGAGTGACTAAACTGTTATGGAAGAGAACTTCAAAAAACTGTAATTCTGTAACTATGTGCATTAGCTGTCATTTTTAGGAGGTAAATCTTGCTTTTGTTTACTATTTTCCTGGACGCTTATGTGTCAGCAGAGTTAGAAAACCTAGGTCTGTGGTACTTCCTCCCAGCTGCGTATTTACTGCTAAAATTTTCCTAGAAGTAAAGATACTAGAAAAGGGATCAGTTCTTTGCAGTCACCTCATACTCTGCATATATCTTAGCTTTTCCCTCTGCAAAGCCTTGGGATATTTCTCCATAGTTCCAATAGAAAATTCTCAGGCATTTAAGATACTTCATGAAGCAAGTGTCGTCCCTTTGGGACATAGTATGTGGGGGCCTCAGATGTGGCTTCATGAGAACGCTGAAATGCTCTTCAGGAATGCAGAGCAGAGTGCTGTGTGTAAATCCTGCAGGACTAGAATGTCACAGACATTGCCTCTCAGGACTGAAGATCATTCCAGTGCTGTCCAGAGAGCTGACAATCCACTAAAAGCCACACTGTGAGTTAAGAAGGAGTCTGTGAACACTTGCTTACAGGAGGTCTGTAGCTAACTATATCTGTTTGTCTAATGCCTCTTATCAACAGATGCAACCGTTAATATGAAAAGCAAAGCCCCGTTTTCGATATTGGCCACTCGTCATGCAGTTCAGCTATACTCTATAGCAAAGTCTATGTGATAAAAAGATGCAATCCCTTGGGAACATTTTTTAATTCCTTTGACATGGCACCATACAACAGAAGTTTAAAAACAAAGAGAAATTGATGTGGCCGTAAATTAGGTCTTCAGGGTTTACAAGGGAATCCATTCAGACCAGAATATGACCCATCAATTGCCTGACATTTTTAAAGCAATTTCAAATCTCTCAAATGCAATTCAGGCCTCAGGCATGAAAATCCAGTGTGCCCGTTCATGAATTCTCATCTCTTGCCCAGAGCTAATTTTGGTGTGCAGGATGCAAAGGGTCAGTGGAAAGTAAAATTCCTCACAGGCTCCATAGAAAGAGACTAACAAACTCTTAAAAACACTCATATGGAAATTCTTCATGGCAACGCATAGCAGGGATTTCCTGTTGCCAGACACCATTCTCCAGAAAACCCAGAACAGACTACCGTTACCGTCTTACGCTGTATGCAAAAGGGAAAGAATGACTCATGGTTTGTGTATGGAACAAACAAAATCCCTATTTGTCATCGTAAGCTACCAAGTACAGCGCAGACCACATGGTAGGGATAGCGTTGTGGTTAAAACACTGGCCTAGGATATTAAGGCTCAACCTCTGGTGCTATTGAAGGCTTTTTTTGAAGACTCATAATCTATCTCAGACTTGATTTCTCTCTCTTTTAAATGGTGATTGAAAGGTACTTATTGGTTAAGGAAGTATGTAGATACGTGAGGAAAAGGAAAGGGGAAGATATCTTTTTTTCTTATTTGTTACTATCTTCTTAAAATCAGAATTCCTACTAAGCCCATTGGTAAATCTATTTTGTGGTGCAGAAAGAAACTGTAGAGAACACGGAACTATGCGAGTGGAGGGGAAAGGAAATCCAGAAATGACCAGACATTTGTGGTTTAGGGTAGACTTTGTAATGATGTGTACCTGTGCCCTCATACTTCATTTTGCTTATCCAATGTATTTTATCACAATCTAATCCAAGATTGAATGTAAGCACATGAATTGCTTGGCTGCAACATCTACAATCAAATCAAGAACCAGTTTAAATACTCAGCTCTTTTTACCTTCATTTGTTCTCTTGTCTTGACAGTTCCTGCTATCTGGCACTGAAGGCACAATTTCCTGAGACAGCAAAGGGAAGAAAAAACAGAACACATCAGCTTTTGTCTGTATGTGCCCTGGCTAATTATTGCCCGCAGTTTTAAACAATGAGGTACTCACATTTGAGAAACTGCCTTCGTGTGAACCCTTTAACAAAGCCACTCACACTCTGTATGGAATGCCTCAGAAATAGCATAAAGCTTTACTGATAGTGTGAACATTTATATAGAACACTAGCTAAATTAATGTTATGACAAATACATACAGACATACAGAGTCATACGATTTTCCAGATAAAGAATACGTAATGTGAGGGCTTCATAAAGAAAGTAACTGTGTTGTTTAAAGTCTGCCAGGAGCTGTCAAGTGTAACTGTGATAATTAAGTAATAAACGTGGTACTATTTTTCTCACGATGACTATTTCACTAAATATTAAAATGGCGTTTATGAGATAGACTGATGGACACAACAGATTACAGTACAGAATCAATTACCTTAAAAAGGGAGCTAATATTAGGATAAAACCAAGTAGATCGGAAACACCTTTGAAACCAGCGTGTTGGTCAATCTAATGGGGCACACCTGAATATTGTTGCTTTCCTAAGGGCCATCTCTTTTCCAGTTCTATATAAACCCTAAGTAAGTTACTCCAAAGAAAGAGTGAGGGAGGAGTTGGGTTTTTTTTTTTTTATTTTTTTGATGGGTTGTAGAGGTTCCTGTAGCATTAAGTCTGTTTTCTTGTTGACTGTTTGGTGTTATATATAAAGTATACCTGAGGTGTGTTTTAATCAATTCTGGTCTGCAAAGGTAATGTTTGTGATCTTCATTGTCTATATAAAAAGAACTATGTGTAAGAACTGCTAATGGTTGGCTCCAATATAGAAATGATAAGTAGTGAATAATCTCTTATTGATGTTCCTCTACTCTGTTAACTAGCTTAGTGTGAGTACCTTCCAGCAATGCATTAAACTGTCACTACTCAGAACTGAAATCATCAGTTGTTTGGCAACATACTATCTTCTTAGATCTATCTAGGATATCCAGGTTTTAGCTGCTATAGCTTATGAAGGTTTTTTCAACATCTATCTTTGAAAGTTGATAGTACCTTAATGTTGTTAAATCTCTCTAGAGTAGTGTCTCATCTCTACTGATGACTATCCAACAGCTAAAGCACCTTGTACGTGTTAATTAAAAATGAAAGATGAAATTGCTGCCACAGTCTTCTTCATCACAAGGCTAGTGAAAAAGCAGGACAAGCTGAGCAAACACAAAATGGATAAATTTGCAGCTAAGCTGACAACGATACTGTTTGAGAAGTATAAGAATCACTGGTACTTAGACAATCCATCCAGAGGACAAGCCTTCAGGTAAGAGGAGCTCTGGGGGGAAGGGGACTGGTGTCTTTGCATGAAAAACAAGATGCAGTGAGTATGTTTTCAGTGCTTGGAGTCCTTACACTGGAAATAATCCTCAGTTAGTTGTGGAATGTAGCAAAGCCAAGTTTCGGGAGAACCATTGGCCTATTTCTACAGCTTGAGGGAAGAAGTGCTATTGACTGGTAAAGATGCACCTGTTCTGAAAGTGGTTTCACAAAACTGTTTTTGCATGTGCCTATATAGGTCTAGCTAGGAAGCTGAGGTGGAAAACTGGAGACAGGAAACAATGTGCATATAACTTCTTGAGTATCTGACTACTTGAATGTGGAAATCAAGTAGTCCTAAACTGAACTGGGAAATCTTCATACCTGCATTTAACTTTCTAATGACCCCCTGTAGTGAGCTGCTGCATTATAAAACCTTATTTGGGCTTATAAAGCAGCTCTTGTTAGCTTAACAGCTGGTTAAGGCTGTGAGAACTTCTGTGAACAGGCTAGCCATGCTGAGATAAAATAACTGCTGAATTTGAATGTACTTGTGCATGAGCAAAACTTGCGTAGTTGCAGTGAAATCTTATGTTCCATCTGCACTTTTACTCTTACCTAGGTGTATAAGGATAAACAAGCATCAAATGAGAGATCCACTGCTGGAGCAAGCTTGTGTGGAGAGTAATGTGGACTTCAATAAGCTTGGCTTACCAAAAGAAATGACACTATGGGTTGATCCATTTGAAGTGTGTTGCAGGTGAGCTGGGAAGCTGTAATTAAAGACAACCTGTGTCAAGTGCTGTAGTACTAGCTTGATCCTCTCTAAGCATACTACTAGAGACTTAATGTCCAAGACTGTACTTCCTTATTAGTGCTGGTTGTCTAGTAGCAGGTGTCTGTACTTCCAGTGCAGAGCTGCATTATACAAATATAGTTGCTTCCAGATATGGTGAGAAGAACCGGCCCTTCACAATTGCTCACTTTGAAGGAGAGGAGAACCGAGAGCTTCCTCAACAGATCAGCTATGCTGCTGACAGAGCAGCACTAGACTATCATTCTGGCACCTCCTCAGATGAGGAGAGCTTCAACAAGGAGCCGAAAGCTATCCCTACTGTCAGCAACCCTAATAGTGTCTACCAGGTAAGCGCATGGTAATGCATGTAGCTGTCAGTAAGAGCTAGCATCTGCCCCACAGGCTCCTTTGTGGAGGAGTGCAGCAGGCTAACAACTGGCCAGACCAGTCTCCCCTTCTACCCCAAACACATTTTAACACAATCTCTTATTTCTTGCTGTTTAGTTCAATGACTACTGCAAGCCACCCATGCAGACCTGGTCTCAGTATCTTCATAGGAAGACATACATGACTGATGGACTTCCTCAGACAGGCTCATACTATGCCCAGCACAGGGGTTACAAAGTCTACAGGCCAACAGCTGCTTTCACAGGACCGCGTGTTGATAGATACCACTGGATCAATACCAAGCGGTAGAACTGTGGCTACACCTGTTACAGGCTGTTGAAACACTGAGCTATGGTACAGGATGAAGGCTGGCACTACAAAATTTCATACATATAGAAAAAGCACTTACTGTCTACTCCCTATGTCTTGTGCATCTGGAATGCTGGGGTTTTATTATATAACCATTTTAATATTTTATTAATGTTAATATAAGATTGAAAATTAATGTGTAAGACTGTACTTGTAAGTTAAAAAGGAAATGCGGATATCAATAAATCAATCATGTTTTTTTAAAAGCCATCTGATCTGCTCTCAGTGCCCTGAAGGGAGTTTAAAAAAACCATTTTGCTTGGTAAGAGCACAAGCAAGTCAAGGAATATGAAACATCCTCAGCTGCTTTGGAAGATTGCTTCCTTCTGGCAAAGGTAGTAAAGGCACAAGCACACCGCTTAGTTGCAGCGTGAGCAAAACATCTATACATAGCAAGCAGAATAATCTCTGTGCTTTCACTTGAGGCTTTGGTATATGTGGCTGTGAAAGACGCTCTTGTGGCCCCAACTGGGCTTTTGCCTCTTCAACTATAACTTACCTGTCAGAAGAACACCCTCTTGGACAGGAGAGGCATGAATATACGGAGTTGTGTTAGCTTACAGCTGTGGAAAGCTATATCACCTTGTAGGATGGTGGAGCTGTTTCCTCTAAAACTGTCTAGTCTGCTTATCAGTGGTACTTGGGCCAGGGTAAGAGCCTTTTCTATAGCTATGGGTAACTCCGGTCATTGGACTGTCTTCTAGCCAGTTCAGAACCCCAGGCTGAAGACTCTCCTCTTGGGAGGAAGGAGGAGGACCCACTAGAACAGTGGGCTTCTAAATTGTTCCCTACAATAGTTGTAGGTACTGGGCAGGCAATGGGGGTGTCAGACAGCCACAGACTCAACATGGCTGCTTCACCTTGTTGACTTGGAGTATGTCTTCCTACTGACTTGATCATGTCCTGCTGCCATGTTGCCCACTGATAAGCCTGGGAGTGCAAGGGTTGCAGAAGTGGTATCGTTTGCTTCAGTCTTGCTGGTAAATTTCTTCATAATGCTGAAATGCAAGTTCTGATAGCAACAAACTAGCTTGTCGAAAGTTAACAGTTCATGTAGATGTTTACAGCTGTCACTTACTGCAAGTGTTCCTGTTTGCTGTGCTCCAACTATCACTATCTAACAAGCAATAATTGCAACCGCCTAGGAAGTAATCCTAAAGGGAAAGTATTCTCTGGTCTGTAAAAGCAGATGGCTAGGAGCCAGTTCTATAAGACTTGAGGGCTGCCTGAATAAGTGAAGCCATATAGGAAATGTTTGATTATAGACCTTAGCTAATCTCAGAGCAGGTGTAAAATGCTAATGATAGCTTAGTATTTGCTGTATTAAGCAACAGGAGCTCCATATACTGTTTCCCAGCTTACCTTTCAAACATCCTGTGGATAGGAATAATCAGAAGGAATCCTAGGGCTGTAATCCATAGTTCAGCAAAGAGGTACTGTCTCAGTCATGCTTCACCATGGATTGATCCATATTTCTTCAGAACAAACCCACATCCCTGAATCACCTGTACTTTTTCAACAAGAGTTCTTGAAATAAATGTGGTATTAATAGGGTTCAGAGCACTCATACAAAATAAGTAGAAATCCTATATTCCCTATAACTGTGCAGCATTTCCTTTTTTTAAAAAAAAGCATTTTAAAGCCTGCTGTTAATGTATAAATACTGCATTCTGTAGGGTGTTGAATTAACTACTTTAAATGAGATGTCAGGTGGGAAGCTTCTTCACTACTGTGAGTCAGAAGCAGCGTTTCTAACTAATTTTTATACCTTGATAATAGAGCCTGCATGTGGGCAACTTAATTGCTTTATATTGTAATCACTGTTTTTTTTTCTGGCAGGATCAAAATAAGAATCTATGTACTGGGTGATGGTGTGAATGCTTGACTCAGGACTTCTTAGAGAATAGAATGGCTACCTAATTCATGAGGTCGTAATAATCCAGTCACTTCTCAGTGCTGAGTAATTAATGTGTAATGAGGTAACAGCATTACTGTGAGGGTATTCAGTGATTCATGAAACAATTCCAAATTCTTGTCCTGTGTCCTCAAGAATTCTTGTACTGGGGGTAGGGAGGATGTTAGCTGACTCTGCTTCTTCCCACTCTTATCTAAACTAGGGGCTGTTGTGAGCCAAAAAGAGGTGATGTTTACAGTGGTCAGTGAATGCTGAATGTTTCATGTGATACAGGGTTTGGCTTTGAATTTGGGATGAGGGAAGAGAAGTTTGTCTCCAAGTTTAAAAGCAGGGATTGCCCTTGACAGTGGGGAACCCTAAGTTGTCTTAAAGAAGAAAACTTTCTGTAGCCCCCTATGATATACAAAGACTAAGATCCTGCACTTGCATAGAGGTGTCATTACTGAGCAGGTTTCACATGGTGACTTCAGAACCTGTAAAGGCTGTACAGGCCAGGCATGGTGCATTTGGTGATGACTGCTCCCATTCCTGTTGTAATTGGGTACAGCTGGGGCCCACAGTTGTGTTAGCTATCTCTATGGTTGCCTTGTCTTTAAGGTCAAAAGACTAGTGTTAAGTATCAGCTGAGGTCTGCAGAGACTTCAGAGCATGTAGTAGAGTAATATAAGCTCAAAAATAATGTTGTTTTAACACTGAGCAGGCTTATGAGCCTGGTTCTAAGTTTCTGCTTTGACTACTGGGAGTTGGGTGAGCTTTTTTGACAACTGGCCTTTTCCCAACTTGTATCTCTAAAGACATCATGGAGAAGTAGGCTAAGGCTTTTTCACTTAAATACCTGCCTTGCTTTCACTGATTTAATGAGCCTTTAACATGAAGGGGAAAAGTGCACTCTAACAAAGCAAAAAACCCCAGAACAAAGATTTATTTGGTGTAAAGCCTGAAGACAAAGGCAAAGAGGATCAAGTTAACACCACGCTGCCAAGTCTTCCTCTGAATATCACTAGAACTTTCCGCCTTGTGCTATTTTCTCTTCTAATGCTTCTATTTGCTTTATCAAACGGTCTCTCTCCAAACCAATACTTTCAAGGTGGTCAAAGAGCAAGCCTTCATTGCCTATGCTGTTTAAAAAGTGGTGTTCATCCTCTACAAGGTTCACCAGCTCTTCAGTTAATACGTCCACTTTATCCTCCAGTTCTGAAGGGGAGAAGCAAGTGCAGCTTTCCTCTTCCAAGCTGAAGAAATGGAAATGAATGCTTAAAATCAGACACTATAAATGCCACTGCTGAAGTGATACCCTTATGCTCCTAAGAAGGCCAAGCCAGGAAGAAGAATTTCACTGAAATGCAACTTCTCTGCTATTGAGAATCTAACCTAGCTTATAGAGAAGTAATTTCTTCCTGTGACATATGCTGGCAACAAATCTACCTGTCACTTAACCTGCTACATTTAGAAACATTGTTTATGATTGGCTTTGTAGTCTAAGAGGGGTTATGACTTGCTTTGTATCACTGCCCCCCTCTCCCTCCCACCACCATCCAAATTACTCCGTTGTTGCTGTTTTAGTATAGCAGTCTAATACCTCATCTCAGACCATTCTCACCATGTCCTCTGCCTGAAGCTGCTCTTTTCATAGCTGTTCAAGGCATGAAGGAAATATTTTCTCTTCACAGACCACCTGTCACTTAGTGGTTCCTCAAGTTTCATGTGGAGCACAAGGTTCCTGTTTTTCTTCATGTGTCACACAATAAGCACAGAAGTAGAGAAGGCAGGTTAGTGTTAAAGACTCTTTAAATGTTTTTTTAATGGTATTGCTTTTCATGCTGTTCTAGTGTGATTTGCATGAGGCCAAATTATTCATGATATGAGAATTTTCAGGTAATGACAGCTCCTGAAACTGCTTGTGTGGTTTTTTTACTCTCAAATACAGTTACTTTGCTGTGTGTCTATAGATGAAGAAATGGGAGAAGAGTTCAGTCCTTGCACGCTTCTTTTCAAAAGGCGTGCTCTTGAAACATTAAAGCAAGCAGAAGGCTTCTTAGCACCACACTTAAAACAGTAGCTGTAGCTTCCCAGCTGAGTTGGTTTATGTGTATATACCTTGAAGCACTTGTGCTTATGGCTATCACTTTTAAGAAGACACCTAAGGATACACCTGTTTGATGGTTCAAACAGGCCTTCTCTGCATCAGTTCTGGTTTGTGTCAAGGTAATTTTACCATCATGCTGTGCCTTTCCAGTCTGTTAGAAGTACCCTTCAGCTCAGGAGTTGAGATGATGTATAGAGAGCTTACTGATCCCACATGAGTGATTTTATTGAGCAAAGATTTGGAGGGGTGGGCATCCATAAGCAGCTTCAAATTGCTGTTTTGTAACAGTGTAAGATAATAGGGGTAGGGAGCTTTCAACCAGACCAGGATTCATGACCTTTCTTATTACCTCTTCAAAGGTTTCCATCTCTGTGAGGCTTTTTACTTTCACCTCAAAAAGTTGGGAGATGAGATTTATTTCCTCCTCAGAGAATGGTTCTTCCTTCAGCATCATCTCATTTATTCCAGAGGGCTTAGCACCCTGAAGAACTGCTGACATCTGGAGTCTGAGGGAGAACATCTCACTGAGACAAGCCTTTAGTGCCTAGAAACAGAAATTGTTTTGAAAGTCTCAAAGGGGTCGCACATGATTTGTTTACAGCTAGCCACTTAAGAGATATTAGGAAAGGGGCACGGGGGAAGGACTCAAACAGTAGGTTAGCAAGACAGTTTTTCACTTTTGGAAGCCAATTTCATTTCAATAGGTTTACTGGTCTCATGGGGATTTGATGTAGACCACAAATATTCTGCACGATGTGGTTAGTATGGTGTGGTTAATAGCTGCTGTGGAGATGATCCTGATGAGAACAGGGTGCCAGGCATGCACATCTCATTGTATCGGCTTCTAGGCAATGCTGATACTGCTTGCTGCTTGTAAGGAGAACCACCATTCATAAACAGTAGCTTTCAGCAGGGGGCCAAAATCATGTGTATGCGCTGTGGATAGCTGGGAAAATTAGCTGACAACTCATCCCCTGCAATGCAGAAGTGCATTATACTGAAGGCTAGATGGAAAGGGTTGCATCCCATAGAGGTGTTATGGGAAGAAAGTTGCAGTCCCCTATTTCTTGATAAATCTGTCTTGTATAATGTGCTCTCCGAGTCAAGACCGTGATTATGAAAGAGCCTTCTGTTTGATTCTCCCATGTACTGGCTAAATGCCAGTTAGCGTGTAGTTGTCTGTCTTCATCTCTCCTTAGCTGTCAGCAGAACAAACAGGTATCTGTAAGTCAGTGGTGTTTGTATACAAGAGGCTAATACAGGGTATGTCAAATTCTTCTCCTGTCTTGTAACACCTGGGGTGAAAGTGTTCTTAGAATTTCTGAACAGAAATCTCTGAACAGCCGCTGTATAATTACAGTGGCAGTTCAGGTGATAGTTAACCATCTTATTTCACCTCCCTTCTTGCTTTCCGTTATTAGAAGCTGTACAAAAAAAGTATAAGAACCTATATAAGAATGGTAGTTTTTTCACACATTGCTGAAATGTAATCACACTTGGAATGTAGTGATGTACCTGATAAAAAAGCCTCAGAAAGACTGGATTGGAGTCCTCATTGAAGTCAGTAGCAGTGATATGAGCGAAACAGTGCACCAGGAGCAAAAGGAAGCTTCCTACGGAGCCCAGGCAATCTCTTAGAATGAATAGTTTGTTCTCTGAATTCTGAGAAAGAACAAATATCCAGACCTGAGGCGAGAGCACTGTGGCAGATTACTCAGTGTGACTCTTGAAATGGTTGGTCTTAATTTTTAAGGAAGTTAGATCCAGTTTAGAGACCACTGGGGAACATCCACATTCACAATGCAAGAAGTTAACATTATCATAAATCTTCCCGTTTCCTCACAGAAGAAACTTACTCTACAATTCACTTCCTGTGTGTGAAAAGTAAAGCGTTCTTGTATTCCACACACAAAGACAGTTCTATCTTTCTGCATTACGAACTTCAGTGTTACAGAATCTTTTTTTCTCAGCACCCCACAACTGTAAAACTAGATAATATTGAGCCATCAGATTCTGTAACTTACTCATAGCAAGCGAAATGCTGATATGCTGCTCACTTCTATAAAGGCAGCTTGTAGAGGATTTGGTGGAAATGGGAGTGGTGGAGTTTGGGCAAGAGAGACTGGGAAACCAGAACTGATTTAGAATCTGTTCTAGGTATGACCATCGCATTAAACATATGTTCATAGTCAACATCTTAGCTGTAAGTTTTCATCTAGACGTAGTGAGAATGAATCATTAGTATTTGAGTTGGTTCTTCTGTTGATGTTTTTCTTAGAAAGCATCAAGCATGCCATGACTTAAAAAAAGAAACACTTTTGCAATTTACTTCCTATTTCCAGAACTTAATGGAAATGAGAATATTGAGTAGGCTGCCAGGAAATGATGTTGACAAACCTGATAAAAGAAAGAGTTTCTGAAGGCATTGCCTGTGGCATTACTGAGAGGTAAGCTGGAGGCAACACACAGGTTGATTTCTGGAGCCTACAAAGGGAAGAAAAATTTCTTTTGTTTAAAAAAAAAAAAAAAAAAAAAGAAAGTGCACTTCAGATCTGCAAAGTAAGAGGGATTAATGGGATATAAATTCATTTTAAGTCAGCTTTGATTTGCAGTGAGTACATAGAGCCAACAAATACCACATGAAAACAGACTGTTTAAAATCCCTAGCATATCACAGCAGTTCATCTTGCCAATTTTCTAATTAAATAAATGAAAGTGTACTCTAGCCCTGGAGCTCTGGCTGCTAGTCTCCATTATTTTTATTATTATTTATGTCATATAGTTATGAAAGGCCCTGGAGAGTTTACTTAGGCTAAAGCCATAGTGTGCTAAGAACTGTACAAAGACAGTGAGACTCCTTGCTCCACTTCCTAAAAGAAACACTATTCATCTGTATACTAATTGTACAGGGATTAGTTGATGTGCCCAAGAATGTAAAACAAAGTTGCTGTACCAAAAATAAGAACTGACCTTGGATCTTGTGGGATAGAAGTCGGACCTCAAAACTATCCTTCTACACCATTGCAGAGAAAACAAATGGATTTTACTTCCTGCTCTTTCCAGACTGATCATTCTCTACTTGATCTTGCCTTATAATTGGCAGATTCTTTACACTTACAGGCTGAGTGTTATTGATACACTTTTTGCTTTGGAAGCACTGGTTACTAAATATCAGTATAGTAAAAACTTACATCAATGTGAAGTCTGAGGAATTGTAGGATGGAGATGCCATATTGATATATGACAAACTCCCTTGCAGAAAGGGTTTCAGGATGAACTACTGTTAGTTCTTCATCACAAGTCATCAAGGAATCCAGTATATCTTGAAAAGAACTTGTCGTTTCTGCAAAAAACAATAGCGTTTCATTAAAAAAAAAAAACACATCTGGTTTTTATTTTCATTTTGTTTGTCCAAGGAGGAACACAACAATACAAATACATAATGTGCGGCACTTCTCGCCTTATAACACTTAAAAGTCATTGTTTAATATAAAAATGGGTCACTGTGATGAACTCTGAATTCTTTCATGAATCATGAAGTCCTCAATAGCGTTAGGCAACTGCCAAAACTTCACTCTTCCTAGTGAAACGTTAGATAACTAAGGCCAAGAAATGCAAGGTTACTTGTGTGGCACGCTTGATCAGTAGCAAAGCCAAGGTATGATTTTGTATTCTGAGTCTTTCTCCTTCACTGGTAGAGCGCTTGCTCCATAGAGGAGAGTAACTTTAAGATGTCTGTTCAGCAAGACCTTACTGCAATAAACACGGTTTATGGCTACCTCAGTGCTGAAACAAATCTCTGCATTACACTCAAGAACTTGGACATTTCATATGAGAAAGGAGCTTAGATTTACTTTTGTCCAGATTAGGGCTTTCCAGTAGTCCAGCCGCTGCTGCGTGACTTCGGAGCTCATCGTTGATATTTTTCAGAAGACCAAGAAGCAAAGATGTTTTTATAAACATAGTTTTATCATCACCTGTGTAAACACACGGAAATACTATTTTCTGAAGCAATCTTACCTTTATTTTAAAGCAAATAAATTTCACACACTGGAAAAGGGGGTTATGTGGCACATTCATTAAAAAGTGAATAATTTCTTATTCCCATAGTTCTTGCGTAGACTGCTTACAAAATACTCCTGGCAATTCCAGGAAGCTTTTTTCTTAACAACGTTGTATTTATTTATAATGCTTTTTTATTGATGAAAAGAAATTGACTATCTGCCTTTAACTCTATAATAGTGACAGTCTATCAAAGTATAAAATCCTGTATTTCGTCAGAATTAATGGGATTTTTTTCAGCTAACAAATGCAACGCCTAGCTGTATTGAAGCGATCCAAGCACAACGTTTGTTTTATAAGACTACTGCTACTTCATAGATTTAGGCAAGTTACGTATACAGAGATCACGTGATTCATGCAGTATGTTGACGTTCCAACATAAAGAAAAGAGCTAGGAGGAAAAAAAGTTTCTCACGGGATCGGTTTGCGCAGACACGTTTGTGGGGCAGTAGTCAACAAATTGATTTAGGGTGTTTACCGTACAGAGGAGGTGTTGTGAACTGCGGATTCAGAAGAATAATTCTGGATGCCATCAGGTGTCCCACCTGCTTCAGAACCTTGATGTCTGTGAGACCAATACGCACTAGTTAATGACTGCAAAGAATTCCAGAGAGGTTCGTGCCCCTTACTGTTCTTGTTCCGTAAGCTACTCATGACTTTTCTGTATAGAATTTGGGCTAAGTCATCAGTTTAAAATCAACCGTTAGGAATAAAAGTTGGTCTTGTTGACTAAACGTCTAATTTTAGAAGCACTTTAAAGATACAGAAGTATATTGGAATCCCTCCAATAGGCTAGATCAGGAAATCTTTCTCGGGTGTTCAGATATTTGGTGGCTCATGCAACCAGTTTACTGTTAAGTAAGCTCTGGGGATAGCTCACAAGGTGATAAGAGAGCAACGAGGCCAGCTGATGCACTCCATACGTGCTCTTTTTAATTTCAGTTTTTGCTGCAGAGAGAAATTCTGTATCCTCTGTGTTTCAGATAGAAGTGTTTCAAATCGAATTTTATTTTTGTTTCCTTCTGTTTAGGTGAATTCTAGGACTGTACTATATCCCACTTTATCAAACTGCTGAGAAAATAAACAGCTGCTTACTTCATATAGAAGGTATTGGGAAAGACTTGGAAACCTTAAGGAATTGATCATGTGATAATTCACCTGCTCCCAATAAAACTTCCTTTTTAATCCAGAGAGGAGGATATTCTGGTACCTATCGAGTACCTGCTGACGTTTCAAGTAGAATCCCTAGAGACCTGCTGAGCCTAAGGATGGGAATAAGCTCAGCTCTGCAGCTGCATGAAGATCATCTGGGTAAGACATTTAATTTTATTTGTGTCCTAGAAAAAGTAAGCATCCGTTTAAGTATTTGTTTTTACAGTAATGCCTATAACTTGAGCGCATCAAAAATTGATCATCATCTGATCTGAAAATGCCCTTTTAACCTAAACTCTTCCTGTTTGCTTGCTTAGTTTCTAGGAGTGCCAAGGTGTTCTCTTGCTGAATGCTTAATTAGGAGAAAGGGACTGGCATTTTTTTTCAGAGAATCACCAAAACCTTCCTCAGTCTATGCTGTAACTATAGTCTGATTCCCACCCCACCTTCTTCCTGTTTGTTCAGTTTCAAAAGCATTAATGCGCCCCCAGGAAACGTATCACCATCAGCAAAGAACGACGGATCAATTGACTTTCCTATGACTAATCAGACCTACTCTCAGTCAGGAACAATAGGAGCTGGTCATCTGCCTCATGGTGTTTCCCTGGAACCCAGGAAGACTCTGTGACGGATGACAGGGGACTGATGTTCTGCTGTGTGTCTCTTTCTTTTCCTTCCTCTACTCTCATTCTCAGCTCTTCCAAACCTGGATGAAAATCCTTTCCTAACGAGGCTTTTGTTTCACTGTATTGTTTCATCAGGTTCTGCAAATTTAAGTAAGGAGATGTGAAAGTGCATGCCTATAAAAAACACAACAGATATTTTGTTTGGCTAATACACTTTGGTTCTATGTGACCCTTTACTGATACCCTGACATAAAGCGAGGCTCTGTATTTTAGAAACTACTGCTCCCTAACATTACTCAATTTGCAGAAAAGATGTTAAGAACCAAATGCAGAGACCTCCAGCAGGCTATCACCTTACAGAGTGAATTTCTCAGGCAGTACATGCTTCATTTAGGATAGCTACTAGCTACTTAGCTACTTATTTTCTGCAGTTACATTTCTCAGACTATGCAATGATTACCGTTTTGTACCATGTATGTCTTCTCAACATCTAAGTGATGAGTAACTCAGAAAACCATAAAATAGCAAAAAGACAAGGGTTCCGGGGGTCAGGAGGTGGTGAAAGGAAGTGGTCAGGGAGTACCTTATCACACTGCTCGGTGTGTGCTGTAGAATCAAACCCTGCATGCTCCATGCTGCCGTTTAGTTCTCCACACTCCAGTCGATCCGGTAGCTTTACTCTTTCATCTGATATTTGCCATATAGGAAATTCTTTGAGGTCCAGATGCTTCTCTTGGAAAGTTTGCCAGATATCTTTTCTGTTTTCGTTTGTTTCTTCTGTTTTCAAGGTGGCTTTTTTGATCTACAAAGAAGAAAACTGTGAAGATCTTTCTCTGTTCCATTATACTTTTACCTGGGATATAGCATGTTTTGAAAGTTGTACTTCTCTTATGCCTTCCTAACTACCTAAAATATTACATTACGAATCTCTACCTTCAAACCATCGTTTTCACATATCTGTTATGAATCTCATGGTACAGAACATAATCCACACAACATAGCTGTAGTAATTGTCTCATTAGGTTTACATTGTTAATCTTGTGTATCATGCATATGATGCAGCCTATTCAATTTGAAACCTTTTGGGATTTGTCATTCTCTAACCTGCAATGGGTCAAAACTACTTGAAGTATTCTTCTCTGCTCTTTTGTTTTCCAGGAAGACTTTCAGTTGATCCTTCAGCCTTCTTATTTTCTGCTCTCTGAATTTCTTCAGTTCATTGGCTATGAGGTTAGCTTCCTCCACAGACTACAGACCATACACAGGAGAGAGAGAAGGAAAAAAAAAAAAAAAAAAAAAACAAGACTCAGGTATTGTTCTGGAAAGGATGACACCTGGCGAACAGAGTTCTACACAATAACAGTAACAATGCAAATTAGGGCATTTTCAGAGTAAAACCACTTTGCAAGTTATTTTTAGTTTCACCTTCTCCTGGATGTAGACTTTTAGGCTTCTGGTTACTTCCTTAAAATGTGACTCTCTCAGTTGTAATAACTGGGCAGCTTGCATATATTCCAGCACTAAAGATATATACTCTGTGTTGTCTTTCAGGAGATGTAAAATGTCCCTCGTGTCATCATCGGTCGATAACTCCTGAGAGATAAAATGGCCATGTGAAATACAATGTGGAACATGATCAGAATTATACTCTTTATCTTACTTTCTATGCAGCCCATTAACAACGAACAATTTTAAGAGTCAGAGGGTCTTGAAATACACTCAAAGGTAGTGGAAGCTAGGTAATACATTCCCCCTCCTCCCCCCCCCCCCAAAAAAAAAAAAGGTACTAGAGTGGACACTAAGATCCTCAAAGAAATTTTAAGTACATCTACATTAAGAAACAGATCTGAAGTGTCTGAACCTTAGTCTAGGGCCTAAGCCATTTTCCAGGTTCCTTAAAGTTCCTTTTGGCATGAATTGCAAATGTTGTAGATGACAGTATGTTTTTGGGGTTTTTTTGTTTTTTTTGTTTTGTTTGTTTTAACCTGGAGTTAGCGGAAGAGAATCCCTGAAGAGAAGTATATAAACTTTAAAGCTTTTTAACAAAATACTAGAGGAGTTCTAGATTCTAAAACAAATTACGAAGAGATTTTTACTTTTAAAATAAGCTGTTCCAGGTTTGTGCCTTCCATTTGGGACCTCAAGGCAGTCTTCTGGAGCCTGTAGTAGTGTTGTAGCGTTGTGATTGTTTGCCGCAGGTGTCTCTGAGATAGGATGAAATATGCCACAAGATTCCCTAATCCCTGTCCTTCAGCCTTCTGGATCACTTGCATTTCTTTGGCTTGCATCTGGGTAGAAAACATTGCAAAGTCTTTTAGATTAGCTTACTTGCAGACTTGTGAAGGCTTTGAAATACCCCAATTTTCACTGTACGTTTGAAAACAGAAGTTCAGGAAGATAAGAAATTAACTGCCCTGAAGAATAATGCAATCCACCAATTTAAAAGGGGGCTTTAAAATGTTTCCCTAATCATGCCCAGCTGGAGCGCAAAAAATCCTTGCTGTATTGACTGACAATATGACTTAAACAGTTGTGAACCACATAAAACATTGCAGAATCTAAAATAACATGGCCAGAGATTTTACTGAAGTCTCATCCCTTTTTACAGCTCTGTTAGCAAATGACTAATGCTTTAGCTGTTGTACCTTTTCTTCTGTCTGTGTTTGAAGTTCCAGTCTAAACTGTGCCTTCATATTTCTCAGCTCAGCTTCTGACTCTTCCTGTAAACCAATAAGCAAATCCCCTTCCTGATGATGCTTCTGTAGAAAAGCCACTGCTCTTGCGACTTGCTGTTTCTCTCTAGTTTGAGCAACCTCTTGAGCTACTACTTCACCAGCACTTTCATAGTCTAAGCTGTTCAGGATTCTTGTCACATCTTCTGGGCAAGTCAGCCTCTGAAGCAGGAAAGCAGAGTCATACAAGCAAATGGATTTTATTTAGAGAAATAAACTTGTTTTCTGCATTGGGTTCTATAACAAAAAGCACAGCGTACATGAGCCTACTATAACTGCACTTTGCAGATGTGAAGTGCCACTCAGCCAGTGCCTTGCATGTGCCAAAGGTCATCAGTCAATGAGGCTAGGCATCTGTGAGCGCCAAGGTTTTGTGAATCACCGTGAGGCTCATGTGGGGAGAGGTGAGGCGTGAAAAGAATGAAATGCCTCTACCTGCAGGTTGTTGTAGAGATCCAGGACTCTGTACAGACACACTTGCCTCAGAGCTTCCCACTTCACTATCTTCACTGCTGAAACTTGTAGTATTTGAGTTAGAGAGTTTGGAGAAAGCTCAGCTTCCGAAGAATGTAGTTCCTATTAAGCAAAGGAGAATAAAAGGTAAAGACTTTCAACAAGAGCAAATAGCGCCGTGGTCGTCAGAACTAGTGAAGCCAGATTTCCTACAGGCTTGTGGTAGGAAATGTGGGTCACTTTGGACTAATCCTTCATCAAAGGGCATAGAGGCTCCAAGGGAAGCTTTTCCCATAGAGATCTTTCCTGAACTAGTGTTTTGGTACCTATTAAGGCATGGAGTGACACTGCTTTTTTTCTACAGAGAGTGTATATAGCAATCTGGATTTTTCCTCTATCTGCCTCTGCAAAGTTAGGCGAAATCAGACATTGGATTAAAAAGATTATCATCCTCCTAATAAGAGATAGACAGACATCTGCTCCCAGAACAGACATATAAAACCGGACTAGAGAATGAATCTCTCCCATACTAAAAACTGCTTGTATAAACAAAGGTTATCTTACAGATCATATTTACCCACAGCAGAAATACTTTGCAGGAGCTGTCTAAGCATATTTCAAGCTTTCCCTACAATGTTTTCCTGTCAGGCAATAGCATGAGGTCCGTTTGTATACAGAGCAGTAGTAAGAGCTAAAAGGAAAGCACCATTGGTGGGCTCTCAGACCGGAAATGGCAGTGGTGCCTTCTACAAAGTGAAGGTGTGTAAAGGAGGTGGTAACTCAAAATATTTTAAGGAAAAATTGTTGATAGAAGAGGGAGCTTTTCTACTTTCAAAGCCTCAACAATTGTCCATTTCTGTCACTTTTCTCGCAAAACCCAGGACACATTAGAGGAAAAACAGCATGTTATAGTTCTACGTATATCCTAGCTTATAAAGTCCTAGGGTATTTAAGGATAGAGTCATAGCTGGTAGAGCAGCGGAGGTGAAAAGAGATGTTGTGAGGAAAAAGGAAAAAGTACATTGATGCATGCAAACAAGAGGAAAAAAAAACTTTGAAAGCCTGTTTACATGATTCCTAGAAACGCTGCTTCATACTGGTAACATCACTTACTATTTTTTCTTGTGTGAGAATGGTTTAAAACTTAAGGCTGTTTTTCTCTAATTAAAAAAAGTGTTTCTCCACCTGTACTGAGGCAGCAAAATACATAGCCCAATATAGGGAGACGTGGAGCACGCAAGGGTTCTGACTGTAGCTTCTCTGAAAACACAGTTGCCTACATAATGCCTAGAGCTAGCATGCTCGTTTGTACCATGCAGTCAAGATCACATTCATTCTTTCAAACACTGAGATAACAGTGGCAGGAGCAACATAAATAAAATGCCTTAAGCTCACTTCTTGTTCAGTGGTATTAGAATCAGAGATTTGTAAGCCAGGGTGACAAATTGATAAATGATGCAGAATTTCTTCCAGAAAATGTAGGCTCTGTTTGGGTGCTGCTAAATCCTGGTTGAGGCCTGAACTTTTGATTTCTTCCAAATGTTTCTGACAGAGGGTTTGTTCAGTGTGGTGGTGGTGTTCTGACAGTTTTTTCAGAAGTGAGTCCTTGCTGGTTGCTTCTGTTTCTTTACGGCTCTTCATCTCCTGAAAACATAAATATCCCAGCTGCAGCATCTGCATGCTTAGGAGCATCAAAGGAATAAGAACTGTCAGTTACACTTATTCCAAAATTTAAAAAATCATAGCCAGAAATTAGACCTCCAAGTTCATTTCAGTAATGTAAGTAGACTGATTTACTGTGGAATGAAGTACCCAGGAGCTACTGAAGATCAGGGCACTGATTTTTGTGCCTAAATATTGAGAAAGGAAACTTCATGTGGTGTCTGTATTGCTTTTGCAATGCTCAGAACAGAAGATTCCTTCTTTAAGAAAATCCCTTTTGAGTCAATTTCCTCTTCTGATGTGATATGGGAAAATTGAAAACAACCTGGAAAGAAACAGAAAACTTTCTTTTCCTGTAGTTCAACGGAGAATTCCAAGCTGACATAGTGCCAGCCTTACCCGATTTCCTTTCTGGTCTTCCTTTTCCTTAGCCTTGGAGGTTTCATAAAAGTAACAGATTGTATTTATTTCTTCCGTCATTAAGGACAGCTCCAGATGTGCCAGTTCACAAGCGTGCTTCTCTAAGAAAAACCTACCACCAGATATTCATGAGGCAGGACTGAAGAAAGATCACCCCATTGTATAGTCATTATTATGAGGCATTTGCCACATTGGTAAAGATTGCCTGGAGGACAAGCAGTGGGCTATAACAGGTATGAGCCACCCACAGGTCCCAAATATAACCCTTTTTTTTTGGGGGGGGGGGGGGGGGGGGGGTGGAATCTGCAACGAATACTTTTCCTAAATAAAAATGCAGGAGCAATTAAACAAGGATTTCTCACCTTGTCTGGATTTCTTGTTTTATATGGCTGATCCTTGGTGAGTGTAAAGTGGGTAGAATAGATGATACTGTGGAAGCTGAAGCAGTTTCCTGACTCGCTGCAGCCCTTATTGCTGCTGAATGAGTAGCAGAGGCTTTTAAAGTGCTTCTTGATGAGTAACCTGTAGAAGAAACCAGAGAGAATCTTTACATTTACTTCTGAACCATTAGTTTTCGAGTACCCTTAAACCTTCTTGCGCAGTTCCTAGGGAAATGATTTTTTTTCCCCTTAATTCTGCAGTATTCAGTAGCAGTATTCTTCACCAGAAGGATATCAAATGGCCTTTTGAAAGGTCATTCACCAGTCCGTTTTAGTTATATTTCCCCAAAAGAGTATTTTTATAGAATAGATGTATATTTGTAACAAAAACCTGTGTATCTGCTTATCAATTACTCCTATAAAGTTGTCTTGAAATGGATATGAGAACTCTGAAAATATGTTTATATTGCTCACTGAGAAAGGAAATTTTGTTTGTACAACATGTCTCTTTTCAACTACAAATAAACTTCAACAGCAGATAAACTTTAACTCAATAGGATCTTCTTGCTGCATAACCAGATGGTCATTTCCAATGTAGTGAATCTGTCCTAAGCACAAATGAGTAGATGGAAAAAATCCCTAAGAGTATGCCAGTCAATTACTGCTCTGCTGCAGACAGATAAATCAAGTGGTGCCTGCAGCTGATGCAGGAATTTTACCGTAAATTATTTTAAAAGAAAGGAGGGTGAAGGTGCACCTCTTGATTCTGGTTCTCTTCATTTGTGTTAGTAATCACCAGTGCTAGTCTACTGGAGTCAAAATACAACTGATGATTTCCTCCTCGCATTGTCACACTGGAAATGTTATGGTGATTATCCTCACCCCCAGTTTTGTTAGAAACAGTCAAGATGCGCAAGTTAAAATACTGTTACTAAAATGAAAATCAATACTGGCCCAAGAAAGAAGAATGACCTTTTAATCCTATGTATTAATTACTTTCATGCAGTTTTGTTATTTAAATAATCACTAATTAGTTCTAAAGTGCTGACAAATTTGCAGGCTTCTTGGGACGCTTTCCAAGTTTAGCTAAAAACACCAATGTTTTCTCAAGGGACCTAGAGGTGATTAAAAAAAATGGAAAAGCAGTAACAGCATTGTGATGCTACGGTTATTTCATCCCTAATTCACTGAAGTACCTGATAGCAATTACATGGCTAAATGCTCAGAAGCAAAACCCCTTTTTCCTATGTATGTGCTTATTTCCTCTGGCGGTATGCATGCTGAGTTTTCATTTATGCACTGCGCATTTCCATAAAGATAGCTGTCTAAGTGAGTTAAATCATCACTAGATCTGATAGTAACGAAGATATTGTATACGAAGACTTTTGAAATGCTATTGATTCAGATTCCAACCTTGCAGACAGTGGCTCTAGCAAAGACTGTGGCTGCTCAGAATGAGAAAGGAAATGTATTTATTACATGTATTACTTCTAATTTTATCACTTATGCTGAGAGATCAACAAAGGAAGGTGAACTATGAGAGAAAGAATTAAAAATTTCTGAGGAAATTCCACTGTGCTTTTTCTCTGTAGGGTTCAGAGAAGCATACTTCATATGAACTGTATGTTTGCACCCTGAAAATCGCCAGCAGCTGGACAACTTGTATTTTTCAGTTCTATTGGCAAATACAGAGCAGGTAGATGTGTACGTAACTAAAAGCCTGGTCACAGTGCAATTCACATTTTGAACGTTCACAGCAGAAAGGTAAAGCAGCTCAACTCCAACGTATGGAAAATGCAAGAAATCAAACGTTGTGCCATCCTTTTCTCATTGTCTTTCCTTTGAATTTTAACCGCATTTCAGCGTATAACTAATTAGTCTAATGAAATTATGTTTATACGCATAGGAGTACCTTGAATGGGGAGAAAGAGATGAATAGTTTTGCAAAATACGCACTAAATTTTGTGAGGCCTGGCATAAAAGAGAATGATACTTACAAATGATTTTAGAGTTGATCCCACCCTGCAGCAAGTTTATATAAATGATAAAGGCTTCACGCATTAAGTCCAAGGAGACTTCATACTTGCAAAATCGAGCTCAGGTTTCACTTTCTGCTATTCAATGGGTGCATCTCTCTTTCTAGCACTTTAAAATTGAGAGGTTCCAACAAAGGCCAGAATAAAATAAGGTAACTGACAGTACCTTTATCTTCTTTCTTACCTGGTGTCTCAGGGGGTATACTACTCTTGCAATTCTCCTCCAGCATATGAACCACAGACTTGAGTAGTGGGATCAGTTTTTGATGGATGACCTTGCCTGTACCATGTGAGAACCCAATAATACCATAAAATCTGGATGTTTCATAGTTTTCAAAACACTGTCGTGACCCAGAGAAAAGCACCTGAAACAGAACAGATCAGCCAAAGGCCACTACATGCAACTTGCTTTTAATGTGTGTCATAAATATAATTTAGAAGCATCCTGTCATGCTTTGCCTTCTCATGAAAACTCTCTACTGCTGTTTCACAGCCATCCTATGCAAATAATCTGGTGGCACAAGAAGATGCACCTGCTACATCAAGTTTGCCTCATCAGTTTAAAATGGCTTTGCAGTGGTTATGGTCCCACAGCTCCCAACTCCCAGGTACTGCCACATTCTTCGAGCCTGTAAAAGTTTTAAGACAAGTCATTTGAACTGCGTTACTCGTGTTTAACGTTCTCAGTTTTAAAGTGCCATACGTGTGATAAAATGCTTTCTCTTCAACATTGTCGTCTAATAACCTTAGCTCATTCAGACTAATAAGCTGAAATTTACTCAAATACCGACAGACTCATCAGGATGGAACAGCAGGAGAGGAGGACAAAGAGAGCTCCCAGGGAACTTTAAAGAAGAAACTTTGAAGAAAGGAAAAGAGGATGAGAAAAGTGCACTGATTTTAAGCTTTTTAATATAAGCGGTCCAAAATAGAATGTGGAAACCAATTACTGTAAAAAGTAAGGATCAGATCCAGAGTCCATTGAATTAATGGAAACACGCACTGAACCTCTTGCAAAAAGATTTTGGGGCCTACATCTTAATCTATATAAGCACATTTCTTAAGACATTATACGTGCTTGGACGGGATTTGAAAGGCCCCTTTAATACCTTGTTTCTTCCCCAGAAAATACAGAACTTCAGGTGTGCAGGTGTTTAAAATCTGTCTGCAAATTGACAAATAACTTTTCTAACAGTGCTGTGAAAAAAATCGCATTTTGAAGTGAAATGTTATTGAATTTCCAAGTTTCAAAGTCTTCGATCATGTATGTATTTCATAAGTCAACTTTTGCAAGTCTCATTTAAGTTTTGTATAGTTTTACAGGGCTCTGATTTCTGGGGGAGTGTTCTTGGACAGGATTTATTCTCAGACCATGCCAGCTGCTCATGCTTTTGTAGGAAGATAAGTAACATGACTGCTTTTTATTTGCCTTGGGGTGAAAAAAGTACCTTTGCCTGCTGGGACTGGATAGTTGACAAGTCCCTCACATATTCCAGTCTGGTATATGCAGTCTCCACACTGGCTTGTTGTTTCAGTATGCATTCCTGAAACTCAGAGGCTAGGGCAAGTATGACCTGGAAGAAACGATAGGAAATATAAACATATTTCAAATGAATTGAAAAACCTGGCTCCCATTTTATTTTTTATGCACAATCTAGTAAGACGGTAGCTATAAGGCTGGTGTAATTGTTATATTGCGCTTGTGCCAGGGGAGCCATTAAAGAATGATCACAGAAACTGCAGATGATGCAGAGAAGGGCAATAAAAACGGGTGAGAGATCTAAAAGGACTGATGGCAGAGGAACACTGGAGGAAATAAATAGGGCAGCTGGACTATGGGATGCAATTAGTCTGCATGTGTCTAAAAGGCTAACACTGCACGGAGAAGCTTCTTGATAATGTATTTCAGCAGAGCCTGCCTGGCACCTGTTCCGTCAACAAAATTTGTGGTTACTTCAGCTGGTGTTGCGTCTATTTTGTCATGACTCAGTGCAATCTCTGTAGTACTAGGTAACACCTAATTGGAGAAGCCCTGACAAGGTTTTCAAAGGCAGAGTATGTATTTATCTGTATGGAGATTTAAGAGAGTTTAGGCTTTTCTTAGCACTCCCCGCCAAAAGAAGAGTGCAAGAAGAGAAATTCAGCTGCAGAAATACCCTGTCTAGATCACACCTGGATCCTGCCCCACAGAGAATATGTATTGCTTTCTGGGAGAGCAGTGCTTCATGGTCTCCTAGATCTATTCCAGCTTTAATCCAGCCATATGACTTTATGTGGTAGGTTTCATTTATATTTTGACAGTGACTGCTCAGCTCCTGTTCCACAGAGGAAAATAAAAGAAAACAGCGTTTTTGTCAGGTCTTCTCTCTAACATCTTTCTTTAAGGAAAACCAGCTTCACTTACACAGTACGCTATGAGATGTTAATAAAATCTGTCATTAATTATCTGAGTGATAGCTGTCTAGGGTAACTGGGATTTTTAATGTTTCTTCTTATTCCTGTTGTTGGTTTGTCTTTCCACCCCGCCGCTCCCCCACAGGGAACTGGGAGAAGGCCGAGCACAGAAGGAAAGACTCTTTATAAATGACAGTTCCTGGAATTTGAAATACTACACTGAAACAGCTTCAGAGCTTTCATTTTACAGTGCATCTCAAAGGTTAGTCCAGAGTACTCTGTAGATTGAGGCCAGTGAGCTCAACCCAGCAGCAACCTGACCTTTCTGAGCTTCATGTTTGTTACTGTCTCAGCATTCAAGATGCGTCTCCTTTGCTTTTCTTTCTCTGTCAGCTGCATTTGTATTTGATCTTCTTGCAGTTGCATTTTTTTAATGAACTGTATCAGTTTTTCCAGCATCCTTCTGATCTCCAGCAGAACCTGTATTTCCTGTTCTTTTTCATCTCTGTCAACTACAAAGAGCAAATATTAGCGGTAGCTCCCAAATGATAATCTAATGGAAATTCAGAGCAGATCTGAAGTAATAATTATGTGAGAAGCTACAGAACGTCTAATATGGGTGCAAGGACCCAGGTTAAATTTTAATTTTATGTTCAACTGATTCTGCAATATTTTTCAAAAAGCAATATGCCTTCCAAATGTGCTTCACCACATCTCCAGTCTTCATCTCTTAAAACAGCCCAAAGGATCACCCAGGTTCTACCTCTGTATCGTTTTGCTTCAGGAGGACCTAGGTAGCCTGCAGGCTTGTGCAGACTTGGCAAAGGGAGTGAACGTTACAGAAAGTGATGTACAGCCCTGACTCCCTCTTTTCTGTTTGAAACTAACCCTTTGTACCTTTGGATAGAAAGGACAGTTCAGTGCCCAGTTGGCTGCTGCAATATATTGAGGTTCTTCTCTCAGCTTCCTGCAGGGAGGACTGTTCAAGAAAATGACACGTTTCCTTAGCGTCTTTGACTTTTTCCTTGTACTTTATCTGTAAGAAATGGAGGGGGAGAGGGAGTTTCAGATAGCTTGTCATTTGTTGTGATGCTTCTTTCTCTGATAGCGGAGAGCAAGAGATTGTCTAATTTAACCATTGCTTTTTCCTAGTCTTTTCATTTCTGTGTGTGTATATAAATTGATTGCAGTCCCCATTTCCGATACCGCTATGAACTGTTGTGTTGTCCGTGCTGTGCATAGACAGATTCTGAGTTTGAACTGGTGGTTCCTGTTAGGAGACCAGGGACTAAAAGAATTCCTTACGCTGGGAATGGTTGCAGTGAGGTCGCAACACCTCCATTTATGTTTTGGGCTTGTACCATATTGGTGGGAAACAGCACCATCACGGGTGTGGCATCACTGATATGTACATTTAATACACGTGGACAAGCCTGTCTTAAGGACTTCTTAAAGAACTCTATTGAAGCCAATTGTAAATAGAATGCGCCACACCTTCTGTGCTTTTCCTTTTTTTGCAGTATCGAGGACATGGAGAAACAAAGAGTTCAGCTCTTTAAGAAGAGCTTCTTCCTTCTTTCTTCTGCAATGCCAGTATATTTGCCTCGAATTTATTTCCTTTTCTAGAAGGTCCAGCTGAAAAGCAATGAGAGATATAACAGGTCAGATCTGCAGGGCTGTGAAGAAAGATTATGAACTTCATGGAAGCTAGCGACGGAATTATTCAGTGCTTTCTACAGTATAAACGCAACTTTGCTGCCAGAGGGAGGTGAACGCTTAGCAATCGTAAGTCTGTGCCTGTCCGCAATTTACCTTTAGCTATTCAGTCTCCGAAGCTATAATGTCATATGTTTTGGGGGGTGGTTGAAGGATGTGAAATAAAAAGTAAAAAGAAGAGAAGGATAAGGTATAGATAAAAGGGAGAGAAAAAAGATAATTAAAAGGGGAGGTCAGTACAATGTTCATCTCCTACTGTTAGAAAACATTATATGTGGGGCTTTGAGAGAAGTGAAATCACCTCTCAGTAGTTGAAAATCAAAAAAGAATTTCCCAAAGCTATCAAATCTGTAAGTAATGCTGGTTGGCTGGAGCTATAATTACCATATCTGGGTCTGTTGCTCTTGGTAAAGATCCAAAGGACTGAACAGTAGGAATTACGTTGTGTGTCCAGGGATTGGTTTGAGCACCTATAACAGGCCCAGTTTCACCTGTAATAGGACTTATGGTTCTGGCACCAATAGCGATGGGGACAAGGCCTGTGGATAAAGAAAAATTAAGTATAATCCTTAGAATTTTGATCAGGAATAAAACTATTCCAGCTGCAGCCCTTGTGACCAGCTTTTACTAAAATTTAATACCGATGTTTGAAATTTCCTAGTGAAAAAGAAACTAAATTTCCCTGAGCTGTAAACGCTGTATACCAAGAGCAGAGTTTAGGACCAAGGAGTTGCAGACGTTCCCTTCAGACAGCATCTATTTGCAGCCCTGTTAGATCACCAAGAACTTCATAGCAATTCTCCAAAGAGTACACTAGATTTTTGAAGGGCTGAAAGCCACCGTGTGGCTTGGTCTCATTCTAGCTTGCAGCATTAATCCACTTTGCTTGTTCTGAATGTACACACCATGCAAACTGGGATTTTCTATTCGGTGTTGAACTGTTCCATGATCTGTTTTGGTAAGATGCGTTCCTGGTTCTGAAACTAACACAAATATTAGTGATGGTGCAGCAGCCTCTGCCTCTTAATTGTTTACATCATACGATCCAATTTCCTGCTCTACCTTTTCCATCTGCATCTTCCATGGTTCCTGCGAGTGGGGAAGGCTGCCTAGTGTTCCAGTCACAGTCTATTCCCAGAACTGGCACCATCAAACTGGACCCACTAGGATCTGGGATTTTCATTCCAAACACTGCAGGGATCCACATCTCTGTGCCAGGATATTTGATCACCCCTAGTTTGTTTGAAAAAATAAGATGAGAAACATGGAAGGTTAAATTGAAAAGTTTCCTGATGGAAAGAATTGTTTTCATTTTTAGAGGCTGACAAATGCACGTTATTTCTGTTACAGCTTCCAAATATCACCTGGCTGCGTTCATCATAAGATTTGCTTAAGACTCGTTATTTTGACAAAAAGCTTCCTAAAGGTATGAACTGCTGATGTTTCGGCCAAACCCTGTGATGCAAATGGATGTATTTCAGTAGCCTCAGTGTAACATTTATTCTTTAAAACACACTGATTGTTTTATACCTACCCAGTTTACTACCATTACTTTTGAGACTCGAAGCTATTTCCTGTTTTTTCTCCAGGCTTTGCAAACAATGCATTGCATGATAAAATGTAACGGTGAAAGATTTCTTCATGTCTTCTACTGAAGCCTTTAGTGCTGCCCTTCTGTCTGCTACTAAGCAGGCATCTTCCAGAACTGACTCTTTATACTGCTTCAGAGCATTCACCACATGGGTCTGGGATACAAGCCAGCCAGCTTCCAACATTGCTTGGTAACTTCCAGCTTGGGGCAGCACCTTGTCCTGCTCAAGGTGAGCTCCATATACCCGAGCAGTTTTCCCGCTCAGAGGTTCAGTGAAGGAATCTCCAAGAAGCATTAGGTTTCCAGAAGGACCTACAAGTCCACCTACAGGTATAACCTCTCCTGCAGTCAAGGAAGAGGAAGAAAGTCAGAACATCACTTAGCAACCAGTCGTTATGGTCCGGTCCTTACCCATTCAGATGAAGGCACAAGGATCACTTACTTCAGGGGAAGCAGAATAGGTCTAACTGAACAAATGAGGGGGGGGGGGGGAAACTTTTACAAAATGGATTATAAAATAATTTGTCTCACAGTGTTTTATGTAAGTCTCCCAATTTCTACTTTAAAAAAAAAAAAATTAAGGTGTCCACACTTCTTTCTCAGTGTAGTATATCTTCTAACGTGAATTATAAAGAATGTAGGTATGTGAAAATGCTTTCTATAAATCTAGAATTTCTAAACCCCTGAGCCCCTAAATAATGTATTTCATGATACTTTTATTATTTTAATAGTCCAGTTGCTCTATCTCCAGGAGTCAGATCAGTGTCAGTAGTTTGTGTCACAGTTAGTGATTATTGCACCTCAAATGTCAGTCACTCTTTCTCTGGATGACCTTTAAATTGATAAATCCTAGAATAAAACTCTAGAAAGGAGAACAATCTCTGTCTGTTAAAGCTAAGTTGCACAGCTGTTCCACAGCCTCCTCAACAGGACAACGCAAATTCCAGTCCGTGCCTAGGATCAGTGAATTATGGGCAGGTTAAGTGAACAGTGCACATCATATTTACTGAAACATGAAGAGTGTTCACGTACCAGTATTGCTATCCAAACTGACTCCAAGTATCGGAACAATCTTGCCTCCCTCTGGCTCAATCATGGGTCCGCCAATCTCTAGAGGTGTCACTGTGCCAGTAAGGGGGTTCAGATATGTCCCACCAATGGACAGTTTTTGCCCAGTGTGAGGATGGACTGTAATCGCAAGCACTGGCACTTCTATTTCCGTCACTGGATCTAGCATGAGTCCTCCCAGGCCAAACATTTTTTCAGGACATAGGGCTGGAAGTTTTGTCTTCACAGGTAGACCAGTGTTGGGACAAATTGGATAAGGAACGTAGGGAAATACAGGCCCTTCAGACTTATGAAGCTCACCTATGTGTTAAAACAGAAGAAATTTAACATGGTTATGAGAACTAATGCTAACAGCAAGGAGGCATTAGAGCTCAGAATGGAGAATATGGAGCTTTCAGGGAAGGCTGATAGTAAAGGTTTATCTTGTTCAGATCCAGAATTGCATGAGTGAATGGAAGCCCTCTTTGCCAGCTGTATTTTTCCCCAAATTTAATTTTTGCTTTGGCCACTTAAAAGTGGCAAGTTTCTTAGTATATATATGGTTTAATGAACAGAGAGGCTGAAATCTCTTGGAAACAAGGAATATTTCAATGCTTCCTTGCATAAAAGCCGTGCAATGTCTAATACATCTTATTCATAGCAAAGCTCACATCAAGCTGAACAGAAATTTCTTCTAGTACCATGCTAATGAGAAGCTAGAAACAGATTTCCTTTAATTTTAGTCTTTTTGTAATGGAAAAAATGCATACAAGTATACCAAGGGGGGGTTTCTGTGTTGTTTTTCTTTGCCAGTACCCCCACTATAACTACACTCTGTATATAGGCAATTGGATCAATTAATTATTGCATTGTGGCTCTTACCTGATGCAGAATCAACAGCACAGACCAACTTAGATCTGATGGGATCATAACCAATGTTACCAGCTACAGGAAGTACCTTTCCAGTCTCGGGATGCAGAAAATGATTGATAGGTACAGGCCCAGGGCAGTGACTGTTCAGCAGCATGGTACACTGTGGGCTGGGCATTAGCAATCCAGTGATAGGATCCATGTAGACAACATCAGGTGCTCTGGCAGTGCCATTCGAATCTAAAAGCAGTGCACAAGAGAGAGGGAAAAAACATAAACTCTCAGCCTGTAGGCCTTCCAGATCCCCACCTATCCATGGGATTGTGAGAGGTTTTGCCTGTTCTATCTATAATTACATGTAAGGTCAAGAGACAGTGAGAATAAAGAGACTGATCTTCCTGTTATCTTTTGCAGATGTTGCCTGCGGGGAAAAGTCTACAATATTCCTGGCACGCTGGTGTTCATTTCTCTCTCTACTGTGTCCAGATGAGTCTTGCAACAGTAAAAAGATTGATGTTTCAGGAATATGCGTTCAGGATTTGAGATCTCATTGCCTTAGTCTGCAGTGTTCATTTAAACATCCAAGGTCAGTCTGATGGTGTGTGTGTGGGTTGTTTTTGTTTTTAACTTCTGTACCTTTTAGAAGGGTAAAAGCAAGAGGTTTCTCAGTGTCAGGGTACCTATGCAGTTTTTCACATGAAAATATGTGTAGCAATATTAGAAAGCAAACATATGCATAGGAACGAATTAACTCAACTTATTGACGCTCAGCTATAGAATAGTTCAATTCCCTCTGTGTTGCTAGGGGATGATTAGCAAGTACCCTGCTAGCAGTTTTCATGCTATCGGTCAAAATCCTGACAAAAGAAAATATGACGTTTCTTCCTAGGAAATAAGGCATAAGAAAGTTCTACTGATGACTTTGCTTTTATAACAACCCCTTAATTCATAAGTCGTTAGTGGAAACTCAATGAGGACGTTCTTTTCAAAGTGTAGTCTCTCTTCATTTCACTCCTGGTTCTTTTGTGAACCAGCTATTTACAAACGCCATCAAAACCAATAGATTGCAACTGTCTGCCTACACTTCCGCACACACTAACATCGTTTTGAAAAGAATTTATAGAAGTTATAGTTACCCACTAGCTCCTGCTTGGTAAGAATTCTGGTTTTAGCTTTGTTAAGAAGGTATGCTCCCATTCCTTCACCCAGTACTCCCCATGCTTTGAGGCGGTGGCTTTCCTTTATTATTATGTTTGACATCTTGCTGCTTGCAGTATCTATCTGAGCTAACAAGCTGGAATTCAAGACATAAAGATAGTTACCAGCTATCTGAAGATAAGGTAAAACAATTTCAAGGGAGCCACAGAGGAAGAACTTTGATAGACATGCAACCCATCTCTCTACTTTGGCACCTAGAGAGCTTGATCTGTATTTGCCTTGGCTAATGCAGTGAAAAGGCCACTTACCTGTTTCTCTGGGGTTCTTTGTTTGCTTTTTGTTTGGTTTGTTTTTTTTGTTAATTACACCATGCTGAGCATAAGAGCGTGGCTGACACACAAGGTATAACTAGTGGGATATCCTACAGAGAAATCATTTGGGAGCATAAGAGAGGACCGTCAAAACATTGCTGTCCCTTGCGTTCTAATGGGAGCCTCTTGAGAGTTTATGGGTCTGCTTGAGATTTTTTTAGGCTTGTTTTACATGAATGTGAAAATTATGATCTGCTTGTCATATCAATAATCAGTTACTGGCTTCCAGCTACCTGTGTTGCCGGCCACTATGCAACCCAATCACTCACCACAAATGCTTTCTGGCTAGGAAAAAGAAAGTTGCAGTAGAATTTTGCAATGTAAGTGTTACCTTGGATAGTCTGGTTGAGACCATATTGTTTGGTTTCCTCTACAAGCCACCTTATTTGTCAGTATCTCTACCAATCTCATTGCCTCTCGCAGGGCAGAATTGAACATGACATAATGCTCTTCCTGGCATTTCAGATCACGGTGTAATAAATGCATCTGTTTGTTCACGCTTTCCTCGTATTCAGCAGCCAGCTGTTTCCTGTGCTGCATCTCTTCTTCTGCCTAGGTGGGATATCAAATACAAACACCTCTTTTTCTGTTTTATCCAAATGTAAATATAGATCGCAACTTTCTGCCCTTTATTAGAATGATAAATGCTAGACATTAAAAACATTGTGATGTATTCATTTGAACTGGAGCATCCGTATGCTAACAACTCTAATATGCTGAATCGCAGTTATCTAGCATGTAAGTGACCAGCATGCACTCAGATCTGAATAAACTAATAATTTCAAGTATCTTTTTAATCAAGTGATGTAGAATTTTTAATGTGTCCTTAAGAAAAACTTAGCATTTGCAGCTCCTTACTGTGTAATGTGCGTTTTTCCAAGTGAGAGGATGGGTATATTTCTGTTTATAATACATGAAATAATTCATTTCTTAGAACTTTTGTAGCAATGTAAACAAGTACATCATCTCTGAAGTGCAAAAAGAAGTTGCAACAGGCATTCCCACAGACAAATGCATGCTATGTTCAAAAGTGAAACCTCTGCTACTGGAGCAGAGAAACAAGAGCTCCCAGAAGAAGAGAGAGGTTGCCTCGGACACAGATCAAGAAAAGAAAAATTGAGTAATCTTTCAGAGAGATGTTAGCACTAAGCAGTGCTAACAACTTTAAATGCTTTAAAGGTCCAGTCCAGCCCGTTGCTCACAGACGTTACAAAATGTTATTTGCTTTGCAGCCTATGAAAATATGAAATGTCTGCAATTGCAAAAGAGGGATTTTACATGACCGTGCCTAAAATTATGAAAAGAGAGTGCAGAGGATTTCATTTGTTATTCCATGTGTAAACGATGCCAAACTGAGCTTTACCTGCTGCTTTGCTTTTGAGTAACTCTCAATCATTGTGCTCTCATAAGCTTCAGTCTCTTCTGGGACACTCAGTGTCATTATCCAAAGTTCTTTCAGTGAAGATATTTCACTTGTAAGCTTGCGATACATAGTTTTCACCTGAGGGCCAAAAAAAAGAAAAATGACCAAATTATGACTGTAAGAGTTGATGTGAAGATAGTGAATTCTCTCTACAAAATAGATGTCTCCTTATGTAATTAAAAAACACACTGGTGTCTGAGTTTTCAGTACAAAACACATCAATGCTAGCTTTCCTCTTACTAGGGTACAATGGTTTCACTTGCGCTAGTCATCTGTTAAACTGCATGCTGTAGTACCAGCTCCCTCTGCTGTCCTTTAAACCACAAAGAAAGTTAGATGAATCTTGCAGATAGATTTATCACAGTTACTGTAGGGCTGGGAAATGTCATCCCAATGATTTCAGCTGTGACATAATTATAAAATTCAAATAGCATAATGAAGCTCCATATCTATGAGCTGGATATTCGTGTGCGTTTAGTTCTCCTCAATTTAATCTGCAGTTCTCAGGCTTTTGACCAGGAAATGCATGTTATTCTCATTTTACTGATGAAACACTGAAGCTAAGGGATGAAGTGACTTGCCAAAAATGGCATAAGTTCAGTGCAGAGCTGTAGGAAAATCAAAGCATTCTGACTTCAGGCCACCACTTCTCCCACTATGTTATGTGGTATAAACAATACGCTTAAGAATATGGGTACGTATTTATCTGTGTTTCATAGTCTAAAAAGATGAAAGGTGAAATAAAGTTACATGCCTAACAGTCAAAGGCTAGTGAAACAGTGGGGAACAGGCAATGCTACGTGTTTTAGGCTCTTTCTACGTATACATGAATAGGCTTAAAACACGATTTACCTCTTCTTTGAAATGACCCAATTTGGCTGTGACTGACAGAGACTGTCTCAGCAGAAGTTCAAAGAAAACATTGGTATTGAATGACTCGAGGTCTATCTGTTCTTCAGGTTCCCAAGTATCACCTCTTTTTAGGAAGAAGGCTGAAACATGGATATTTATTTATTAGTCTTTTTCCATTTAAGAGTGTTTTTTGAACAAAGAATGAATGTAAATCATTCTGAATCTATTGGCCATGGCACGTGATTAGAGATAGGATTCTGAGTCTGTTATATGCATATATGCAAGCAACCTGGAGACAGGTAGACCAGCTGTTGTTTAGCCTTTCTGTTATCTGACCTCCTGTTTCACTAGTGCCGCGAGAGTCAGCATCCGAACTATCTTCGTTCTGCAGCCAGGGACGACGTTTTTTAATGGAAAAGACTGTTGGTACATTGGAGGAATATCTGTCAAGATTATATTTCAGTTGCTGCCTTCGAAATGGGGGGCAGGCAGTGCCTTTCTGAGACCAGCTAAGTCGCTGACAGAGAAGCTGCAAAACACAACAAAATTAAGCAAGTAAGTTTCTCTTCTTCTTTTGATATATTTATTACATGATTCACGTTATTCACTACAAAAGCAGGATGTATCATCAACTGTTAGGCCAAAGACCCTGAGGGTCTATCCCATGTTTTCTAACTATATCATTAAAGTGATCTGTGCTAAGAGGGAAGAGTTATTGATCCTGTCAGATCAGGCCTAACCAGCAAGAAGGAAATATACGCTTATCTGTTGTTTGGATCTGCTGAATGAATAAATCACGTTTTCTCTCGTTACTTCAGTATTCTGGCTGCAGAAAAAGCCTGTTGATTTCAGGACGCACTTGAAACATAAAGGAATGGCTCTTTGAGGGATTTACGGTTTGAAGGGCCAACTCGCTTGTTTACTGTGAAACTGCAAACCTGATCCCAGATATGTCCTGGTCACTGGGACTTTTGTCTGAATAAGGAGTGCAAAACTGAATGTCATAGGAATGACCACTGGAGAAAGGCATTGATTATTGACAGTTCTTTGTAATAACTTTCCAGGATTCATCTCTCTCCTCTATTTTGAGGCAGGTGCATGCAGATCATGAAGAAAAAAATAATTGTCCTGTCATTGATTCTTCCTGTAGAGATGTGAATTGTGGAGAATTTTATTATGGTTTGATCTAACGAACCAGAAAATAAGAATGAAATTCATGTATCTATTGAGTGCCTCTAAGTGGCCTATGTATCAGATAACCATATTGGAGCTTCAGAGGAGCTGGATCAATTCATAGGGATGAATTTTACGCCATATATAAAACAGGAGGTTGAATTACAGTTTATTCTGATTTCCAACTCTGTAGGTGGTACCTAAGGGAACAGATGACTTGTGGGTTCATTGTGCAAAATCTTGTTCTGAGAAAAGAGATTTTGTGTAACTATTACTTACGGTCAATAGCAGGCAGGTAGTAAGGAATATGAGAAGTCCCATGACTAATCCAATAATAGCTGTCCAGTCAGGTTTCAGTAGGAGGTCTTGTTTTTTTGCCATGCCCACCTGTACAGCATATCTGGGAGTTGTGGGGAAGAATGGACCCTCTTCATAACACTGTCCCCCAAGTGGCAGGACCTTAACATACTTAATGAAAGAAGCATAAATAGAAATGCTAAGTCATACATGGCTGTTTTAAATGTGAAGTGCTATTTTGTCTGTTACACTGAGTCAGAACTTTGCTGCAGCTGCACCTTTTGGCACTCGTGTGACACATACAAACTCACATGCTTATTGCTGTACTCATCAAAACAATATGAAAAGATGCTCACTGTTACTTTTTTCCTTTGACATCAAACCATTGTATGGAACATGAAAATGCTCCACTGAGAGGGACATCATAAATGTAGATTCCTTGATACAAACCATTTTTTTGTGCTGATTGCTACTCAGTCGTAAAACATAGGTACCAGGATGCTGGAACTGGAAAAGGAAGAGGAGGAAGTTTGAGGAGGCCTCTCTGACTTGCTCTGCAAGGCTCCGGAAGTCCCCCCAGTCAAATCCAGCATTTGTGTTGTACAGATTGTTTCTAGAAGCAAAAGTAGAAAAGTCAGTTCTTGCTATGTTTCCCCCCCCCCCTTTTTTTTTTTTTTTTTTTTTTGCGTAGGCTCATAATTGCAGTGGTGCTTTGCTAAGACATAGTTGTCACTCATGGTTCCTCAGTACCACTAAATAAGTGAGACTGGTGCGAGGTTAGGTGCTAGACTTCTAATTGTCCACGCAGCTGCACTGTTAATTTACCCCTGCTCTGTTTTGGGCTGCTTCCACTGGCCCTCCCCAAAACATGTCTCTTCTCCCAAAACGTCATGTAGCAGGAATTAACTCTAAGCAGCACAGATGTTTATTTAACAGTGAAGACACAGTCACTGGGATCCCTTGCAGCTATTTAAACCTCACAGATATCAACATGGAGAATATGGGGGTCACATGTAGTTTTTCTTATTGGCTACACGTTCCTTGCGTTACTTGTATGCTTTCAAACTGGATGAATGCCAGAAATGAAATCAAAACAGGCTATAGAAGAAGAAACCCACAAAACCAACCCACCAAAAGCAGCAAGGGAAGAGCTCCTAAGGCTTTCAGTGCAGAAGAAACTGCTTGTTTCCATTTGAGTTAGATTACCAAACCTAAACCTTAGCTCCAAGGAGATCCTAAACCTTAATGTTTTTCAGAAAAGGGAAGAGAAGTTAAGATCAACTAAAGGGACTGGACAGCACAAGCCAGTGAGAAGTCAACGAACAGTTTAGACGCAGGTCCATCTTTCCATGCGTCAGAAACAGCATCAGCAGGGCATCAGGAACAATATATACTTGTTTATTTTTGCTTGTATTAAGAGTTGAATGTTGCTTTTCTAATGACTTTGATGCCATTTCCTACTGTGGCACAGTGTCTTCTGTGTCAAAAAGGCATTAAAGAACGTTCAATTCTGTGAGATTTCCACTCATCTCATTCATATTTTTGCCTTTAATTCTGTGTTGACAAAAGTGAAAACTTCAGCCCTGTTCTCTGTAGCTTAAGTAAATGTGCATTAGCTAGGTTCTTCTACCTTCGGCATTTGTACTTACACATCATAAATTGGATAATGCTCCTTGGAGACGACGAACATGATGGTAACATTAGCATCAATGCATGTGGTAGGATTTAAGATGCCAGTAAACATTATTTTTGATGTGGAGTTTGAAGGTCTCAGGCTTTGTACCCAGGAAAACCTGGCTTCTTCATGGCCAAACTTAACTGTAAAAGCACAGATCTCATTAGGTTTGGTTCATTACTGATCATTTTCTGTCTACAGAATTGCTGCAGGATACAATATTTCCTGTGCATTTTTATGATCAAGCCTTATAGATGCAAATCTGGTTTCCAGAGTAAGGTTTATAGTCAAGGCAGCACATAAACACGCCACTGGCATTTGCCTGACATTGGATAATTATGCATTACAGTCTCATCTCTTTTTGTAACAGCTCTGCCGAAATGCATCTGGTAAACAAGCAGCGCTACTTGCAAAATTGCAGGCTTCGTAAGGGAGTGGTTCCCTTATTTTTTATGAGATTTGACACGAAGGAACAAAAGTCCTGCCCTCCAAGGGGAGTGCAAGTGGAACTAATAAAGAAGTTATATGAAATGCCCAAAGCTAGGGAGAGGATGGCATAGATTAGAATTGAGGAACGGAGCAAAGCTGTGGACTAGGGTTATTAAACCAACGGAGAGATGTGAACCAGGGGAGCTCAGCTCTGCCAGCTGCTCCTGAGCTCTGTCCTCCCCACACAGCCGTGGATGTTAGGGGGCCGCGTGCCAGGTCATGTGCACATGCAGGTGGAGGCATTCAGCAATTGCCCACACAGCTGCTCCCCCTCGCCCCTAGGCAAAAGGCAGGGGGCCTGACAGAGGTAGCCTGCTGACTCCTGGGTAGTGAGCTACTAGGCTGTGAGCACAGGGGCCCTGATTCTGAGTCCAGAGGAGTCAAAGGTTTTTCTTTGACTTCAGTATGTTTGGTATGAACAGCTTCTTGGGGCATTTGAAGATGGTGAGTTCTGTGCAGTTTTGCTATTGCTCATTTAGTTCAGCACTGGAGACATGGTTGATGTGAAGAAGCACAATAAAATCTTTGTTAAACTATACATAGATACTTACTGGGTAGCTTTATGTGAGACCTTACCTGGAGGCATTGCTGAGGAAGGCCTGTTTTTGTGAAGTGACGAAGCCTCGTTTAGCATGATGAAATTGTGGAAGAGTTGTGGGTCAGGATTATACACCCCTAAAAAGCCTTTCCCTGAAGTGATATAGAAAACATTGGTTACGGCTGGTTTTCTTTTTTTAATCATTTTGGACTTTGCTGTCCTTCTACTTTATAGAGAATCAGCTCACCAAGTTCCTCAAGTAAAGTTTACAGAAACTAAAAGCAAATTGTATGTGTTTTGCTGTGTTTCTCTTATTCCAGGGCAGTGATCTAAAATGCCCGGGCTTTATCCAAAAGCTTTAGGGTTTCTTTGGTATGGTAAGACCTGTTCCTTCAGTAGTAACTAGTTTAACTTGGCTGAAGTTGATGAAACTGTGCAAAGGTACCATGGGCAAATGTTTCCATCCTATTGGTCTTTACTAGATTTTCATGCGGTTGTGTAAATGGTGCATTTGGCTCATGGGTTAATTTTAGAACACTGAAAAAACATTTAGCTGCTTTCAATTCTACTTGGTAAAATCACATCTATAACATGAAGTCCCAGAGAAAACGTGTACAGATGAAGGATCTGAGGAGGCAGTCTTTTGATATGCAGATGTATTCTTCATCTCTGTTTATCCTAATTTAGGAAATGGGAGTGGGAAGGAATCTCTGGCTATCTGTCCTTTCCTGGAATGTCGGAAATATACAGATCTCAGATGAATGTTCTGGGAATGAATGGGATGAATTTTGCACCAAGTGTTGAGTTTGTATTGCCTCATGCTTGTCGAGATTGCCGATCCTTCGTGTTACAAGTAACAAAGATAGGTATCTTGCTTAAAAAGTCATTTAATACTGCACCTCTTGTTATCCTTTCCCTTACCACTTGTTTTCACCATGTACACTGGATGGGAAGAGTTGCTCTGCTCTGAAGGGCAGACATCTTTCGGAGGAAAAGACAGTCTTAGCAGAACTGTTCTTAATTCTTCCAAAAAAATGGCAGTCTAACAGAAAGAGAGATCAGAAAACTCTTACTGTGATTTCCCCACCCCCCTCACAGTTGCAATGTTAAGGCCAGGTACAAAAATATGCTACACATGTAATAGTGTCTGGAATTTTTTTCTTTGTTTCTTTCCTTCTACACTTTTCTTAAGAAAAGAAGAATGAGTGTGTTCTTTGGTTAAAAGATTGCTTAAAAAATATAGAATTTGAGTGTAAAGTGGAAGATCGTAAAAATAAATGCAGCCTTTTACCTTGCTCCCATTTCTGTAAGTGATAAAAAGCCGAGCATTTTTCTCTGCACAAGTGAACTGCAGAATATCTCTTTGTTGTCTTCTACACTGAGAATCACACACGCTCTCCAGACTGTCAGCTTGACAAATGCAGAGGCCAAGAACCTTGTCATAGCCTTCATAATCTCCAGGGATGGTGCAAACCTGCAAGAGGAAAAAGGGTATAGAAGAGTAACTTGGAAGACAAACAATGGCCAGGTGCTCGTCAAGTGAGGAGGCAACTCTGGGCTTCCTATTTCAGGCTGAAGAAGAGCAACATAACATAAGGCAAAACTTCTTGTGAAAATGTTAATAACACTTGGTTCTCATGCTATCTATGCTTAAGAAAGAGTGAGCTAGGGAGTTTGCTCTTAGGGCAACTTCTGCACAGTCCCTGGACTTAACTAATGCCACAATCACAATACCTTTTCTGAGCAATAATGAGCCCATCCTTTCTTGGTTAAACATTGTCCTTCCTGATTTCGGGAAGCTGAATCTCTACAAATGTCATACATTTGTCTGACACAATGTCTTCTATCATCTAAGGAGCTCCAATAACCTGGAGGGCATGTGCAGTGAGCATCACGGGGCTGGAAGAAAAGACAGATATTGGTCTATAAACCTGCTGTCTCATGCAGGCACTGTTCTGTAACTTGCTGGGTTAGGCATTGCACCTTATTTGACAAAGATCAGGTGAAACTTTGATATCTGTATCTGTACCCCTTACCTTCCAGGGAAGGAGATGGAATGATGCAACTCTGAAGAAACTCAGTAAATATGCAGGTCTGGTGCCTTCCCCCCCCCCCCCCCCCATTGTGGATCTACGTGATTAGAAATGAGACATAGGACTGAAGACTATATTAAAGAGAGAAAGATGGCATAGGGCGCTGCATGCGAGGTAAAGAGAGCAAAGATCAAAGCCTGAATAGGCAGTGATGTGCATGAGAATGGAACTGCTTTTGCAGGGCTGCTCCTGTACCTGGAACACCTGACCTTCCCCAAGGCAGATGCATGTCTCTTGACCTTCTGCAGGCTGTGCAGCATCTGAGCCACATGGAAGACATGCTTTTTGGCCAGGCATAGGATTAAAGAAATCCACTGGGCACGTCAAGCAACTGTGTGATATGAGCGCTGCTCCTTCTGAACGAAAAGTGCCTGGGGGACACGGAACTGGTGTGATGTTTCCTTCAGGGCAGAAAAAGCCTTTGAACAACAAGAAAAATTCCTGTGAACGTTTCTTACATAACGTGGCTGTCTTATGTGGTTTAGTTAGCTGCGTTACAGTGCCTTTAGAGTATTAAAAACAATGGAACTTATTTGTGTCATAACATCAAAATCTGTTAAATGCATCCTGCCTTATTAAAAATACTCTCCCATTTCAATATTGTTTTATTTTGCAGGACAGAAAGGAAGTCTTCCGATTACTGAATCTTATTACAATAAAATTTGAATGCTATGCAGTTGTTATTTAAGCCCATTTACCTTTTACAATCCAAATTTCTTCAGGTCTAATTGATTAGCTCAGTGCTCCTCTAGCATTCAGCAAAAGTAAGATCTCACTGCATTTTTAGTGAGCAGTATGTAACTGAAAACCATTCTAAAGAAGCTAATAACCTCTGGTAAATTATTCCCAAATACCTGCTGGACAGATTGTCAGATTCTGTTCTCTTCTTTTGCAGTAAATTCCACTTCGACAATCTTCATTGTTTTGAAGTTGCAGCTCCCCGTTACCACAAAGCAAGCTCAGGAAAATCAAGAAAATGAAGAGGAAGTGGGCCATTCTCCTATTGCAGGGAGTAACTCAGTTTGCCAAATGCTGGTGAGTAACAGACACACATAAGAAGAGCTATCTTTTCAGCCACTGAATGTTTAATAAAGAGTGAAAGTTGAAACATGCTAATATATCTGTGTGAAATATTCATACAGGTTACTTGAGCCTATTGTACTTCCCTACAGGTCACAGTACAGAAACTGTACCCTGTCCAGTCTAAAGAATTTATATATGAAATACTAATGCTGCAGCACAGATAAGCGCTTGTCTATGACTGTAGACAATTTGCTACTGAACTCTTTGGGCTCCCTGTAACAGCTAGATTTTTTGCAAAGCCTGCGAGTCTTCGTTTATCATAAGCACTCATCAGTAAATATGGGATATGCGGCGTGTCTTAGTGTTGGGATAGGCTGCATAGTTTATGATGTGCATAAAACAGAACCCGGTTCAGCAATTGGTTTCTTCTATGTGTTTATTGTGGGAAGCCTAATTACTCACGATTATTTTTGTCCTCTCCGTTTTTCAAGATCTGTGCCAGATCCTAGAATGCAGGCCAGAGGATCTGTTTTTGAATGCCCTCCTTTTTTTTCCGTTCCTGGGGGGGGTGGGGTGGGGGAGGTTTCCAAAGTTGCAAAACGGCAAGTGTTTCTGAACCTGTTACTCAGGAAAACAAGGCCTTTCTCCTGTCAGTCAAATAGCAATTCCCACAGCAGGGGGCAGTGTGCCTTCTCTTTCGGGGCAGGGAAACCTGCTCTGCCCTCGCCTGCTCCTCATTGCTCTGCAAGTCGCTGACGTGTGCTAGACCCTGGCAGGTAAAGAGAAAGTATCTTGAGTGGTTCCTCCTCTTTCAGTTTTGCATTGTGACACAAAACGTGTTGTGCTCTCCTAATCACAGATAAGGAAGCGATAAACTTCTCGATGTCAATTCGGGAAGAGATTTTTCAAATGTGCTGAGAGGTAGGTAAAGGGAAGTAATGTCACATCTTAAATTGATGGGTCTGAGCATCCGAGGTGTTTCTGAAACCTTTGCCTTTGTAATAGAAGGCAGCTCTCCCAGAGCCTTCTCTGCATGCATAATAAAGGAGATGCCATATGTCTAGCAGTGACTTGTATTTTCTTGTGAAATATAAAAATCAAATATGCAAGAGCACTTCTGGATGATGTTTCCCACTGCTCTCCTCTGTATCTCTTTCAGCATTGTTTAGTGCGTATATGTTTCTTAAAGACCTTTTGCACAACTGCTAGTTCAAGGAGTTGTGTTTGGGTAGGCTTCCTAGGGACATGATAAATGAGTGGTTCCCAGATGTTTTTTGAATGGCACTCATTGTTCCACTGGGTAGTCAGCCTGGAAAACCCAGGATGTGGGAAGGCAGCCCTCAGGGAAAGGAGACTGTTGTAAAAGTTTATATTAATTTATCTTTTTGCGAAAGTTAAGACTGCAACTTGATTGACTGTGTGCATGTTGCCAGTAGTTGTTGGTATTATTTTGCAGAACTCTGTGATTCTACAGTGCAAGGATTAATTGGGATATAAATTTGATATATATAAATATATTTAATACAGTAGTGGCTAAAGTCTTCAACCAAAGGTGGTGTTTTATAGGACGATATGCAATAGAGGCAGTATCAACTAAAACAGTTTGGTTCTTAAAGTGGGATTTGCTTAGATCTGAGTTGCCTGCTTTTTAAACTGCAATCCACAACACTTTCCTGCTCAGCAGCTGCCTAACACTGAAAGTGCCTCAACTAACCTCCTTGTTTGAGTTTGCATTCCCCAAGTGCCAAGATCTGTCTCTGAGCATGCCTGGAATTGCCCCCATTGGAGAAATCCTGTGCATAGGTCCTGCATAGAACAGACTGGAATGCAGGAACTAGCTATTTTTCTGCCTATTCCCCAGACCCCTCCAGGGCTTTTGCCTTGGTGTGCAATATCGGAGCACAGCCAGCAAGTGCTGGTGATTGCCAAATTAAGTGCAGCCATTTTTTTCTTTTCTTGTATTTATTTTTTATTTTATTTAAACACAGATAGTCAGAGCTGTCTCCCACCCAGCGTCCACAGAGTTGGAACATTCACCCAGAAATAGCAGATATGCGTTCAACTCCTTCCTCTCCCAGAAAAGTTTCAGTTCACACCTCCTACCTCACGGGGATGTGGCCTTGCTGCCAGGGGAACACAGAGGAATGGCTGTCTATTGTAGTTCTGTTCGTTCTGTACAGCTGCTAGTGTCATATTCTAGAGAAGGTAATGAGTAGCGTTGTGGTGCAGTGTTCATCTCCCTCCTTCCAACGCTTTCTCTGTTTCAGCCTGTTACTATTTTAAGTAAAGTAGGGCTCAGGAAACAGAACAGAGACTGAGGTTGCCCCCGCCTCCTGCTACGAGTGCTAGTCACTGAATCATTGCTTTCTCCAGCTGTGCTTTAGAATAAATGAACTGTCACTGATCAGTACAACTAGGATTTTGGGCTCTGGATGCCACGTAGATGGAGGTCCCTCTCTGTCAGCGAGCAGCCCCGAGTCAGGTGTCAAGAGCTCCAGAGCAAGACAAGCCTTGGGCATATGCAGGAATTCAAAACTGGGTAACTTTGCAAGACCCCTGCTCAGCATGATGTTTTTGGAGGGTTTATTTCTTTATTTTTAAGAAGTGCCTAGCACATGTCCTCCTAAGGCAGCTCTCTTGCCTTTTACAAGACTTTGGATTTCGCCATAAGTCTAGAAGTTCTTCTTTTGGAAATTTTTTATTTGTTGTTGTTATTTTTTTTCCCCTGGAAAGATTAGGCTGGGCAGGCTTCCAAGTCCTGGATCTAATAGAATTCAGTCTTTGGGAGTGCAGCATGCATACTGTTGTGGAAGTGACCACAAAGACTCCCTGAGACATTTCATAGGCGAAGAACATGAGAAAAAGTTAGTGGCTTTACTTCAAACAGGAACTGTTTTATAGCTGTGTATCTAATTGCTATTGGCTCTACAAACTGGTGTCCGGTTGTGATGGGTCTAGAATGAGGAAATAACTTGTGATAGCATTTTCCCTGTTGAGTCTTAGGTTAGTGATTGCTTGTTGTTGTTAACAGATAAGCAACTTCCCCTTTCCACAGAACTGATACACAATGATGCTGTGTGCGCCAAACAGTCATTCTCCTGGCAGGGTTTGGAGTTTTAATATCCCCATAAAACGTGTCCTGACTAATCGAGAGCAAGAATAGCTAGTGCTTGAGTCACTCTCAGAGGTACTTGCCTTTGTCACTGTCATACAGACTCTTCTCTTTTTTCTTTTTTCTTTTTTTTCTGTAATTATTTAGCTTAACTTTTCACTCGAGCAGAAGAACAGGAAAAAAGAGGGAGAGGCTAAGTACACCAAAGTCCTGTTTTTCTATTTAACTTGTAAATAGGGGGAATAGTGTCTAAAAGCAGTGCGTTATTGAACACAAACTAGAGATTTCAAACCTGCTCAAAATAGTTCTTGTAGAGAGCAAAGGGGAGAGTCTTGCTCCTTCTCTTTGTTATGGAGCTCGTAAAGCATGTCCTAATGCGTGCCGTTTTTTTTAAACTCGTATATAATTCTAGTTAGGAGTGCTATTTTTTTCGAGTAAATACAATTGCTTCTGTTTCTAGTCTTTGCTGCACCAGATCGATGTTATGAACTGCACGTTAGCATTGGCTATTTTTCTTTCTGGCTGTTGGGGTTTGAGAATTATTTGTTATTTTAATTACGTGATATGTGAATAAGCAGGTACTGTTATGTTTGTAAGAGCTAGGTTTAATATGTTAGTCGAGCAAAATTTTCGTCTGTTTGCCTGTAAAGTTGAATACAAGTCTGTAACTAAAGGGAAGACTCTGTTCACATAGCCACAAGTCATGTATATTCTTTTGCAAGCATCTGACCGAGCTACTAACTAGTTATACCATGTTATTACTTTTCCACATAAACTTTATTCTCCAGGTAATGTTTACAATAGCCTTTGACTCTGGTGAAGGAGGACAAGTACTCTTAGATAACGCTTGGTTTATGATCATAATGGCTTTCTGAAGAGAAGCTTACGCAAAAGTGTTTTTAAAGCCTTCCAATGAAACAGTAGGCACAAAGCCAAGGTAACCTTGATGGTTTTGGTGGCATTACCAGAGAATGACTGTTGCAGGACTTACTGCTCTAAAAACTGTAATTTACCTTGAACCCCTCCCCCTGGCTCCAAGTTGAGGACATTATCTGTTACAAACTTCCAGTTTCAGTGTTGACTGAGTTGTGAGAGGAGGGTGAAGTTAGTTTTCTGCCCAATATGAGTAAAGATCAGAAGACCTGCAACTGGTTCATGCAGACTTCCTCCCTGTTTGGAGGAGGTCACAGGTCTGGCCCTAATAATAATGCACATAAGATTGCCATTGCAACGCAGAATGCGTATTTGTTTCCCTGTGCTTTTTTGGTTTGGTCTACTATGTACCTAGTATCTACAAAAGAGGAAGGAATCCTTCTTCACACAAAATATGAGTATATGATAGCATATCTGGAGCTTCTAAGTTATCTGTCGTCTTTGTTTAAACACAAGTGCCTCCTCCCCCTTAAAATGCAGGGGTGAAACTGATCCAACACGTGAAAGAGTCTTATCTGATGTTCCTTACCCTTTCCATGCTTTCTCTGTTTTATTTCTATTCTTCAACGTTTGTGGCTGTTCCAGTTCACTTTTGGTGGGGGGGGGGGGGGGGGGGAATGGAATTGAATTAGCATAAGGCTTCTGGCACTCGGGACTCAATTGTTGTATTTGAAAACAAAAGGCTTGAAGACTGGCTGTTCTGAAATAATTCTGAAAAGCCACCTGAATCATAATTTACATTCAAATGAGTCAGGATGTAGATCAGAAAGAGCTCAGATTTTTCAGCTCCTGGGGACAGTGCCAAGACTGTAAGTTGCTATCTTGTTTTTGTTTTGATTTTGCAGCTGGATTTTTGCAATAGCAGAGCTTTAGGGGTAGCTGGATTAAAACTGGTATAGAATACATGCATATAATTTAGCAACTCTATATCTGAGCGCTGATCCTGGAGGTAGTGCATGGAATGTAATGGTGCATAGTTTTTCATTGTTCAGAGAACTAACCCCCAAAGTTTTTTTTTTTTTTTTGTATGTAAGGCAAAAACCCACTACGTTCTCTTTTACAACAGCCAAGTATGTTATTGAAAGTAGCCTGCTGCAAACATAGGAAGTAAAAATCCAGTGTTGAAATGACCTCCATACCATGCACAAGCATCATCACAGTGGACTTTAACAGTGTACGTGCTTCGCCTTAGGAAGCACGTTGTCTGGCTGTGAACTCGAAGAACTGCTGGGTTCTGCAGAAGCTTATCTTGTGTTATATCAGAAAAGGGATTGCTTTTGTATGTGAGTAATAATTCCACTGAAATGGAAATGTCATGTTTACTAGGACACAAAACGTGTACACCTGGAAGCAGCAGAAAATGACGTCCCAGAAACTGTCAAAAGCATTAAAAACGTAGTGTGTACAAGATGAATTTCTGTGCATTAATGTTTCCTAGAGTTTTTCTGTCTGGAGGATATTTCTTCCTTAACTGCAATGTGATTTCATCACAGCATGAGTAAAAGTGTGAACATCTTTTTGCCCTTTCTCTCTAAAGAACTTTTATGAAAGGGATAGAATGAAATGCAGAAGTCGAGGAGAACTGAAGTTTTAAGGGGCAGTGCTTTGTGAACTGTAAAATGCCTTGTTTTAGTCGAAGTGTTTGTGAGAGTGGAACATTTTTTTGGCCTTTGTGTAGAACTCTAAATACAGGTTGTTGTGTTTCTCTCTGACTAATGAGCAATTAGTTCTGAATAGCTTTCTAAAAGTAATTGTGAGGGATTCAAAAACTGGCTACTCATCAGCAACAATGGGATCTAGAGGGTTTTGCTAAAAACAAGTCTTAATATTTAAGATCTGCCACTATGTTTTTGTGTTAATTCACGCTGCATATTTTCCTTTAGATAGATCTAAAGGGAGTATTTATTCTGGGTTACACAGTAACCCTCAGGTAAGGGTGTTACGATTTCTCTATGTACTTATCACACTACATACTACTCAATGTTTGCATTTGGAGGTCTCATTGTGTTCCAAAAAATGAGACTTCTGTAAACTTGTTGGGCCAGTGGCAATAGATAGAGATGACAAACAGAGATAATTAAAAGCTAGGACCTACCTGGACAAGCTTCTCATGGGTGTAACAGTGGAGTATGGTCAAGCATGGAGCAGAGTAGTGCCCAGGGGACTTTCTGACATAAATTGTTTTAACATCTTGGTTTTTTACACTTGAGAAGTGATGTTTTATCCATTGGAGTCTAAACTCCTGCTGTCAAGCCAAGTGAACCCCGAAGCTGCCCAATGACACAAAGGGAAAGTGGCTTGAAAGTTGATAAAAAGAAACTGGAAACCCAGGGAAGAAGGAATAAACGCTGCATCTTCAGCACTGCAGGAAGCTTAGCAAGGGGTGAGTGGGACACCAAAAACCCTAACCCTCCCCTTTCTTCAGGAAAAATGTTTCCTGATCACATGAGCTTAAACCCTCTGCCCCTCCTGGAAACCATATGGAACGAAGGATGGAGAAAAGGCAGGAAACTGATGGTGTAGTACTTCAGGGCGCAGGTACCCTGTGACCGTGGTGGCAGTAACTAGAGCAAGCAGGGATGCCTGAATCTTCAGCCCAGTTTAGACTCTCTCAGGACTGAAGGGACTTCTTTAGGGCTGAGCCTGCAAGCTCTGGGTGCTAAGCTGTGCAGCATGCTTCTCCTCAGGAGAAACGAAGCTTCTGGGTGAACAGACTGAAGTGTGCAGCAACTCTCAACTGCAGCGCCTGGCTTGCGTGTATGTGTGGCTGGGTAGGCTGGGCTGTAGCCCTTGCTACAGCTTGAGAGCTCTGCTGTCTGGGTTGAGTCGGAGCCAGTGTCCTGTCCTCTTTCCTTTTCCTGCCTCTCCCTGCTGTGACCTCTCCAAAATTCCTGAGACACGTGGGTTTCAGTTGGTGGGCTCCTTTTCCCTGCATGTATTTCATCTGTCCTGTTCAGCACAGCTGCAGAAACATGTTCTTGTTTTAAATTGAATTACTTGGTTTCCAAGTTTCTGCAGCCACAAACAAAGCAGGAAAAATTAAACTTGATGGGTGAGACTGTTCCAAAAGAATCTGAATCAGCCAAGAGCTCAGCCCCTCCCTCTTGCTTGGCTCAGAAACTTGGCTTCTCCAGCTCTGCTTGCAACTCAGCCTGGTTGTCATTACCATGTGGAGAGAGATGTGGGGTTGCGGGAAACAAGATGCAGACTGGTGTAGAGGAAGAGTCAGTGTTTCTTCTTAAATGGCAGCTGTTGGCCTGTATTCTCAAAGGGCCAGTGCTATGGAGGGTTTTCCTCGGGGTCTCCCTTGCCACTCCCAACTCTTTTTGCTCCTCATCTACAAGACTGAATGTGTTATGCAATCGCAGCATTGCTGTTTGCCGTTATCTATTTTAGGAGGCAATAGTCCATATGCTTCTTAGCTAAGTTCTTGGGATCTGGGAGATACAGTTTGCTTTGGCAAAACCCAGCAGCCTTACAGAGCCTTTGCCACCATAGCCTTGAGTATGCTGCCAAGCACGATTTCAAAGACTTTTTTTCTGAGGATAAAAACATAATAGGAGGTGGATTTTCTGCTACGGACGTTTTGTTGATATCGGGCTGAGGTGGTAGGGCCGAAGAGCAGCCAGATTTCCCCAGCTGGGGATTTCCTTCTGTCCAAAAAAAAAAAAAAAAGTCAGGTCCCATCATCCTATTTGGCGTCAGAAGTAGGAAAGACTGTTGGAGTGTTCCTGCCTTCACTAGCTACTGAACACAGCTCCCTGAGGACCTGTCTGCTTAACACATCTTCCAGAGTTAATGGTCTGTAACTGGCGCTCTTGCTGCCTGCCGAATTTCGTGCAGCTGAAAATTGAGGCCAGAATCTCTTCTCTGCTCTCCTTTTTGTGTTATTCCTACTACTTTAATGTACCTAATACCTAGGATAGTTTCCTTCCTTCTGTCTGCCTTGCAGTTGCTTCTTCATCCATAAAATTTCTTCCCTAATCTTTTCATCATTTGTATTGCCTTTTGCCACCTCTGCAATTTATCTTGTGTGTTTCATAGATATGAGCTTGGTAGCAAAGGCTATGCTTTCTCTGCTTTTCACAGCACTTTATAGTTGACTACGCTAAGTACTTGTGTTGCTGATAACTTCTGGAAGCTAATGGGAACACATCTATGTGCACTAAAAAAGCTTTCAATGCTAAGGTGTTGAGATCCTTAGAACAGCTTTTGTTTCTGGGCTTGTGACTGTAGTAGCAGCATCTAAGCATCTGTGTTCTGCCTTGCCTCCTTGAGGAACTTCAGGGTATTGGTTTTGTATGTGAAGGGTGTAAAATGCTGCCAAAGTCCTAGTGAGGTAACACCTAGGACAGAGCTCCTGTTCCCTCGCCTCAGGCTGCTTTTGACAAACATATCTTGCTGTAGTCTGGAGCTTCTCTTCTGGGTAACTTTAGCTTTTAGGGCTCTGGCATATGTACTCCCTTTCACCCAAAACACTAAATGGAAAGATCTACGGGAGAGGAGACCTGGGATTGTGGCCTTGCAGTTATCACTGATGGTAAACATGCATCAGAGAGCCCTGACAGGAAGGTAAAGCTTCTACCATTGCCATGACCTTCTTCAACCCATTACAAATATGCCACAGATATCTCATGAATTTCCTCTTTCCACATCAGGAACATCCCTGAGAACTGCTGGGAGTGCTGGATCTGATCTGGTGGCTTATTTTTATCTTTCTGTGCTGAACCGCTACTACTTTAGTGACGGAGCTCTTGCACTGCATTTAAAAATAATTATGCATGCCAGTGCTCATATATCTTCAAAGGAAATCGGAACCTAACTAACTGTGTAAGCCAGTGAGCAACACTCATTTTGTAATACAGGGTGAGAAGTGAGGTGAAAAAGCTAAGCAGCTTCTCTAAGTATGGCCTGTGCTGTATGTAGTTCAAAGGCATGGCTACAGCTTGCAGGAGCACACGGGAGCTGGCTTTGAATAAATTAGCTGGAGGACTCGCGCAGCAAATATTAGTCTGGCCACTGTAAGTGGTACTTAGTAGTCAGCAGCACAGCACTTGGTCCCAGGCGTGCCACAGTCATGCTGCCCACCTTGAACCTTGTGCTGCTGTGGCTGCTCCTCTTGAACCTCACCAGCTCTGAGCCCATTTCAAGTGAGGCTGATAACATCAGTGCAGCTTAAAGTAGGTCTGACCTGTGGTCTGTGATGGCCAAACTCTGTCCTGGGGACAATTCTGCCGTGCCCTGGCAGGAACTGCAGAAAGGTAACCGCTCTCCCTCTGCCACAGGCACTTTTGCAGCCTATGTGCACAGGATGCGTCTGTAGGCCAAGAGGTCCCTCCTTGGATTACAGTGACCTTAAACCTTGTCAGCATGAGGGCTGAATGTGGAAGCCAGTTTCCATAATTAATGCGACAGAAGTTTTCGTAGGAACATGGGACTATTTCCACAAAAGTAAGCTAGTGTTTGTATGCGCGTTTTCAAAACCTCAGTTTAAAGACAGGCTCGGGAGAAGCCATTGGACTGATTCTCAAGTATTGTAAAACCTTCTGTTGAGGTCCTATTACCACCGCTAACTAAGCGGGTTTGAACTGGGACTGTCTAAAGAGATGTGGGGGCAGATTTACAGCATGCATGTGGGGCTGAAGGAAGTAATGCTAGTGATCCAGTAAGTGCTGTCCTTTCCTTCGAGATAGTCCTGAATCAGCAATGGGCCTAGGTTCAAGGAGCTGCCCTGCCAGGGGAGGTTTTCGCTTTGTGATGAGATTCAAAGCAAAAGCTTTTAATCTGAACCATCACAATCTAACTAGCCCTATCTAGTGCTGTACATACGTGTCGGAGTTGATTTCAGTTCTGCCCTTCCCAAATTACAGTACCTGTTAGCACATACCACCCTAGAAAACTTCCCCCAGAACTTTCCCTTGAATATCATATTTCTTCATTTTCAGCCCAGCTGTTGTGACAGCTCTTTGCAGACAATTGTTCACATCACTTGCAGTAGTGACTGCACTAGGAGTAGAGAAAATGCAGTACTTACAAAGTCCCCATCTTAATGCTAAAAGGTCCTTCTCCTCACAAAGAGGAAAAAATAATTGGAAGAATCTTGCCATAGAAGTGCAAATTAAGTTTATAAAGGATAATTCCTATTCAAAGCCCTTTCTTATTCTCTTTTGGTTTAAAATAGCTGGTTGCAGTTAGCCACAGTGAACAGCTGAGAAAGTGCAGTTTTTTCAGCATGCTCTTGCATTACTTAAGCTCTTTAGTGCTGCCCCCCCTCCAGCTGCAGATCAGTTGTAGCCAAAAATTTCCTAGTGCTGAAAAAGATTGAGAATTGGTTTTATAGTTTATTGAAAGAATAGTTTTCTACTCTTAGCTAGAGGTAGAGAATTGATGAATATGGCTAGCAAACAAGGGTCTCTAGTAAAACCGCTTGGTAATGATGGTGCTGCTGCACAGGCACCACTCATCCCCCTCCCCCCCCCCTTTTTTTTTTTAAGCTGATGAGTGCATTTAAAAAAAAACCACACGCACACACTTTAACTGCTTAATTTGCTCATTTGATGACAGTTGTCTCTTCTGTGAGTACAGTATATCAATGTCAGTACATAAAAACAAATAATGCATGAAACTGAAAACTTATTGATGAGAAGGAACAATGAAACAACGTAAAGCACATCTATTATTCTTAATAGAATAATAGATTCTGTTAATATATATTAACTGTTGTAAAATGTATACTTTACAGGCAAATTCAGTTTTGAGTATATTGAATAAATGATACAGACTAAGAGCTTAAGGTTCCAATCTTCCTTTCACCTGAACAGTTATCTGTGTAACTAAAACCTTGCTTAATATTGTATTTTTATACAATAGAAAACCTTGCTTAATATTGTATTTTTATACGATAGTTTTCTGCAGTTTTTTCTGTGATATCCTGCAAATTCTTTTTTTTTTTTTTTCATTGAAAATGTTTATTGATGCAGCTGTAAATTTGGTCACCATACTACTTCATTCTTGCTTTTGCATGTAATGCAGAATTTCTTGCCCAGTATTCACTGAAAATAAGGAGTCTTTAATTTCAGTAGGTTTTGGAACTGCTCCTTAAATCTCATGAATGGAAGCTGAGTAACCTAGAAGATCCACATTCATTCTCTCTAAATGAATAAAAAGGGCTATGAGCTCAGATGAGAATTAAAATGCAAAATGAAAGAAGAACTTGTGGCGGGGGGGGGGGGGGGTGACAGAAAAACATCTGAGAGGAAAATATTTCTATTTCCAGGTAAAATCTGGGACAAAAGAAGAAGAGAAAGACTTTGTATAATTAAAAGCATGGCGGATGTCTATGGAAGGAGAGGGATGAATACTGCATAATGTTGTTCAACTTGTTATGCAAGTAGCAGTACAAAATTATTTAAAATACACTTGAGAGTTTTGTAGTACTTAATTCTCATTTAGACTGCAGAAGATGCATGTAGAGTAATGCAATGCAAAATGTAACTGTTCAGGGCATAAGAAACACAGGATATGACCCAAAGCCCACTGGAGTTTACTGAAAATGACAGTGTTTTTAAGTTAAACTTGAATCGTGTTGTACACTATAGCTCTTGGAGCTTAACACTTAAGGATATCCAACAAGAGGAAAGAGATTGTTCTATAACAAGAAAATGCAAAGGAAGCGTTTAAAAAATATCCCCCAAACATGCTGAGTACTTAATACTGGATCCTGCAATGGTTACACAAGAAAAACCTCCCATTCCTTCAATGGGAGGTACATATGTGAGCTGATTGCTGGATCAGTCATTTTGTAGGTTTATATAAATCTAGATTGCTCCATATGTAGCAAACAGGGAAGTTTCATAGAAACCAGCTAATTAACAATCAGAAATTAAAATAAAATGAGACTAAGTCCAGAAAGAGAAAGTAATTTTTTGTGGCAATAACTACCTAATTTATAGAAATTCTAGAGATTAGGCTTATGTATCTGGCAGTAGAGGATTATTTAAGCTATTTGTTATCCTTCTAACTTCAAAATTTCTCCGTATTTAAAAAAGTGCCATGTTGTTATATAGTTAAATTTTTTAGAGTATTTTCCTCTGATGAATCAGTTCCTTCACTCTAAATGATCTAAACCACTAATTTTTTGTCCCAAACTACACCTACAATCCATTACTGATGGCAAATTCTGATTGTATAAACAGAGCTTGACTTTTGTTGCGGGGGGAGGGGAAGGCTTAGTTATGAGATGTAGGGGTTTTTTTGTTTGTTTTTAAATGGGATTGCCTTAAAGGGTGACAACTCAAGCCTTGGACAAATTCAAAGTTAATTTGCAGAGAGTATTAGATTCAACCAGTCAGACTTTGAGTACCCATAGTATACATTCAAATTTATATATTGCTGGAGGTTTTCAGCACATCTGAACGTTAAGTTCAGACTGTAGAGGATAATCGCATGCTCGTGCTCTGAAGACTAGGCTGTGGAGGGCTAAAATCAGGGGTGTGTGTGTTTTTTTTTTTTTTTTCTTCCTCCTTAAACTAGATACATGCATTTAAAAAAAAATTGCCAGGGCTTCAGAATGCAGAACAACTACTACTCAAATGGACTTCAAGAGAGAAGTGCAATCAGCTGCACAGGAAAATTAAGACTGACTTATTTATTGGAGCATCTAACACTGAATGCCTAATACTAGTGAAACCTGGCCTGAGGGTTTTTTTTGCCTTTAGTTGTTTGCTCTTTGTTTCCAGATACTAAGGAGATTTTTTTTTAACAGTCAGTTCAAGCTCTAATACATTCAAAGACTTTTACTGTCTGTTCTCTGTCTATTCTTCAGCAACAGCTGCAGCATACGGACCATGAGATGCAGATAATGAGCCTTATCAGCATTTCCCTGGAAGGCAATAAACCAACAAATATTCAGTTCAATCTACATGTTAAATTTTTTTCTAATGCCAAATATTTATTGCCCCATTTTCTACTTGGTTTTTGGATGAGCAAGGAGCTTTGCAAGCAAAAGGTATTTTGTGCAGAACTCTGGACTTGATCCAAAATCTATTACAAGTCACTGGGCATATTTTCCATCAGTTCATGTGTAACTGGTGATTTATGATTCTAGAGCAATACCAATTATGTACTGGAGGTAGCTGCTACATTCCAGCTGTGGAGTTACAAAGATCCTGACTAGATAAAACCGTTTTTGTAATTGGGAAATACCTTTAAGAATGATGTCAAAGAAGCCCAAAGATGAAATGGGGAAAAAGTTCAGAAACATTATCTGGTGGTGAGTGGTAAGGCATTCTTCTTGGAGCATCAAGCAAACCATAACCCTGTAGAGATGAAGAATCCAGAACGGTCAATTTTCAGCAATTTCAATGAGGCAAGCTTTGTGTCAAGAACGCAAACTGGTTTTGACTTGCTAAGCTTAGATTCTGTCCCTTACCATAAGATGGAAGAGTGTGGCATGGTTAACAGTTAGTTCAGTCAGTAGTAACCTGGGTAGAAATGATTTTAATTGCTTGTGCTGTGTTTTAGTTCCTGCAGAGCACATCTGTTATGAAAATAGGTCCATAAATGACTCAAAATACATTTTTTTTTAAATCTACGTACCTCTGACTAAAATCTTTTTTTTTGCTCAGTTTCTGTACATGTACACAGCTAAGAAGTCTCATCTGATGCATTTGAAAATAGGTCTGAAGGCTGTTACTCTTAAGCATTGAATAGTTGCTAGGTTTTTGACAAGAATACTGAAATCTATGGCAGATATTGCATTATTTCATGAGAACAGAATTTCACCCTAGCAATCTGAGTGCTTAGCAGAGTTCCTGCTTTTCAAGGTTGGTGTCTGCTACACCAAAAATTTAGCAAGAGATACTGATAACCACAGGATAATCTGGTTATCTTTCAGCCTTGCACTGCAGATGTTGGTTTGGGTTCGTATTGAATTGGTATGCTAAGGGACAGGGAAAATGAGGAAAATCAGCTTTTTCTCTATGACAAAGCTGCTGAAACTGTAAATGGTGGCAACGTTCTAGGCTGCAGCATCTCCTTATCAGCGGAGGAAGAATTCCTCTGGTGCTGCTCCTGAACTTACCCCTGTCTGGTTTGGTGTGCTGTAAAATGTTGGAAACGAAGTTGTTGCTAGCAGGGACTGGATCGGGGGCAGGCGTGAGCAGTGTGCTGGCAGCCCCTGCATGCAACTGGACTGCTCTAAATTTTTGCATACGTAACAATCCCTGGAACAGGAATGGGATCAAGCGTGACTAACAGCTGCTATGGTGGTTTTCCCTTGAAAAGGGGGGTGACTATGCTGTGCCAGCTAGGGCAAGACGGGGAGCTTTATCTACTGTGCTTACAGAGAGGTACAGTTTATATTACCACGTTTGCTTTCTTGGGTGCTAGCGCTGGTGTAAAAGGCTCCATGGGCAGAGTTACCTCTTGAAGGACGTTCTGTCTCCTGGGTTTATGAGTCTGGAGAAAACGCATTAGCTCAGTATTCTCCTCTATTTTTAAACAGGGAGTGGTAATTTGACACGAATTTAGTACCTACAAAAGAAAGCGAAACCTGTGTTTGCGAACAAATAAGAAAGCATAAGATCACAGTAAACAGCCTGCTGCTGATCCTCACCTGCAGCTCAGGTTTTCCTCCCATTTGTAACAAACAGTTAATTCCCTCAAGAATTTGATCTTTGCGTAGTTTGAGAAACCTTCCCATGTCAGTATTGATGTCAGTTTTTTGAGATTCCATAACTAAGACAGTGTGGGAAAGAGCGGCACAGTGTAACGGTGTTAAACCTGAGCAGAAAGGATCACAGAAAAGTCAAACAAATCCAGCGCTTGAACACATCACTTAAGTAAACCATCCCACGCGTGGCTAATTGCAAGGGGATGTCCTGGTAAGACTGGCCCTCATCCTAGACCTTTTATTTTTAAATGTAAAATTAAATGTTCTTTGGCCCAGATAAAATCTGGGATCTGAAACTTCAGGAATCTATGCTACGCTTCAATATAGTTAAGCTTTTCCTCTTACCATAATGGTCAGTCAGGTTCACTTCCACACACATGCCATTTTCTTTGCAGTTTTTCAAAACCTGAAATCAAGAAAATGATTTATCATCTCAACTTGGTTTTGGCACTGCCAAAATACAATCCCTCTATCCCACTTTAACAATATCACACCAACGCTGGTTTTCTAATAAGTAAAAACCCTGTCTGTTCTGAATGAAATAACAGGTATTTGACTTATCAACTCTGCCTTTGAGCGTGTGGCTGTAAAATATAAATGACCAACTTACTTCTAGAACTCGCAAATATCCATTCTCTGCACAGAGGTGGAGTGGGGTTTTCCCCAAATTGTCCTGTTCATTGACATTAGCTCCCAGCGAAATCAGGTCACTGACCATCAGGTGTTGGTTCTTTTCTGCAGCAAGATGTAATGCAGTCTAAGTAAAGAAAAATGGGAGAAACTCACTGTGAAAGGTGTAAATGCTTTTAAAGCAGCACTGTGTGTTAGAGAGGGAGAGTTGTGACTTTTGCGTTTTATTCCCAGCTGTGCTAATACTTGCTCTATGGGAATCATTTCCTCTCTTGTACGTTCTTGCCTCTTTGCAACAACAGCAGCAACACCTTGCTCAAAAGGGTGCTTGGTTTTTTAACCCATGTTTGAACGATATTTGCATGTGATGGAAAGAATAGGGTCTTTTTCTAAGTTATCATCCTACCCGTTTCTCTGCATCCTTCTCGTCAATTTTATTTAGGGATGCAAATCTCTGTGCAAGCACGTAAGTCAGAGCTCTTCTTCCCTGAGCGACAGCCTTGTGCAGCAGCCTGCAATAAATACCGTTTTAAACAATTAGAAGTTAAAGCAATGCTTAATTTACTCAAAAGTAACATAACTTATTTCAAAGCCTGAAATGCTAAGGGTCGCAAATGTCTAAAGTTTGGGATGTTTCAGCATTTAATGCATTTATCTATCCTGTATTAATAAGGGACTTGCTAATTTTGTGGCTGTTGTTTGAACTGGCTGTGTGTGCTGGGGGTTTCTTGCTTCTCCCTGCTTGCTACTTACTGCTCCGTTCCCCTCCACTTCAGTCTAGTCTGAAGACTAGACGTCTCTAACTACTTCCTCCTCCTTTTATATGAGCCCCTTTCAGTACAGGGGAAAGGGAGCGTGAGGTGCCTGAAAAGCCTGGGAAGGGAATCCCTTCTCTCCCACTTGAGAGAAAAGCAGTGTTTTCAAGCAGTAATTCAGTCCTACGCAGGAGGAGAGCTCAGTGCTTCTGTCCTCAGTCTCACTGAACTACTCAAAACAAGCACACGTACTTCTCCTGAAAAGACTTATGTTCTTGTAAAATTGGACATGTTTACCTTTCCTCTGGAGGAAACATTTAGCGCAGGCACTTATTTTCCTTGTCCTGTAGCATGGTACTCAGCGATGTCTGAATAACTCTAGGCTGGGGTTTGGCCACCTACTGCAGTCTCTGGGGTTGGTTGGTTTGTTTTTGTGAGGGCTTTTTGATGCAGTAACTCGTATTGCTCATCATTCGATTCAGCTCAGAACTGACATCCCTTTAGTAGGTACTCTTGCCTTCAAATGCTCATTTGTGCACATGGCCTGGTGTTTAAGTTCCTCATGGATTTAAGCTTGCTGCTGAAAATTTTAGCTTGCGGATTCTATATAAAAATGGTAGTAGAAATCTTAATTTCTTAACTGTGATGCATTTTGAGTAGATGTGAGGGTTTTTCTTCTATATTAATATTTAAAAAATGTGGGAAATACTGAAAAAAGATAGGAGGTGGCTTATTTCAACTGTGTTGGGGGTCGTGCATTATTTTTGAGAAGCAAAGCCTACATTTTGTATTATTGCATTGCAAATCATTATGTGAATGAAACATGGTACTTCATGGAAGAGGCTAGTTCTGTTATCTAGCTCTCCCTGCATGGAATCCAAATACTTTAAATTGGGATCAGGATTGTCTGTATGATCACAAATGAGTCTGCTTTCCAACAAACTAGGACAGTTTAGAACTAGGTCATGCTTTCTGCCATATTGGATTTGATATCTTTTCTCAAATTAGCTGAACTGCAGGGAACCTCATAAGGTTTTGCTTTTTTTGGTAAACAAGTATTTGCTCTTTAAGTGTGCCACTCCAGCAGTAAAGCCTTTTGCTTCAATTCATTTCTAACAAAACAACCACTCCCAGTTCTTTGGAAGTCTACCCTCTGTAGACTACACCAAAACATACATATGCTGCTAATCTTTATTGCCAACTAATAATAGAAGTAATTATCCCATGAGTGGCTGCAGCCTGGAAAACAAATCTCGTCTGCACATCTTTATTCCCCCCCCCCCCCCCCCCCCAAGTAGCAGCAATTTGTTTTGCTTGATTTAATTTTCTTCTGAATCCTCACATATACAATTCAGTCCTGAGTATTGCTCACACTCTGAATTTGTCTTGATGTCAGCTGTGGTTTAGCAATACTACTGCAAATAGGGAAACTTTCTATTTTTACTAGTGGAGTTTGATTCTGTCTAAAACAGTGTATTCTACAGCAAGTTCGAGCTTCATATTGAGTAAGGAAGCCTTTGCTACAGGTGTGCCCAAAACCGATAGTAGAAGTTAGAGCAAATCCTCAGGACAAGTGACACCCCAGGAAAAAGCAAGCTATATGATTTCAGTAGAAAAATTGGAGACCTGTTGCCATTTTCATCAGGTGCAAGCAGTTTGCCCACTGGGATGTTTCTCAGTAGACTTTCTTCCCTGCAGAGCTGGAACTGGAAGAAAGAGATGGCAGAGAGATCCTGCTGTGTGAAAGAAATCAAGGTCGATTTCAAGTGTCCCTCGAAGTCTGGAGAGCCTTTGCTACCTTCCAGAAACACCTCTGGACAGGCCCCTGATGGATTGTAGCAGGGAGATGTGGTCCATGCAGAAAGCCTCAGGAAATCTTTCTGGTAACTGGTACATGCATGCTGCATCCATGAGCCGCTTTCCTCACTTGTCCTTGAGAATAGTCCTGATGAGTCTGGCTCTTGCATGTTTTTATGATCATCATGAGAAGAAGTCTCTACCTCTCCCTGCAACAGTGAGTTGCAATCTTTAAAAGAGCAGTATGAGTGCAATTTGGTCAAGCTGTGGCATCTTTCCCGCAGGCCGCCAGCTGCCTGCTTGCTTACTCCAGTTTCCCACTGAGTGGCTTGCAGGTCTTTGGAGAAGCTCTGCCAAAAGCTATCTGGCGCAGAACCCAGAGAAAACTCCTTTGACTGGCTTTTGTTCAAATCTTCCTGCAGTACCTCCACCAGGATATCGAGGTCCTCTAAGCCTTTTGGTGTTTGCCCAATGCTCTGCTTGCTCTGAAACAGCAACAACAAAAAGGGAGAGGGCGGAAGATGGGGGAGGAAAATCAGACGTGAAGTGTCCTGCTCTTGCTCAGTGATAAAACATGAAATATGCCTGGGGAGGCTGGCAGCGCTGAGCTGAATGTGTTATGCATACCTGTCCAAGCTGTTTCTCTGTATAAGGGTGAACTCGTCTCTTTTCTGTTGGAAAGAAAGAGAAAAAGCTGTCTTCAGTTATCAGAGGGGGGGGAATATACAGAAGATCTCAGAATTTTAGCAGAAATGGTCCCCCATGTAACAGGTAACACATACATGGCGGTGATACACAGCTGCCCTGCTCGTGTACTTTCGGGGAGCTAGGAACCGGTGTCGGTTACTGAAAATGGGGTAGAAGTGGCCCAGCTCTTTGTGTTTCTGAGTGCTATTCCTACTACAAAAGGAGACCACGTTACCAAGAGAGGGATTTCTTGACCTGTTTTTCCTGAGGATCCTTTAGTTGCTGTCTTCGTTAATGAGGCTTCCTAAGGAGGCAAAAAAAAATTCAATTTGAGACGCTCTCACATAAGAGAAAGTGAAAGTGGCAAATAATGTAATGTGAGCTAAATAAATCGTAACTTTGCACAGCAAAGTACCCATGTACTTTGCACAGCATGTACTTTGCACAGCAGTGGCTGCAGGTCAACAAAATTCCATGACTGGGTAGTTCATGACAGCTGCAGGCAGATGGTGGCCTAGCCCTTACAGTAGGCCAGGTATCTGGGAGTCTACCAGCTTCTTAGGCTGGTTTTGCAGGTTGTTCAGAAATCTGGGTTGCTACAGCAAAATTGCTATTGGTTCTCAGGCCATCTTTAGCTTGATTGCATGATGTTTAGTTTTGGCGTATATTTGAATATATAGCATGGGCTTATCCTTCAAAATGGCATGTGGGGCATGGATGAGTTCTTGCTGTCACTCAGAAAGGTTCCTAGCACAGGCCCTCAGCCTGTTTAAAACTTGGTGTATTCTCTACCTCCATCAAAAGCATTCTCTTGACCTGGTAGAAGAGGCAGCAGCGATGGGGTAACCTTTCCAGAGCCACCTACAGAGCGGCAGCGTGATGTGCGTGCACCATGCTGCACCTCAGGATGTAAGTGACCTTTCCAAACTCTAAGAGAGTCCTTACCTTACTGTGAGCTGAGTCCAGGCCTTTGGAAAGCCGGATCTTTCTCAGTAGTTCCCGTACTGGCATCTTCACCCTGACGCCCATGTAGCGCTTCTGAGGGATTTCAGAGCTGAGTCCAGAGTCTGGAAAAGTCATAACATGATGCTTAAAGCAATATAATTCTATGGGCTATAATATAGTAGTGAGAAGATGAGGACACCCTGAGGGGCAGCCTTTGATTCTGATGCTCATCATCAGTCGTAGGAAATCTCCACATCACTTACATTTTCCTTAGCTCTGGCCTTTTATTAAAATACTTCCTGCTCAACAATTATTTAATGCGTTACTTCTCAAGGTAAAACAGTCTGGGGCATGACAACACGAATCTTTTTCTTGAGAAACAAAAAGTAAACCCCAAAGCCAGCTGTGGGGTTTGTAGTCTCAAGGCATAAGCTGAGAGCTGAGTTAACCTGCAGATTGCCACGCAAAGGCCGTTGCCGAGCTTTAGTGTGTAGGGAACGCTTTGGTTTGGAGGGAAGGAAGAGAAGAGACTGCCCAAAGCATGAATGTGGCACTGAAGCTAGAAACAGGACAACAGGCGCAGGGTAGCAAGGCAGAGGGAAATTCAGATGGATGGATGGGAAGAAGAGGGGGGGGAGAAAAGTCAGACTTGGAGTTTTTGGTGGTGCAGAAATAAACATGGTATCTTAAGGCTTGGCCCTGGGCAGTTTCTGTTGGTGCCCTTCAGCTCAGGGGTGCCATCCTGATTAAGAGCATGTCATAGTGCTTTTGGGAGGAATATGTCAACACTGTCCAGATTATTGCTCCTCTTAGTCTTGTTCCAATTCTCATCTGTCACAGTAAATCTTTCTTTGCTGTTTTCTGTCCTGTGGTTTCTTTTGTTGATATTGGTCGCAAATTGGGACCAGAACTCTTTAGAGATGAGATGGAAATGTCATGTTCAACCTCTTTTTCCAATGGTTCTTGGTGTATGTAGAAGTCAATGTGGTGTAATTCAACAGGGAACAACGCTTTTCTGTAGTGAAATGAAATACTTATTTGTGTGTGTGTGTATATATATATATATAATTGTCCGAACAAGCTTGTCTTCGTCAAAACAAGTTGCTCTGCGATTGTTTGTGTTAGGTCTTCTTGTATCTTGTACTTGAATCCCCAAACTTGAAAGACTAGCCCAGATTAGGAGCTTAAATGTATCGCTTTTGAAATACCTTTTATGTAACTTTTTCCCCTTGAGGATGATCCTTTTCCTATGAAAAGCATTCAGTAATAGCTATTCTCATTATAAAATGATAGCTTTAATGGATTAGTCTAGGGTTCTTCCCAGTTGGCTAGCACATAAAGTACAGTATTATTATTATTATACTGTGCCAAAGGAGCCCTGGTGTCGAGAGTCAGTGTGTGGGCTACTGAGAGCAAGGAGTTAGCCAGCAGCAATGCTTGCTGGAGCAGAGGGGAGCTTCTGTGTGTGCACCCTGTAAGAGCTGCTGGAGCCTGGCTAGCTTAATCCTGGGGAGGAGGATTGCAGGAGCTCAGTGGGCGTGTATTGTGCACCTCCCCAAACTTGGGATGTCTCAGAGTAGGCAATATTGGCATGGAAACGAGCTACGCAAGATGTGGTTTGAAGTCATGTGATGTTGTTTCTCTTCCCTGCTTCAGGCATTAAGAGACTGCTACCCCTTCAGCAGGAGGACAATGAGTCTCAAGTGGCAAACAGTGCATTTTGGGTGAATTTTCACTTTGTGCTGACTTCTGGCATTTCTGAATGTTTAACCTGTCACTGAATATTTGAAACACTGAGACCTCGAAAATGTAGTTTATTTTTCAGACTACTCTACAAATGGAAATAATTAGTATTTTAAACTGGTGTTTTAAAGATAAATAATTTACCACTTGTAGAGTATTTTAAAGGCCTGTTGGAAAGGCATTATAAAAAGACAAAATTGTTAATATATTACGTTATTTAAGCTATTTCAGAGTAACAGTACTAGATGATGGATTGGATTACATGCCCAGATACAGCCTTGAGAGTGAAGAACTCGACAAAGGCAATGATTCACCAAGTACGCTTTCATATGATTTTGTAATATTAATAACTTAGAAGGTCACATCTATTACGTTGTTGTTTGATTTGAAACCAAACTTGCAGTTCAGATTGTAAATGAGCAGCGAAATGCTAGAGAGAAACAGAAATCATGGATTATTGAGTAGCCCTTAACAAAACACAAAATCATTTCTGACTTTGGGAACAGACCACAGCAAAACAAAAATGAGATCTGAGTAGGGAAAGTGCAACATGCATCTTTCTTTGGCATTATTGCCACAGAAGCTTAACATGTCTGCTCTTAGCATAATTTTCTGCTAGCACAGAGCGAGTTGCAAGTCAGTGTACTTTATTGCTTTGCAAAGGAAGCACAATACAGTTGCATAAAATAGAAAAATGTGAGTAAATTCTTGATCTTACCGGTGGGAGCAGACCTCTCCTGAGGTTTACCAGAAGGAGGAGAGTAGATCTCGGGACTCGCAACATTAAATTCAGTTAATCCAGAGTCTGGCAATGATGGGCTCTGCTGAAAATAGCTTTTGGGGCTGGCAGTTTCTCCAGGCAGTGGGGATTCCTGGCCTGGGCTATAGCCACAGACTTCATTTTCACTGATGTTTTGATTGATCAGTAATTCAGGACTCATGCAGACTGTTTGCAACATTTCCACTGGCTGTGCAGAAAAATATGAAAAAGGAGGGAAGAAAAAAAAAAACCTAGAAAACCAAACCTTACTGATTTGTAAAAAGAAATGAAAATCCAGTTTCACATTGAGAACATGATAATTTCTCATGTAATTCTCCAGAGTAATTAGCCACTACTAGCTGGCTCCAACTTCCCTCTTCCTTCTTTCGGTAGCAAGTTATAGCAGTTGCAGCATAAAGCCAGCCTTGGAATCCAAGCAGTCACTAGAAATGGCTTTTGAGTGTTTCTTGGCTGCAACACTTCCTTGCTCTTTATAGTCAGGTAGGGCTTGAAGGACGTCAGCCTGGGAAGGCCCCACCCTCTTTCCTAACAATCTGTAGCAGCAGCTGATGGATAAATCATTTTTCCCAAGAAGAGACTGAGTACAAATTGAAAAATATTTTTTCCCTAGGTGTAAGACTTAAAAATCAAACTCTGGTTGAGTTTACTGCGAGTGGCATGAGTAGGGAAAGACACCCCCCTAGATGAATAGATTGAACCATACAACAAGCAACTGATTCAGAAGTAAACATTTTGTCAATTCTTTTATCAGGAAAACAAAGCCCTTTTGCCAAGGCTGTGTAAAAGGACCTATTGCTCACAGCCTTCAAGAAGCAAAAATAAATGCTCTTCCCTTAAGAGCAAAAATTCAGCTGTGCAAACACATCCCCTACTCTCTGCATAGTTTTGACTCTGAAGATAGAAGTTTTATATGCTCCATTAAAGTTGTTATTATTTCTGTTGACTTTTTTTTATCCAAAGAAGGATGCATAAATATTGTGACATGCAATTCTTAAATCACAGGTGACTTAGAAATCTATTGGGATGGGCACTCTTGCAGAAAGTCTTTCTGAGACGAGGAGAAAAGACTTTGGCACCAGATTTAAATTTTATTCTTGTTTCCGTGGGAAATAAATTTTGTTATATACCCCTACTTGTGGGCTATGACATTTCAACTCAAAAACCAGATAATTCTTTCAGTCTCTTTCTGGAAAGAGATTACAAGGCTTATCAAATGCTATAATAATGGAAGCTCCCTTAGATGGATCTTGGAAAGCATTCCAGCTTTACTCCCAAGCGGAATTATCTTCCTTGTATATCAGACTAAACATAAGGGGACTACACCTTCTTGACCAGGTGCAGAACTGTGCTACAAATATGTCTTAATTAAATCTGGATACTGACTCCTCTCGACAGACCTGCACAATCCTGTCTCTCTTTTTTCCTCTGTACTGCGTGTGGTAACCCCAGTCTCAGGAATGTTGACAGAATTATTGAGATATTGATCAAAGCTAGGATATTTGATACTTGTTTTACAAGTGTAGAATCAGGTACCAATCTGCATTGCAGCAGCGCTGGAGAGGCTATTGACTTGCTTCCTGCCCCATAGAACTTAACAACGTAGTAACAGCACTAATGACATTTGGATCTGAAAACATGAGTGTAGGGGGGAGAGGTATGGCTAATAACCATATCTTTGCCTGCTGTCCATTGTTTCAATTAACAGGGCCAAGCGAACTCTCTTTTATTCCTATAAAATCCAAATGACTGTGTAGGTGGTGATCAGGGATTAAGGACATATAATGAACAAATATCCCAATTTCTTCCATTGTGGATTGTGACCAGTTTGCTTAATGAGAATGATTGATAACAACTTTCTAAATTCTGAAAAATTCTTTCACGTCTCTAACCTTGAGACAGTCAGAAGGCGTATCTATTTTCAATGAAGAACATACTCTGCTCTCTAGTTAAATTTATATATAATATATATATATATATATTTTTTTTTTTTTGTCTCGCCCACTTTGCCTTATTGACTTGTGTCAGCCTAGGACAAGCCAGAGCCAGGATCCAGTCACACCTTCCTTAGTGACATGAAGCAGTTTGTTATTTTGTAAAAGGTACTGTTCAAATCAGTAGGATGAGATATCCTGTAAGGAACTTCTCAATGCTTGTATAGGTGGGAGAATTTGGCCTACCATAAACAGGAAAATGCTGTGGTGAATCATCGCGTTTATTGGGTTGAAAATTGTACTGGAGATTTTTCACCTTTCTTTTCTCTCCCCCACTGCACCCACCCAATATATTGGGTAATTTTTACTGTTAGTTTATAATATGCTATTACATTCTCAGTGAAAGCAGAAATTAGACCAGCATTATGGTACAGAAAGGACAAAAACACATCCCTGTAGCCATGAGAAGAGAAGCAGTTTTTCAAAGATAGCAACAGCAACCTTGGCCACTCTAAGAAAGTGGAATCTTGTGGTGGTTCTGCTTCCAACTTCAGCAGGTACGTGATATTTTATGCAAACAGTATTCTCTAATTTCAGATAGCTCTTATGAGTCTTATTCTATGAACAAGTATTAATAAGAATAGCCAGAAATGGAAATGAGTTGTCCATTTACAGCTGCATCTTTTGTCCTGTCAATAGCAGTTTTAAATTTGAACCTGCTGAGAATGCTACAAGTCATGTCCTCCTGTAGCCATTGCTGCAAGGCAAGTTGCAGCATGCACAGCAAGCGGAGAGACTGTAAACACAGCTTTCCAGGATCTGTAGACAGTTGGCACTCCTTGATTCCCGCAGCCATGGACAGAACTACTTAGCCTATTAACCAGTGACACCTAGGCTAGGAAAAGTATTCTCTACTCAGGGACGTAGAATATTTTAATTGTCTTCCACAGTTTATAAATTTCCTGATCTTTTAATCTACCCTATACCATCTATTTTGAGAAAGCGAGAAAATTTCAAGCATCATAATGTAAGGAATGAGGATGGATACAAGTCTGAGCGTTTAGGTAGAGATTTTTCAGTGACAGTCAATTGGGGAAGGGGAGGAAGTCGAAACACAGGTTTGGCTGTACCCGGAGCTGTCTAAGCTTTTAGGAAGGACTGGTTAGTATTTCCCCTCTTCTGTATCTCCCTTCACCAGATCCGTTAGCAGGAAAGATTGCCTGTTAGATTTTTGTGTGGAGAGAAGTTTTTTTTTCTTTTTTTTTTTTCTTTCCCCTTTAAAGTATACTTATGTAATATGTTCAGAAAAATGACTGTCACCAGTTGGAATTTCCTAGTAGATAACTGTAGTTAAAGCAGTTTCTTTCCAGCTGACTTGTAATGGGCAGCTCTGCAAATCTCTCTCCATGTGAACTTTCAGGTCATCCTGCCAGTGAGTGCAGCTCCTTTTATGTATTTGGATGCAGGATGAACGCTCTATAGCTTCCTTCATCCCTTGTTGCTACATGTTTCTTTAGTGCACACACCCACTTTAACGGCATTTGCTGGGTTAGGTTTTTGTCTGTCTTTCCCTTTAGATGCTGTTGCTTTGCCAGCTGTTAACTCACCTGTGTGTGAAATCCCTTGTTGCGAAGGTTTCCTTTATTAATACTGCCTTTCAGCTATGGAGGGATATGGAGATGCTGGGCTAAATTTGCAGTGGTGTAGAAAGGAAGCGTAAGGATTTTCCTTGCATGTGCTTTAATGTCTGATTAGAATATAAATAAGACATCATATGTGTACAATTCTGTTTGAAGATGAACATTGTATTGTGTGAGTAGATCTTGAAGGTAGTGGATTTCCAATAATTTGAAAAGTATTGACTGACTAAGATATGTTGAAAAAGTAGATATTCAGAGCAAATGCAGATCATGTGTGGATTTTTCTTGCCTCTGAGTATCCCTCCTGGGAAGCAGCGTTCTGATGCAGAGGTTTCATTTGCATGCCTTTGATGGAAAGCTTAAATTGTGCTGTATTCTAAACGTGCATATTCTACAGCCCACGTCTACACTGGCAATGAAACAGGATTGTGACATTGCTATCCATTTGTAGGCTCACATTTTCATAGTTAACAGGAGTACCTAACTTGCTATGCTGAGGAAGGCCATTGGGCAATTGCATCAGAGTTCTCTGCTGAGTGTGGCTAGTATATGATGTTTCAGAGGGAAACTGTAATGACAGAGGTCAGTGCTGAACAGCTGAACCTGAACAGCTCTTAGTGATTTTGATGCCCATGAAATGTGAAGTCACTTTACCTCTTGCTGCAGAACAAAACTGTATTATAAGACTAAACTGATTTGTCTTACCAATCACAAAATCGTGCAGATCTCCTTAAAATCCCTACTCTGATAACTGACGTCTTGCTTTCCTAAGGCTTGGATATATTTAGCTTTGTTGAGTGAAAATACACCATCTTTTATCTATCTGCAATTATCTTCCTTCAGCAGGAACTTCAGTAACTATGCATGCTCTGCTTTGCCTTTAGAGGACAGAAATAGAGCACAGGACATAGACAAGATCAGTTTTCATATACTGTGCCTTCCTCTATTGTAAAAGCCTCCTGTCTTTCCTTAGGGATGGTTTGCTTTGCCATCTTCTCGGTGCTTATTCTCATAAGCAAACATGAGGGCAAATTCCTCATGCGCAAATGTGTTTCCTGAGAAGGGAGGATATTTTTCCAGCTATGTGAGTGTGTGTCAGAAGGATTCCTGTTTATTTGCTCGATTCTGACAGGGCCTATCTCAGTCATGCTATTTGCCTAACGCAGGTAGCAATTTTTCTCCACCCTCTTATAGTCATGCACCCACGGGCTGAAGGCATCACAGCTTGTGAAATGGTCTGTGTTCAGCAGAATAGACTGTGTTGTAGAAGGTGAAAACTTATAGTGAAGGAAGGAGGGTAAAAGAGGCAGCTCTAGTGATGGCATAATTGACAATATCATTGTAATTTTTTGCATGCTTTCTATTGTAAATCCCCAAGAATTATCTGCTACTGACTCATCTTTAAAGATGATGCATGGTTACTTCTAAATGTTTTCCTTGGATTCAGAGCTCCTCAACGCTGACAGAAATGGCGTGTTCAGACTTTTTTTTTTTTTTTTTGCCTAGCTGAAATACCTTTTATTCAACCGTAAGGAACTTTCTCTCTTGTCAGAGCGCCTGTTTGACTCAGTCCCCCATAGTTACTAAACAAGAAGTTTTGCAGACTGTCTTTGCTTCTTCAGACCATGATAAGTAAAGCTGGTTCTCCTGCTGATCCTATGTGACACTAGTTTCTGATGTCATTGTCTACAGTGAACAGATGCAGTTAATTATTAATGGCATTCAGCTCCCTTCTGAGCTGCGTGGTCAGATATCAAAGAATTGCAGGTTATTGAGGGTGAAGAAACTCTTTTATGATTCATCTATTTTCAGTGCCTTAGAGGGGCACTTGGAGATGTCATTAGGTTTCTTCTCAGTACAGCTCTGAGAAGCATCAGTCTCCATTCACAAGTATTTCGTCGTATATTCACTTTTTGGTATATTTCTGGAAAAGGTATTTAGGGAAAGACTCTTCAGGCTATTACGAATCATGTGGCTTGCTGGTATTCCTGATGGGAGTTGTGCTGTCGATCCAAAATTAGCACATCTGATACTTTATTTTTAGGATTTATACACTTCTGTGAAGCAACAGTGACCTCCCATGGGCACAGATGAGCTGTCAGTCGTGTTTTGTTTGTTTAGTTTGCTTGACAGATCCACTATGAAATTAATCACCCAATCCCAAATTATATGTTAGGCTTCTCAGCTTTCAGAATAACTGGCCAAGTGTTGAGTTAAAACCTTGTTTGTTATTAAATTTTCTGTCATTCGTTTTCACCATCCTGTATCTGCCACAAATATCCAGCAAAGCTGAAGGCAAAATTTTAAACTTAGCGGCCTGATGTATGTATAGGGAAAAAAAAAAGTGTGAAAACTGATGGACCTTTCTTTAGGTGCTTCTCATTTTAACCGGTTTTTCAGTAAGAAAATGTTTTATTCAGACAGACTTGAGAAAGATGCCACAAGAAACAATTTCCAGATGTTTCCTTTAACACCCCCCCCCCCAACACACACACTTTCTTTGCCAAGTTAAACCTCTAGGAGCTATAGAGAATGGATCTTTATTCTGAACCTTGGGTTCAAAGGCAGTTTGTCTGCACTTCCTCAATTGAAAAGTACTGCCAGATGCTGGTTTGTTAACAGAATGTAGTTGCTTTCCCAGAGGATTTAAAACAGGCTAGAGAGTGAAATGCATTGTAGCCTGCTGTTACATGTAGCTGATCAAGTAAAACAGGCTTGTGACCCAGAGCAAGTCCCTTGCTTAGCTCTGAAGGGGAGCGATCCAGCTGCTGTGCTGGAGCGAGCTGGCACGAGTTAGCAAAAGTTAGTCTGCGTTTCCAAGCGAGAGCAGGTATGCTGAGCAGTGAAGCGCTGTGAGATAAGTTAAACGTGTATTGTGTACGGAAAAGAATGCTGGTGTTCTGTCGAGGCTGATCCATAGGTACGCGCTGCTCTCAGTGTGCATCTGCCTATTTACTCCCAGGAATTCAGGGTTCAAGTTTGTAGCCTCAAATCTTACAGATTGGTTAGATATACTGTATTTTTCATGTGTTAGAACCATCCTGGCATAGTGTGGGACAGGGGATCAGGTTTTTTTGCGCACTTCCATTTTTTCCTACTATTTTGTGGAGCTCTCTGTATTCTTTCCAAATTGCTGAATCATCATGCCTGTAGGTGGGGAAGAACACTTCCTCGTACTTTAAGAGGTAGGGATATTTTTGATAAAGTTAGCCTTCTTCCTCCATGTCTGCCTGCTGCTGCTGTTGGATATTGAAGGGATGGATCAGGCTTTTACATACATGCCTTATTACCTCACTGTCACCTTTAAATCTACATATTTAGCAGGTCAAATGAAATCGTTTTTAGAAATTGGAAAGGGAACAAAGGGTTTCAGAATGCTTCAATTTACTCAGTCCTAGGGCCATGTTCTCATTTCATTTTAATAGGACTGTTCAGAGTTGCACCTACTGAGAACAGAGCTCTTGGACATTAGTTCTTGGCATTAAGTTTTCTGTCTTCCATGTGATCACTGAAGCCTGTAGAAATGACACAAGTTTAACTCTGAGGTTTAGACACAAGTGATGGTTGAGGAGTATTGAGTTATTATACCTGGACTGGAGTAACTCAATGTACAAAGACAGAGAAACAGCATGAACAAAGTCTACAGGGCTTTGCCTCTGAAATGAAAGCCAGACTCGTTTTCTTTCTCTCCTTGGGAGCAAAATGGCCCTGTGCTCTGCTGCTTCACCCTCAACGGTGGTGAGGGGGTTGGAACAAAAAACAAATAAAATACGAGAAGAAAATTAACCCCCAGCAAAATATTTTCTTCTGATCGATAACCGACCCCTTCTCTAACACTCCTCCATAAGGGTTCGCCTCTGCAGAAGAATGACCCAGGAAAAAAATACCCACCCATCTTTGTGTATGTTGAATAGCTCTAAAACTAACTGGAATACTGTATTTGCAAACGGCCAGTGCTCTGAACTACACAGATGTTTCATCTATCAAGGAAAATGCCTATCAGGCTCCGGATTGCAAACTTCTTAACTGTAGCTACAGGGTACCATTGTGCAGCCGTTTCCAAGCAGGGCTCTGCAAGTGCTTTTGATCCCTTGTTAAATGCACATTTACGCTGACTGAAGTGTTTTATGAATTTCTGTTCAGTTATTTTGACTGAGAGAGATGTGTGCAGAAAACAAACATGGGAAAGTGGAAGTACTTTGACTTTTTAAAAAGAAACATTTTAAAGTTCAATTTCACTTTTAAGAAATAATAAATTAGTAAAATAATAGTAAATAATAAACAAATTCAGTAAAGCATTTAGCTCTGACCCAAACACTTCTTTTCAGTGATTTCTACTGACCTGATTCAACCAGGGAACCAAAAAACAAGTTATCGGCTCATTTTTCTCCCCGTTCAGGGAAGTGTTAGCCTCTGTTCCACGTGCTCACTGAGAAGTTATTTGGATTTAACTTTTCATCGTAATTTTCATTTGCAATTACTAAAAATCAAAATCCACCTACGAAAATGAGAAAAGTAATACGAAACAAAATTTTGTTCCTGATCCCAACTGCTGTCACTAGATGGTGCTGTGAATTAGACCAAAGGAAACCCTCGCTAGCAAGCAGGCTCGTGTTCTTTGCTATCACTCAGATGAAAAACAAGAGTTCAGCAAGAAGCAGTAATCCTTCTTTTGAAGGGATACAGGTCAATCCATAAGAGAGTGTCTAAATCTCATGTTGGAAGCAATCTGATATAGGAGCATTTTCTTGTGTTTTCTCTAGTGTTGTTTTATAACACATGTCAGTGAGGAGTATGGCAGAAATAGCACTTTGATTAGTTTTCCTCTATACAATTGGTGACTCAGACTTGACTCAAATATTTTTATTTTTAGTTTCTGAAATACTTGGCTGAGTTTCATTGTGAGCCATAATCAGAATTTAGGGTGGAAGGGACAGAGCACTCTTAAAAATGTGGCCACTTTTAAATATTAAGTCATAACAGTCCAGGTGGAAGCTCTGAAAGTATTCATCTCATGTATTCATAGAAGGTGGCATTTAAATGTGAATATTGTAGGAGGCAGGGGACTGCATGGTGAAGACTCTGAAATCTGAATATGGTTCAATGCATGTGTCAGAACTAGACATCTTGACTCACTTCAGACATCCAGGTTGTCCTATGTGGCCTCACAGCCCCCTGGAATAGTGCAGGTGTCCTGGGAGTGATGTGTCACATCTGCTAGCTCTCTGCAGATGTCTTGGGCACCCTAAGGCATCTCAGCAAGCAGAAGATGCACGTAATTAGGCAGCTGGCTCTCACTCTTGAATGTCTTTGTAACATCTTGCTACAAACACCGCAGCTACTCCCTCTTTTTTTCCACCATTGCTACATTTCTGAGTTGACAGAATGAATTTTTCCGCTTCTTGTTATTCATGCCTTTGAAAATGTCTCTTTTCATCTTGCTGCAACTTACAGGGTTTCTTACTAGGAGTGAATTTAATTTAGACCTGCACATCCAGACTGAAGTAGTGCTTCAGCAAAATAGAGGCCTTGTAATGGCATTGCAAAGGAGGGGCTCAACTTCTGTGCTGCACAGGTAGGGTTAATATTTTGTGTCTGTGAGAGACTGCCACAAATGTGTGTTCCTTCTGAGCTGAGTATATGTGCCGTCTTCTCTATTTACCATATTCTTTTCAAAGGATTGTTTTTCCATTTAGTTGTTAAAATACAACTGCATGGCTGGCAGCCAGTCAAAATACTTGATTTCTTCAACTCTTTTTGTAATACTCTCTTCCCTCACCTTCTAAGTCCTGTCTGTGACAGACACGAGCACGTGGGATCTGCTGTTCTTCTCTTGCAAGACTATTGATCCTCCTACAGTTTTGCTTGCCTACCCTCAGGAGTGAGTTACTCCCCATGAACAAGGTGGAGAAAGTGAGACCAAAGGAACTAACTTTTCAGATGAATTTCATACAGTTCTCTTATTTGCAAGTGCTTTCTCGTTATTCTTCTTCCATCATGTCTGAGATGGCCATAAAATGCTTGATAATCGGTTTTCCTTCTTTTGCTGTTTAATCTCAGACCGGATTGTGATCCGGTGGAAAAAAATGGCACTTCTGGACAAGGTCGTTCTCTGCCATGTTTTATCTCCTAGTCCTCTTTGGCCTGCCTTTCCTGGCAGGGATTCAGTAAAGCAATTAAGTCTAGAAGCTAACTGAAAGCTTGACATTAAACATATACCTGTGCTATTTGAATTGGGGCCCTTGCGCATTTTTATGTTACGTTAGTAAAATATTCCTTGAAGTTCCTCACTGCACCAGTTTTGCCATCAAACGAGGTGTATCTGCAAAGATTTGAAATTTGTTCCTCAATGATGAGTGCATGCCTGAGTAACAGTACATCTGGCTGGGCTTGATACAGATTCAGTTCTGGCATGGGCAGAGGAAGTTTAATTCTCCTTGGGCTTAGGCTTGCCTACAGAGCAGCAATCAGGGAGTTGAGAGAACACTAAGATGGAAATTGCATAGGTAGCTAGGAGATTTTCACGCGTATAATGCACTGCGTTATGGGCATGAACAAAGCCAGTCAGAACTCATTTGCCGCATGAATTGTGTGCAAGAGCGTGATAAAGAGGGACGTTTGTCTCTGAGACAAATCCTGATCTTCTGTGCTCTACTCTGCCTAGTTGACTTTCAGCCTCCAGATCTTCTTGGTCTCTGATAGTTTGTGGGGTTTCTTAAAAAAAAAAAAAAAAAAAAAAAAAAAAAAAGTTTACAAAAGCATCTGTATATAAAAGGGTAAGGGATGTCTCAGGTCTTGCTTATATTCCTGGGAAGAGTTCAAGCTCAAGGTGCCATTTCTGTATTAGAGTAGAAAGCCTCAGTTTAATGACAACTGTGAGGCAAACGCCACTGACTAGTGCAAACCAAAATGGGAGGTCAGATTCTCTAAACAGAATGTAAACCTAAATATTTGTGCCTAGGGCTGGAAATATGCTGTGTGGGTATTCTTTGGTGGCGGTGGTGGCAGTTGTTGAATTTTTTTTTTTTTTTTGAGTTAGATATGCAGAGTGCTTCACAGCTACTGCTTTTCTGTTTGCACATAGAACTCTTTTCCTGGATGTTTTACCTCCTTGATACTGAATTTCTACTGCCTTTAAAAAAAACTGCAAAAAATTCTAATACTTACTGAAGATTTTAGGTGAAAACTATGCTTTCACAGCCAAATTCTCAGAGAACCTCTCATACCAAACAAAATCCATGTAAACAATATTTCTTAATACCTGCGTGCCATGGAGTTTGAAGAGAAAGAGAGAGAGAGGCAGCCTATTAGTCACCGAGGAAGTAACACTGAGCCTATTTGTCACATTTGTTTTGCCTCAGGAAGAACACTTGCCATTCCAGTGAATACAACAAGAATTAAGATGAACCAAATAACAAATTCTCTCCTTTTAACTGCAAGTGAGCTACGTAACAATTTTCTTATGTAGGGTTAATTATTAAAGTAACACATAAGAAAATAAAGGCCCTAAATCCACTTTTCCCTTCTGAACAAATACAGTCAAAGTCTCAGACAACAATGGTTTGTAATCTGGGGTCAAGTTTCAGAGCCTTTTTCCCATACGCTGAGATTACATTTTACTCCCAGTGGCCCTCATCCAATTTTTTTATTTTATTTTTTTTTTTTTTTTGAAGTCTTGGAAATGACTGCCACAGAAGTTAGTTAATGCAGGATTAGAATCCCACTGTGGCTGCCTAAGAAGGCGGAGAAGACATTTCATACTAACCTAAAAATGCTTCTTACTCTTGTGTGGCCAAGCATGATTGTGCCTAGACTTAATAACAAAGGAAGAGCCACTGAGTTTAGAGACTTACCGGGCAGGCAGGGCAGCTGTGGCAAAGGCTAGGCAAATGTCCTTTAACTCATCCCTGCAGGGCTAGGCAGAGCCAGGATGTCACTTTGCCATTCGGCTCTTAGTTAAAATCTGACACGGGGTCTGTAATGATTATTTTAGACCTGTCAGGCTACATGAGATACCATCTTCGTTTATGCTGGTTGCCTCTGAAAACGTGTCACATTATTCTGAGAGATCCAAACCAAAAAAAACCCCTACCCTGAGCGTAAGGATTGTAGCAAGTCTTTACAGCCAACGCTGGGGAAGATCAGAGATGCTGGGACTATTGTCCCTTTTTGTATTATCGCAGCTTTGCTGAGACAAGAGTAAAATTCAGTCCCTTACTCCTTGCTCCCACGTTCAGGTAGTAATATTACTTAAACTGATTTTCCGGTATTGTTTTTTCATCTGTAGATCTTAATGAACCATACTAAAGACCCAAACCAGTCACTATGCGCATGGGGAATCCCCCCTGCCCCAGTCACACAGAGACTTTCCTTAAGCGTCTGGATGAGATGTAGCAGCCGTGTCTGCTCTACATGAACCACCTGACAGGACGTAACAAATAAACAAAGCACCTGTTATCCTGGAGAAGCAAGTTCATGATATCTGAAGTCAAAACTTATTTGTGAAATCTGATCCAGACGCTGCTATGCTAATCTCTGGATTGTAACGCAATGAATAAAAGCAGAACCCTGAAAAACACCTCTGTAAAATTTCACAGAGATTATTGAGCTACTTTATTTGTTCAAGGTTGTGTATGGTAGTGCTTTTTGGTTTGCTTTAATAATTGTGACATCTGGTATTTAGGTAAATATAAGGAAGTACACCTTATTAATCCACGAGGCTGAGAAATATATTCAGCTGCATTCAGTTCTTTTGTAGTAGCATAAACTAATCTCTAAGAGTTTTCTGTATGCAAAACTCAGTTGTAACGTGGCTTTAATAACCAAGCCTTTATGTGCTTGTTATGTGCCCAGGCACTAAATTGATTGAGAAATACTATGGTAAGAGGGGGAGGTACCAACAGTCCTACAGGGGCCAAAGACTGGTGAGTTATACAGGATCGTTATGTGAACGTTAGTCTCAGCCCAGCACTTAAATGTAATAGAATTCTAGCTGATCTTTATGGGGCCTATTCCTGTTGTTATAGCTGAGCATATGCTTAAACATTTTACTGAATTGGAACTTTAATTAGAAACAGAGTTCTGGGTGTAGTTAAAGTGTATTAATTAGCTACAGTGCTTGGAGGAAAAATGACATGCTAAACATTTAAATTATTACTTCTCCCTGATATTTTAGAACTGCATTCTCTTTCAATTAGGGGGCAAGGAAAGCTAGAAGGTAGTGAGGTTACTGTGGTTGCTGCCACCAAGAGCTGAAGCTGAAAGCCTTTGTGTGCGGCTTGTAAAGCATTTGGTAGTTACATTCTGAAGATGGATGTGTTTCTCAAGCAGCTGTGCAGCTTTGAACTGTTGAATCCTCACGGCTGCATGGGTTGACAACATCTGGCCACACTTGATAAATGGTGAACAGGCAGAGAGGTGGAGTGGTTGTCCAGAGCTTATGTGTAGTAGTGCAGGTCAGCCAAATATAGTAACCTCGTGCTCATTCCTTCAGGCACCTGTTTTCAGACTTCCCAGAAAATGCAAGCCTCTCTGCTTGCAGATAGGGGCTCCTGGAGAAGTTCTCCGTTTCACACCAGCTTTTACCATCTACCACTGTTTCTGTCTGATGAGCTTTGTAAAATGAAGCATGCCGCACGCTGCATAGTCACTGCTGATGAAGTAAATAAGATGTATCTCATAGCCCTTGAACAAGAGTCTGTGAATAAATCTGGGTTCTGTGCAGCTGATGTCTCCTAGAAATTTGTCTAAGAGGACAAATGAGGAAATTGTTACTGTTCAGTAGGTATATTTTACAGAAATACTTTTGTTAGTGATGGAAGAGACTTAGGCTTTTTCTGCCTATAGCTCATATCACTTGCTTGTGCCATGAACAGGTAAGTGATTGCTATGTCACCTTTTCAGAATCAGACTCTCACACCAAACCAGTTTAACTTGGTGATTGTTTGGGTTGGTTTCTTGCCACTTTTTTTTTTTTTTCCTGAGCAGTAAGTTCCCATGAAAACGCTAACATCTTCCCCCTTGTTATGAGTTAATATTTCATTAACATAAATCATTTCATGTCTTGTGGAGTCTGACCTAATTTCACCATGAAATATAAACCTGCATGTAACCCTCTTTTTGTCCTCTGTACTGCCAGGTAAATTCCAGTATCAATTCCTTATGCTACAGTTATTGCCTCCTGCAATTTCTGCTCTTAAACAGTTTCATTCTTCAGTATCAGAGCTCCCGTCTTTGTCAGCAAGTGCTTCTTGCCTCTAAGAATTTATCAAATGCAGAAGAAATATAAACACCAAACAACTCCACAGTATGGTACTTGGCTATTTTTGGGCCATCTTGGTACTCCCTTGGAGAGCGGGAACAAGCTTATGGAAACGCCCACAAGAAAAAGTTTTATCAAGTTCTCATCGAGTAGTTTAATGTCTCTCTTCTGGCTACAGTCTCAAGATGGTTTAGACTAGGGAAGCTCCACTGATTGCAGCAAGGCCCTAGTAACCGAGCCAGTACACAGCAGAGGCTGTTGTATGCCTATAGTAAACTGCTTGGCATGTTCTGGGGGGGAAAAAAAAAAAAAATTATCAAGGAGCAGAGGTGAAAGATGCCACAACTTTCTGGGATATTTAACTGACTGAGGGTGAGTTTGTGTAGGGAAATGAGAAAAATGTAAAAATACAGGTGTTGCTTGGAATTTGCTCCTCTTTATCCAGGGTCAAGAGGCTAATGGAAGTACACCTCACACAGGGAGTTTAAAAAAAAAAATTGCATATTTAATCTGCAAACTTGCATTTCTTTTACTGAGTAAATATTTAATCTGCTTTGTTATCATTCCAGTAATTCCAGAACAAAAAGTCAATGCTGAAGGGGGACCAAAAATCTAGTACAAGCCTCACACCTGTGCAAAGCAAGAAGCGACTTAGCCACCTGCAGGTCTCTGGAGAACAGTGTCCCCATGGAAGCACTGTGATAGTTTTCAGTCCTTTTGCCACAGATGCTTTTTTTTTTTTTTCTCCCTCTTACTGTTTATGTAGTCCAGAGGAATTCATGAGAAGAACCAAAATGGCTAATCTGTCAGGTAATAAAACCATATAATAGCTTCTCCACCAAGAGAAGCCAAGCCAGTACAGCTAAACTGAGTTCAAGGGACCTAGACAGATTCATGTTGCTGACAATCTATTTGGTCACTGGTGCAAATGTTGTGCAAATAGACATTTCTGATGGTTTTGATGTGAGCTTTGGACTGATCTAGGATCTACAGGGAAATGCCAGTGTGGATAAAACCTATGAACCATACAAGTTCAAATTTTTCAGTATAGAGTCTGCTTGAGCTTAAGTGAATGGTGGATGGTCTAGACTTTGCACTAGTTTCTAAACAGAAGTTAAGCTGTTGTTTGCACCCTTCTCTGATCTGTGGCTACTGCTCTAATCTCTGGCTAACTCACAAACACTAACTCTACTCGTTCAAAAGAGACAGAACCTAGCACTCAGTGAAAAGAGGCTAGGTGTGGCCCCATGCGTTTTCTTTTTCTTTTTTTTTTTTTTTGTTTACAACTAGACGTGACAACCCCAATACCCACTAGCTGTGATACAGTATTTAGTGGTACTAGAAGCTCCACACCTCATATCCCTTCCCACATGATGGTTTGCACTAGCAGCTGCCGTCAGATCATGGTGAATTATTACTGTTAGCTGAGCTGTGTCATCTGATTGTGTGATAGCTTTCTGTGACTGAGGTAAGGTGCGTTCATGTAAATAGCACAGAGAAAGAGTGCTGTATGGATAAAGAACAGGGAAATGGTTAAGTCAACAGCATTCAGTGAGTGAGTGGTCATTCTTTAAACTACAGATATTTAGCTTAAAACTAGGATAAGTTTGGGAACTTGAAGAGCGACATCTCCATGGGCTTTGCATATGCATTTGTATGCTGCGCAGGGTACCATTTTAACTGTACCAATGCAGTATACAGGCCAGGATGCAAGGATTTCTTTTAGACTTCTGCAAGGCCCAGGGGATTAGCGTTCAAGCAGCTCACAATGTCATACCTGTATTGCCATTCTAAATGTTGAGAAAAAGCTCTATTTTTGTTGCACATCTCTTCCTCTTTGTACTGTTACTGGAAACCTTGGAAGTTAGCCCACACAGTGGAAATAATTTTTTGGGGTGCTTTTTAAAGAAAATATTTAAATAATCTTTGTAAAGCATCAAAAGGGATTATTCCTTTATTTTGCTGGTCCCCTGCAGCACACTCAGCTTGTTTATCATCTTTTTTTGACAGAAATCTGTTGGAAGCTCAAGCAGTATTACACAAACAAACTGCAGGTGCACTAGTAACTCAGTGAACCACAACAGCCAGAGACGTGCTAGATAAAATATACAGGGAATATGTGCATCAGGTGGCTATGAGAGCTCTTCAGTCAAAATAAAAGTCAGCTATTCGTTTAGCACCATTAGCTAGCCATTCGATTGATCAAAATCAAAGGGAAAACTTTTGTGCTCAGCAGATTAAACCTTAAAATCCTCTAAGAAATCCTTTTAAATTCACAACAGCTTTGTTGTTCCTTAATATTGTGCATGCAAATGAGTGATGACTCTTTTACTGAAGTTTCACTGGAAATCACATGTCACTCTTACAAGCATGGTAACTGTTATTTAACCTCACTTTTGACAGGCTAGCTCTCACTTCTGAAGCGGTGAGTGCATGGGAGTAGGAGACTGCTGAGGCTTCTGTTGCTGGGTGCCCTCATAGGTAGCAGTGAGCTGACTGTTGCAGTTGAGGTTATCAAATATTGTGGCTGCAAATGAGCCAACAACTTTTTCTTTCCTTTGTTCTTGTGTGCAAACATCTAACCATGTAAGCAAGCACTCTAGTGCAGTAATGGTGAGCAGAGAGGCTACAGAGGCCAGAATGCCAAGTGCCAGTCTAGCCTTAGCATGAAACAGGGAAGGTAATCCTGTCTTTTCTCCATCTTTTTTTGCTTAGCTTATAAACTCTTTGGCGTCTGTATTCAATTGCTCAATGTGTAGGTAGAGCACTCAGTAAAACAGGACTCTGGCATCATTTGTGAGGTTTGGGTGTTACTGGGACCTAAGTCAATAACAGCAAACACTTGTATTGCATATGGAGGCTGTTTGAGAAGGGCAGGTTAGCATTCCTCTTGGGATTTGGCTCTCAAATATGTGCAGTATGAAGTGTCTTGCCCCGACCCTGATAATGCCAACTGGAAGCAGGAACCATCCAAGGTGTGGTTAGTGATAGCCATGTAATTCATTGCAGGTCTGGCCTGAATTTAAGAGAGCAACCTGGAGACTCTTGTCCCCTTTTCTATATGAAACTGGTGGGTGGAAAATTTCTATTTCTCCCTTGATTAAGACATAACCTGAGTCTTAGCTGCACAGAGAATGACTACTTCTAGGTAGGTACAAGAGGGCCTGAGCATGCCCTCTCTGAGGATGTAAACAGAAGGTGCATGAGTGCCAATGTGCATGGCAGGCTTCAAGATGTTTTTCTGCTAGAACCTAAACCGAGAGTATTAGCATCCGTGAGGTGGAGTAACACTACACCTCTTGGTAGCAGGGAGTTTCATCCAATACCCCTTTGCACTCTGCGGCTTTCTGCACATGCTCCTTTTCCCTAGGACAAACTGTTTTTGTTGCAGCAAGTTGAGTGGCAGCTGATATAATCAGTAATATTGGGAGTGATAATTCTGCAGGGTTGTAACTTGCATTGGCTGCCTTGTTTGCTCTTCCCAGGGGGAAAAAGGCTAAACAAAGAAATGGACAATGCTGTATGTATTGCTCAATAGTTTGACTTCTTCTGTTCTCAACTTACAGACTGAAAATGAATTGTATGTGATACCATCAGAATACTTCATTCCAAAACCCTATTGCTCTTAAAATGTCAGATCTCTAACCTTCAGATGCTATTCTAAGTTTTGAATCTTTGTATTCTTGGGAATGCTGCTTGTACCTAGACCCAGCAGTGCTTTAGAGCAACGAGGGTGTCGTCTTCCCTGGATCGCACTGTCCTGTGGGAGAAACCCACTGGAGGAGGAGGGATGTCTATGTCATGTTTTGTGTGCTGCTGAAAGCTCTTTCTGTTTGTGCTCAAGGAAGGCCATATAAGTGATGTTAGCACAGCACTAGCCTTGAATTAATGAACCCTGCTAAGAGAGAGGACGTTAGCTTGTGTTTGGTGCCAGGCTAACAGAGTTGTCCAAGCTGAAGCTGGCGCACAACCCAGGAAGGACTTGTTTCCGTCTGCCTGCCAAGACCCACCTAGCTGTGATCTGGGGAGAGGGCTTGTCTGGTGTTTGTGGCTTAGGTTCATGGCTCTGCTACGAGCACTGTGTGAACTTAAAAAAAGGGTTTAGCCCCCATGGGTGAATTTCGTCAGCCTTCCAGTTGGTATCTGTAAGCTGGCCACCAAAATCTCAGCTGGCCGTCTAACTTCCATTTACAGTTGAGAAAGAGAAATGGGCATCCTGGAGGATTTACCTTAACTCAGCTATGTTGCATGAATCATCTGCTGGAGGCTGTATTTCTATAGATCGTAGAGAAAGGGTGTATAGGCACTTAACTGTGTTTCTCTTGCCAATCAGTGCAATGGGGGGGGGGGTGTTAATACTTCTCACCCCACTGAGTGCTCTGAGTTAAGAGTGAGCACTGCTGCCCCTCGGGCCTCACAAATGAGTCTGCTGTGCATGTACCTAGCACAGTTCTGATCTCAAAGGGAGAAGCAGGAAATCCAGAATGCTTCTGTGGTAGATTGAGTTTGGAGTTATTTAATGCCATATTTTGAGCTTCCATCCACATGCACTTACTCTGCCACAGGCCCAAGGCTGGAACAAGATGGCTAGACTGAGGCCCTGCATTTCTGGAGATGAAATATGAGCTTCTGAAATGAGCCCTGTCATGGGAATGGGTGAAGTGTGGAAGAAATAGGGTTTTTTTGTGGTCACAAGCCTGCTTCTCTGACAGCTTTCTTTACATGCTCACATGCACTCTTGCACAGAGAATATGTCTCTGTCAGGTATTTCACAGGAATTCTTAGCCAGTAACATACAAATAACATATAAAATGGCAGGGATGGCAGAGTCTTCCAGCATCTTCACTTTGCCCAAACCTCTCTAACCCAATGACAGCGAGATTAGTCGCTGTTGTCTTCTCTTTCAAGTGCTCTCAGACTTGACACTGTTTGGAAGTAGCTTGGGAGTTGTATTTTAGCTGGTTGTGTTAGCGTGAGAAGGGGTCTCAGGCTAGCAGCCTTTTGACTTGTCCCTAGGGATTTTATTTGCATGGCTGTTAGATCCTTTTCCTCCTCCAGCTGCTGTGCTGTGATTAGATGCTATCAGAATGCTGTTGTGTCAGCTGCAATAGCCAGTAAGGGTCACAGCCTGTGCGTGCTAATGACAAGATTACAGGTGGTTTTATGGCCTTTGAGGAGTGTGTGCAGCTCTTGTGTGTGTGCGTGTCATCAGCTGTTAAATATTCAGAAGTCCTAAATCTGATCCTCAAAACCACGAGGTTAATTTGAGAATAACAGGATTTAATGAACTTCAGGCTCCTCATATTTGTACTTTACTTCTGAGCATTAAACACGTGCAGGCTCATGTTTGCAATTACCCTCTGCGTTTTAAGTCTTGGGGATTGGCCTTTTTTTAAATTAAACAGAGGTATCCTCATAATCACTTGATTCCTGATGCTGGTCTGTTAAGGTAAGTGTCGAATGCTGCAAATTTCAGAATAAAACAGAAGAGTTGAAGGAGGGGGGGAAAAAAATAGAAAAATCTTAACACATGTGACTTTGCAGTAAAGTCCCATCAAAGGCATTTCACCTGCTCGTACTGTTTCACCTGCTTCTCTCAGCAATTTGCCAGTTTGCTCCTGAGAGCCTGAGCAAGTCTTACTCTTCCAGCAGGACAAGTGGTTGTTTTCAGCATGATCTGACAACTGTAGGTTACATACACTTCATTAGGCCACTTAAGCCTTGAGCTAAATCCAAGCAAGCAGAAAAATGTGATGGTCCCCATACAACGTGCCATGTCCTGCCTTACTGCTCTTCTAGAGCAAACCTCCCAGCTGCTGGCTGCTATCTTTTCGGCTGCAATGGCGAAGGAGCAGTCAGGAAACCTGGCCGGTGGGTTTTGTGCCTCCTGCAGCAGACAGGTCCAGCTGATGGAACAGGAAACAATTTTTAGGAAACATAATTGGAGGGTGACTAGACTTACCTTTGCCAAGCCTTAAAAGCATCCAGGGTGAGGGGCACGGAGGTGATGTTCCCCTCAAGTACAGCTAGAGAAAGAGAACATGTGTTACCACACTGTAGTGAGCTGGCCCTTCCCCTGTCTGCACGGTCTGTTCTCAATCTCTTCTCCTTTCCACCTCACTTATTTTCTGTTGCCAGTAGCTGGGGTCGCTGTGGCTTTTAATGGCTAGAGACACCCAGAATACTTTGCACGCTTTGCTGCAGTGATTTGTGCTTTAGTAATTCCAGAAGCAAAAGTCTCCCAGTGCAGAGCTTTGAGTCAGAGCAGAGAGACCGTTCTTGGAATCTGTGGAGCGTGCAGCATGCATCGTTAGCCTGGGTTTAGTTAACCAGCAAGATTCTCATCTACTAAGGTGATGGGTGTTATTCCAAAACCTCTAAAATGGATGATTTTATGTGGCCCTAGTGTGGCCAGTGTTAATACTACTGGCGATTTAATTCATGAGCCCCATGCAGAACTTGCATGAAACAGCAAAAGTCTCCCCTTATTTAGTAGCTGATGCAGGTAGGAGGCAAGAGCCGACAGATGGTGCGATAGAGCGCTTTTTTTTCCCAAGTCAGGGAGAGGTTAACTAACTTAAACCCTCTTGAACAGACAGATTCCCTAGGGTCCAGCCATGCTGGGCTCTTTCTTTTCTCAAAGCTTATTTTTCTGAAATTTTCCTATTTAAGTCTTTTCTCAAAGAAGTTAGGGCATGATACAAATTGGAGGATGGACAGCAATATAAGCTTATGGAGAGCAGGAGTTAAAAGTTATGGGAGGTACAGTCTAAGCTGCTGGTGGGATTGTCTAGTGAGGAGGAGCTTTGTGCAACTACATGTGTGAAATGCTCATGGCTTGCATGTGGCTAATAGCCCTGTGTGACCACAGTCAAATCACTTAAACCACAGCCAGTCATCACCTAAGCATATATCAGCCAGTGTAGTCTTTGAAGCCTGCAGGCATGCTGCATACTTAAAATAAAGCACAAACTTAATGCAATGAAGTATTTAGTACCTTCATCTTTCAATCTTTTCATTTCTATAACCATCTAAGGAGGAAAGCAGTAGTAGTAATTTTTCAGGCTCTTGATGAATTACAAGATGTAATTTGTTATTAACACAAGCAGGGATATCATTCGATGGGTTAACAAGTGCAGAATTACAATAGAACATGACTGTGACTGATTTTTCCCTGAAAAGGGATCACGTATGTCACCAGAGTAGTTTAGGCTATGAAGCTAGTTTTAAACTTAGACAGTATGTATTTTATTGCACTGTTATGAGTAAATATCATTCTGCCACATGAGTTTACCATGACTCTTCCAATTGTTCAGTCAGCCTAAGAGTATTCTGTGCAATAAAAGCTATATGCTTTGATCCATGTATTAGGGCTAAATTGCATCCATTTTCACATCACTTTAGATTACAAATGTCTCAATAGTTGAGCTCTAACTCTTCACATCACTGGAAAGTAAGGAGGTATATGTAGTGTCTTCACAAAGCAAAAGTTGAGGCAGAGCCAAGATTACTTTTGTGTTGACGTAGGTTTCCCTAGTTTCAGGAGTACCTGTTTTCTGATATATTGCAGGGAAGTGATTTTCCCAAAGGCAGAACACTTGTCCTGTGGGGCCTTTCTGAGATATCTCAAACTAGATACTGGAAACTTGAGGAAAAAGTATGTGTTTAATAATTTCAAAAAAGCATTTTTTTCTGGGGTAGAGGAACAGAACCCTGCCCTCCTGGGCTCGCTTTGTTCTGTTAATCTCTCGACCATCCTTCCTGCCTGACTGCTGAGCATGATGCACTGTATCTGTGAATTCTGACTTGTTGGATGTAGAAATCGAAAAGCTCATTTAGTTTCAGAGTATCTGGTGATTTAATGACAGGGCAGGATTCACTGTTGTGCTTTGGATCTTTGTGCCTCACTTAAGCATCTGAAATGTTGCTTTGTGTTATGGCTGTAAGGCTGTTTAGTTTTGACTGAACTGAATTTTGAAAAAGCTTGGAAGGGGAATTGAAAACATGAAAATATTTAGCATTTTGGTTCATTTCACTTAGACACCTATTACATGCTACAAAGTTAAAAGAAACAAATCAGAGTAATTAAGTCAAAATATTTTCACAATATTGAGATGTTTAGGTGGGAGGATCTAAGTTTACCTCACTGTTGCAATTTATAACAGGAACACTATGATTTCTTTGGTGTTTTTCAGATTATATCAGGTAAAACAGAAAACATTAGGCAAATGTTGGAGAACCCTAAATACCTTCAGTGTAATGTCATATTTGTGTACTGCACCAACGCTGCTGCTGGCTGCAGAGAAGTTGATTCTTGGTATAAGATTTTGTCTGTCAGATCCCACTGTTTTTTTTTTTTTTTTTTTTTTCCCCTCCTTGTTCCTGGCTGAAAATTCGACTGTGATGTGTGTGCAAAATGTGATGCTGGCTGGAGAAACAAGTGTTCAACTTCCTACCTGTTCACTTGCAAAGGGCAGCTGGGGGAGTGCATGGGTGAACAGGATGCAGCAGGAAAGGCCACTGTATTGCAGCCACCTTGGCTCTGCGGATGCATGGCAGTGCTGAAATCAAAATTTTGGCCTAGTGTAGAGAGGAAGACAGGCATGGAAAATGTGTGATCTATAGCCAAGTGTTTCCCATAGTTTTCTTTTCAGCATTGGCAACTCCTTCCTTGAAAGCTATGAATTTATTCATCTGGCCGTGGAGTGCCTCCATTTGGCACTTGTGCATTTCTGTGCAGTACACTTGAACTCTAAGAGACCCAGGCTTTGTACCCTCATTACCTGCAATTGTTAAGGAATAAATTATTATAGCATTGTTTAATGTGTAATCCAAACTGTGCTGGGCTTTGTCCAATATGGAAATTCTGTCATTCTGTAAATATAAGAGCAACTCTAAAATTCTTTCTTTGGAAATCACCTGGCCTGGTCTAATGTGAAAAAACACAACTGACTCTTAATATTTGGTTTTAGGTCTTCCAGTTGCAAGTGCAGTTGCAACTAGGCTTGGTGCAAAAGTGGACAGATCATACCATAGCCCAAAGAGGAATAGCAAGTGAGAATCAGTATCAGTAGAAGCAGTTGATATCTGGCATTTTTGTTGGATGATGGAACTTCTCAGTGATCCAGATGCATGAATTTTGAAGGAGAAAAGCCTAGATTTTAATGAATGCACAAGTCATTTCCACTTGTTAGTATGTATATTGTCACTTCTCCTTGTAGTCTTGCCACGCTGATAGCCCTGGTAAGTCTGACACGTTACACAGCACAGGAAGACAGAAATAGGGAAACACTGCAAGTGGTTTCTCTCTTCAAATGAAGTTCTCTGGAGGGAAAAATCGAAGTAAGCTAAAATTGACTTTTTATGATCCGGTTTTATATATTTGCTTATTCAGGATTTGGCAGCCAAACTGGGCGGGAATTCTCTAGCCCCCCAATTCTTTCCACAGAACCTGTGCAAGTGAATTCTAGTAGGGATTTATGTTGGCTGGGAGAAAAGCTGTTCATCTGAGCCCGGCTTGAACACATCTGCATTCATCAATCAAACAGTCTTTGAATGGCCCTTTACCAAGTGGGGATATATAGCAACACATTGCTGAATCACTCAGAGAGCTAGCATATAACCAGAGTAGGTAACTAGGAAGTGTCTCATTGCGATCAGAGGGAAACTACAGCTCCCAGAATTTTCTTTTTCCTTTTTTCTTAGCATGTTTTTTCAAAATGGCTTTGGTAATATTTTCAAAAGTAGTTGCATATTTTACTGTTGCACAGTGATTACACTCAGAAACACACATTTCTACCTGTATTTGCCTCCTTTTATTTTCATTAAATAGTACTCTCAACAAAAAAAAAATATACAACTAAGAGCACAAATGAGTATGTAGCCATGGTAATGATAACACTTGAGGGGTTTGTTTTTGTTTGCTTGATTTTTTTTTTTTTTTTTTTAGTCTTACTGTAAGAATGTGACCGCTAGAGATTATCTGATTTTGTCAGGCTTCAGTTGGATCTCCTAAAATACACTCAAAGTTCCTCTGTATGTGCAAGCTCTGAAAACTATATGAAATTGTAGTAACTGTAGTATCTTACCAAAGTGAAACTGTGTGATATGTAGAACAGTAACTGGTTATAGGAGCAGTTTTAGAAAAGAGAGTAGCTAGCGGCCTGTGCTGTAGGAGCTACCTCCATAGTATCCAGTCAGAGTGTGGCTGTAGGCTTTTGCCTGCTGGTCTAAATGCTGCACATCTGTATCGGAGCAGTCACACTGACCATTTGGTAGCTCACAAAAGTTATGTGAGAGTCCGCAATTAGGCCAAATTAGTCTGACAGGTGCTGTACAAATGTATTGTATGCAAGGCTTCTAACCTGAAAAAGACAAAACGTTGAATGAATTCTGATAGCCAAGTGTGGTACTGTACGTGAGGATTCAACAAACTGAGCTGGGGAAAGGCTAGTTTTCAAAGTGCATTAAGAAGGGGAAATAGTGTGGAAAATAAACTCAAGTGTAGAGATAAAGTATGCAAAGCTATTCTCAGGTAAATGAGAGAGAAAAGGAGGAGCGTGCCAAATGGAAAATTAAGTGCTTTAGCTGGCATTTGTGCCAGAATCATCAAATACAATAGCAGCTGGTCTCTGCACTTGCATTTGATGCAATAAAAGATCACCCAGTGAGAGTTCCACTCACTGAAAGAAATGAGCAGGCAATTTTCACGACTGAGTTCCTACAAAAGGAAACCCCCTAAGTTTCCAGGGAACTGATGATAACAATAATCAAATGCGCTCTGTGTATGTAGATTAAAAAAAAAAAAAAAATTCTTCTCATTCTGCACTGCAATAGGTGAGAAAGAGATTACTCAGAAACAGGTAGCCTAGATAGTTAGGCAGCAGTCAATTCTGTAGCTTAAATGAGAACGTCTAATTTGAGCGAAAGTTCTCCTCAGGTGTATTCAAGTAATGCTGCTATGCTGCTTATGACTTACGCTGGTGAGACTTCTAAACATCTACTATACTTGAAATATCCATCTTTATCAGTTAAGTGTTTTACAGATAGATAGCAGAAAATTCTATAAAAAAATGTTTGTTTTAGAGCGCTATGTCCTAGACATGCCTAGAAATACAGCAGTTTAGGTGGCTGGCCTTAACAAAAATCGGAACAGCACATCATAGATGTCTGCAGGAAAATGATGCTATGGTTTTATCCACATTTGGCTAAGCCTATTGCTGCGTAGATTTGTTTTTAGAAATGATGGCTTCAAATCCTCAACGGATGTACAATATCCTCTACAGGATCTAGGGAAACAAAAGAAATTATCTCTGCATAACTTTCTGAGCTTGTTCCCTGATTTTAGCATTTAAGTTACAGCAATGGGCCTTATTGTTTCCCTTGAAGTGTTGGCAGTGGCTGTGAGACTAATGGAAAATCTCCCATGCCTGAGGGGGTTCTGAAATTATTCCGAAATTCTCATTTGCAGAGGAAAGATTTGCTTCCTTGCTGTGTGAGTGCTATATCTCCACTGCTTTCCCAGCTCATTTACTTGTGAGAAGTTCTTTTCTTTTCTTGCCCTGTACAGAATAGTAGTTGTTCTTCCAACTGTTGGCGGTTCCCGATGCTTTCATCGGCTGTTGGCCCACACCGAGTGTGTTGGGAGATGGTGAGCCTCCAGCCACCTCTGAGGTGTGTGGGTTGCCAAATCATACACACCTGGAGTTGCTTATTCTCTGAGGGTGAAACCCATCCCTATGCAGGATAGCAAGAGGCACTGTTGTTATTCCAGACTCAAGTTATTGGTGGTAGTTAAAGACATCTCTGCCCTGAAGCTATTGCTTACAGCAGATGGAACAAATTTCAAAGCACATCAGCCCTGTGAAGAGGAAAGTGTCCCCATTCACCCCATAAGCTCTGTTATGGTCCTATTCTTCCCAGAGAGGTCTCTCACTCCTTACTTTCCTGTATGAAGTGGCACATATCCTATTTACAAAAGCTTTTGCTTCCAACTCTGCTTTTCAAAAAGAGGTCCTGTTCCCTTGGATGCTCTGATCATCAGGAGCCAAAGGAGCAGTTTGTTTCTTCAATAATGCTGTTCTACTGTAGGTTTATTTTTTAATAAGACATGCCTGTGACCTGACTGGAACCTGGGGAAGGCTCGTCAGTGTGTTGCACGATGCTCATATAACTACAGGCAGGGCAGCTGCCTGCGTTTTACTGGTGACCCTATGTGGAGTTGCTCTTTCACTTGAGAGAAGAAACATAACCTAAAGACCTTGCTATTGGGTCAGTGCTCTTCTGTGTGCTTGTGAGGGCCGTCGTTAGGTCCTCCAGAGAGCTGTATGTGATCTCTCAAACACCTGCCCTGCAATCTGAGTCATTTTCAGTGGCTGCCACTGCAGTTGGCTCTAACAGGCAGGTGTGGCTTGAGCTCTGGTGCTCCCTGCTCCTGCCACTTGAATGCACAGGGTGGTTATTGAAATTACTGAACCATTTAGGAGTTGATACAAAGCATCAAAAACAGAGGGGGTGGGGGGATGACAAACAAACCCAAAAAGGGGGGGGGGGGGGGGGAACCCACTGCAGCTGGAGATGAGGAAGCAGGCAAGTCTTTCTGAACAGAAGACTTAGCCTGGCAAGAGAGGAGTTTGCTTGGGGTAAAATGCTTGCCCTGATCCTGAGCACAAAAAACAACTAGGGAAAAATGCAACCAGTGGATAGAAATAGGAAGCGGCTGTCATTTGCAGACCCTTTCTGATATGTCTTATTGCCCACGTTCATTGTTTTTTTTGTTTGCTATTTCAGTGCATCACCTGATTTTAATTGTCTTTTTAATATTTGAATTTAATATTTGAACTGGAGCAGAGTTTTAGTTGATGTGGTCTCTTTTCCTTTGGGCAGTTGTAGGATTCCTGCCAGTAGCGCATGTTAGAGAGGAGATTGTCCAAGGCTGAGCTCCACGATTTGGTCTCTGTGCATTTGCAAATCTCCTTTTCTTTACTTGTCCGTGTCTCTTAACGCAGTTGCTGAGTCCTAAATCACGTTTACGTGATGAGAGAGGAGACCAGTAGGTGGCAGCTTTACCCAAGTAATAAAAATCTGGTACTCAAAACAGAAATTTGTGTGTAAACATTAGTTGCAGAAGTGGATTTCTTTTGCTTTTACTTAACTTGCAGCTTTTGCTTATCTTCCGTTGCCCTTTTGGACGCTCAATGCTAGGGTGTCAGGAACAGTGACAGCTGCCATTAAATGATCAACTCCTGCTGGAGTCAGTGGTGTTGTATTGGACTCAAAATCAATCCTGGTCTTTACATTCAGCAGGGAATTGCCCTGAGTGTATGGGGACCGTTTGCCTTACACATGCAACTGAGATCACTCAGCTCTAGATCTTCTGCATCCAAGGGCTGGCATATGTTTGAGTGTTTTTCAAGCTGGCTGCTGGAATCTTCCACTGACTTGTAAAAGCTGAGACTCGCATCTCAGTTTTGTTTTTAAACCCTGAAACACAGCTGTAACTGCAACATTTTTTTTTTCTCCAGAAGTGACTCCTTTAAGACACAAAAGCAGTTTTCCTTTGTGTTATGAATGCCTTCATCTCACTAACTATACGAGGGCAGAGAAAATTGTCACTAGCATTTCTTTGCTGAAATGGCCTTTTTTTAATGCCAACAATTTGCTTTTTTGATTTACTGTCATGGTATTACCAAAGATGAATAGATGTATGCTTGGAGAATAGCACGTGGAATATAAAGCACTGCAAGGAAAAAACGTGAGAGAGTAAGGGGTCCCAAAACAACTTTCCTCTTTGAGGCTTCCATTGTGATTTGCCTAGATAGTGACACATGTAATAACATAACGGACACTGAGATCCAAATGCCTGGAGAATGTCATTTATAACTTTCAGCTCTCTCACCGGCCAGATAAACATGCCTTCTCACTCCTACGAGTATTTCAATCTTCAGAATTTCTCTGCTTCTGGGTAAGGTGTGTTTAAAGTAGTCTTTAAATGTAATCTCATTGTTAGTGGGGAAATAAAATAATAGTGAAATAAGAGTAGACTTGAGACAAAACCAGTCCCAGATCCTTTTCTTAGAGTGACCAGAAGCAGATGTTTCAGAAGGTAAAGAAACCCTACAGAGACTGTTCTAGGATAGTCTGCCTGTAGCAGCGACTTGAGTTATTGGGTACAGAGGTCCCGTTATCAGTTCCTGCAGACAACTCGACGTTATTTTCGGGAAGAATTCCAGCAATCCCTCCTAGAATTTTATTTTACTTTAGGTAAACTTTTATTTGCTGAAAACTGGCATTTCTTCCTCTGTTCCTCCTAACAACAGCCATCATTCACAATTTC